>NW_028186368.1:5806241-5857395 GCF_003343005.1 Rhea americana | reverse complement strand
GCAGATTGTTTTAAGCATTGGCTGCCCCTTTGGGCCTGAAGGCCTTGCTTGAAGCCTGCACCTGCTCCTCCTCTTGAGACACAGGGCTCCTGATCTTTATCCCCTGCCTTTAAGCTGCCTGATTCCTATTATCCAAAGTCAAACAGCGTTCTCTACATTCACGCCTCCAGCACTTGGCATGAAATTAATAAGCCTGGCTGATATATTTCCCTGGAAGCCTGCCACTCTTTAACAGTGGTGTTAGATTAAAAATTTTGGCATGGTTAATGAACAGGGAAAAGCTGAAGCCAAAAGTTTCATGCAGCAATGCAAAGATTTGGGGGTTATGAAAAGAATACCAACTTTGTTCGCATTTTTTGAATGCCATCCTAATTACAGGGTTAGATAACAGACACAACAAAATAGTCACAGCTAGAAGAAAGGACATGTTCTCTTCCTTCCCTCGCATTTGATTTTATCTTTAGCCTTTTCAATCACATCACATTCTCCTATATTGTGTTATCTGAAACACAGCAATACTTGTTTGTGTTCAAAACTCTTAATTCCAGCTACAAACAGCAACAAGAAAAGGAGCCCAAACCTGGATACTGCCCCATCTGCCCCGCTCCCTCCCCAGGGCCTGGGAGCAGTGCAAGTCTCATTCAGCCTCTTCTAGAGGCTGGAGAACAGCTGCTACTCCAGAAAGAAAAATCCCGCACTAGTTTCAGGCTTCCATGTGGTGCCCATATCATTCCGGCACGTGGGCATTTCATATCTTCATCCCATCTCTGCTTTTAACCTATTTATTTCATTTATAGGATGCCGTCTGCATGGTTAGATTTTTTTTGTGAAAATAATAAGCCTAAAAAGAATTCCATGTGCTTAACCATATGTATATGTGCATATGTACATATACATACAGTTTGCATGTGTGTTGCTTAGATGAGTATACTTATTGATACTTGGGTGTATTATGTGTTCTCATAAAATATAAGATACTATCTGTCTCCTTCTGATAAAAGCCCTTTTAGAAAATTCTTATGACACATAATGTGCATTCCCTGGCCTTCTCTTCCCCCACTTTGAAAATGTTTTCTTTACAAAGGAATGATCTTAAGGTTTCTCCACAAGAGTCACTTTCTGCCTCCTGGTTACTATGGCATGACTGTGCTGTTACTAGCAAAGATAAAAATACACCTAAATACTCTGTGTGACAAACCTAAAAAGACTGAAAAGAAGCTAGTGATAAAGCTTCCGTAACATGTTGCCTTCAGGTCTAATTTAGTGTTAGGAAGAACATGAAACCTGTGTCCCAGTGTCTTACTGGTGCACTCCCACCACCCTATGGACCTCACCAAATAGCTGAGCTGTACTCAACGACCACTCTATCCTGAAAAGAGGCCAGTTCTGAGGATATCTACAACTATCATTTTGCTCCTGAAAAACTGCAACAGCGCTAATGACAACAGAAAAGAACTTCTCTAGCTCAGTCCTCAAGGGAAACCTCAAAGGAAGGGATCACGTATTCCCTTACTGTTGTTCTAYCTTCTTCCTCCTGACCTGCTTCCCCTCTCCTGTCCTTTTTTCTTTCCTGTTGCAGACCCACACTCATCATCCTACCTTGAGCATGAGCTGTTTAGCATCATCTGCCTCTTCTGCTACTCCCACCTTCCTTCTCCTGTTAGCTCCAGCCTCCTGGGGCACATCTGCCTTCTCTTTCTGTCAAGGTACCCTTTCAAGCTGCATTTTCCTGGGTTTTTCTATGTAGATTCCTTCCACCAAAATTTCCTTTTTTGTGATCTCTAATGACTTACAGCCAAGTCAAAGGGACATCTTCACACTGAGAAGCTTGACCATTCTGCTACCATTAAGGCAACAAATCTCCTTTCTCTTTGGAGAAATGGATTGTCTTCAATATTATTTTTCTGTGAAAATATGCCCCTTCCTTTAATTATCAACAGATGGAGCACCGGCTAGTCTAGCTSTTAGTTCTTCACCCACCACATTGTCTGATTTTACTTAGAAAGCACCAGTATCACACAGCAGCTAATACATTAATGACTAACTTATATTAGCTCTCTAACTTTGACCTTGTCTGATATTGTACAGAAGTGTGAAACGACAAGGAAATTGCTAATTTAAGTGATAAGGCATGACTCTGTGTGCACCTCCTACCTTTTACAGCTGTGCTTTGCACATGCAGATCCTTGGACGGTTTCCCAGTCCATCTCAGGCCAAGGGTCTCCTGTAACACTTCTCCTCTCCACTTAGGGTTGAGTCATGTACTCCTATACCAGCACCAGCAGCTGCAGACCAATGACATATGAAGTGCATGCCTAATATAATAAGCATTTACAACGCTAATAACTTAAGGAGGCAGCATTTGACTGAGGTGTAAGTGTGACATGGCACAAAAGTGATGTGGAAGTTAACAGTGCAGCTTGTCAGCGTTCACATCTTACATCCATGTGAAAGAGGATGTCTTCAAAACACGACCTTTCCTAAGCTGTCCTGCTTCACCTATTGTGAAGCTGTTCGAGGAGTCAGGAGGAGTGGGCACATGGGAGTAGATTAGAAAATGTGAGCTTTTCTTCAACAATTTTGAAATTTTTCTGAAAACCTACAAAACATTTTTGCAACTGTCTGTCAAAAGACAGATTTCAGATTTTATTTTACCAAAAATGATTTCAAGGAAAATGACATTTTTTCCATCAAAATACCAATTTCCTATTTGAAGAAAAAAGATTTGAAAGAGTTTTTGTCCAGTCCCAGCCACCAAACATCACTCCCTTCATTATGCAGACTTACTTTAGGGGCTCCTTTGTGCAACACTGACCTCAGCTCCTCCAACCTGCCTAATGGGACCAGATACAGTTGGTCTCTCTTTACTGCCAGAACATGCGATGCAGCAATGTAATGCGCTTCCATTAGACCTTCAAGTATGGTAGCTCCAGCCTTAAGATTCTAATATTATCCAGGTTATAATGTTTTGAATGTCCAGAATATCTGAATTTGTAATGACATGAGTTAAGTAGAAGCAAAAGCAACGGATTACGAGCTCACTGTGTACAAATCAGCATTTTCTCCTATTACTCCTCAATGAAAAGCAGAGGACTGGTTTAAATAYGGGGCTAGTCATCATCTGGTATTATGTAGCTCCACTGTGAACAATGTTTTCAGTTCTGGTCTCTCCGTTCYGTATAGCACCAGCAAAATCAAAAAAGGTTTTGAAGTTCTGTGCTGCTTCCTCTGATACAAARGATTCTGGAAAGAGTCCGAAGGTACTACTTCTGCTACAACTGGCAGAAACAGTAATAATACAGAAATTATTTGTTTATGTGATGTTTTGAAAAGCATGTGACAAAAATGCTAAAAATCTCTCTACATAATCTCACTACATAAGCCGTTTTTAGTATCTGAATCAGCCATACTATGTGATAYTGCAAACTCTACAGATTACACGAAGTTTAAGAAGTGCAGATAAATACAAATGTTATAATTGCCAAAATAAAAGAGTGTTAAGGCAGGGAGAMTCCAGCTTGAAGTCTATCTTAAGAGGCTGGATCAGCTCACTTTGTGAAATGTCTTCAGCTGAGAACATTTAGAGATCTCTCTATAAATCTTCATCTGCAGTGGTGTTTGCTTCCTCAACTCCCAGTAGGAACCCTGATGCCTTTGTTCCATTGAACTTCTTAATATTAATTCTCCCTCCCCTCCTATTTCAGCTGACTAGAAACTTCTTTTCTTTTACTTGATCTTTATTATTGTTTATGTTGATGTAYGGAAATTAGTGATCATAAGGGAAGAAGATATTTGTATTTAGACTGTGTTGCAGGGATAGTAGGCATGCAGAAGAAAGGCTGGGACCTAGTTTGCTGCATTTTCCCAATAGACTTCTGAAGGGATGTGGAATAGTGACAGCCACAACTTAACAGTCTGCAGATAACTGTGATACTGAGGCTTCTGTTTCAGGTCTGTTCTGCTGTCTTGCTTTTCCATGTACGTTTACCTGTCTATTCTCACTTTCCATCCTATTTTTAGACCTCTTCTCCAAAGCCTGTGAATGCCAATCCCTGGCTAGTGCTGGCATGTGATGAGGCACACAGCACAACTCGTACACATCACCGTTGAAAGTTGAATGCGCTAGTGCGGTTAACTCCAGGATAATATGGGGGCTGTGCGGAGGAGCAGGGCTGCGACAGTGAGAGACCTACGACAGGGAGCAGCACTGTGGGGAGCTGCCAAGTGTATCAGGGAAGGAATATAGGAAAAGGGATAGAGAGTCTTTGTGTGAGGTGCACAGAGATTTTGGCAATTCACACAAAAGAAAAGCAGCAGTATGTCAGAGAAGATAACGTACAGGTATTGGACCTGAAGACAACCATCAACTCATTCATGCCTTTACCTTTTCCCAAACGACAACAAGTGGGCAACAGACGACAACAGAGAAGATCCCACTACTCAACAGAAGATCCCTTCTACTCAACAAACGACAACAGAGAAGATCCCAAACCCATGGAAGCACAGAGTCATGGAGAGGCCACCTATTTCTTAGTCACCTTCTTATTTCCTTATTTCTTGTCTTCACAGGGGGTTGGTTTAATTGCTGGTTGCAACATTTCTCCAGGAATTCCCCAGYTCTTCCTTTTGTCCACTGCTTGGTCTGCCCAGATTATGACTGGATTGTACTAATTTTGAGATTTTCTCACTTCATATTTTTTCCCATTGCCTCTTGTATGATAGGAGGTGATTTTGTCTCTGAGAGCTGTTCAATTGAAGTCCCCTTACATTCCCGCCACTGCAGTCCCTTCCAGACACTGCACCACCACCTTTCACATACCAGCAGTGTGGCACCAGGAATCGCCTGGTTTTCACCACTGCTCTTGTTCTGCTTKCTTKCTTTCTTTCTTTCTTTCTTTTTTTTTTTAAGGCAAGGGATGTTTGTCAAACGATAATTCTGCATTTTCTGCAAAGATCAGTGCTAGTTAAAGCTGGAATACATTGCAGGAGCTTCTCCCTTTGTTGTCCGTGAGCTGTGTGCACTGCTCCATGGCGAGCTCTCCCTTGCCGTGCAACCAGCAGAAGAACTTAAACTAACATAGGTGCCAGCTGCATCCTGCCAGATGGTCAGGGATTTTCTCTTTCAGTTTTAAACTGACCCCGCAAAGATGGCAAGCTCCTATCAACTCTACATGACCCATGGCCAAACTGCGTTTGCACTAAGACAGTTTGAATGGCTGCTCTGCGGTAAATTTGTTCCTGTTGCTCTTGTAGAGATCTGGGAGGGGAGGATCAATCTTTGTTAATTTGTGGGACACTGACCTTGCAGTTAAAAAGTGATACATTTCCTCCCTGCCTCAGAGTGTACTGCTACATGCARTCATGGAGAATCCCAGTTCCAGACACCAGGGACACCAGCTGCGAAACACGGTGCCACAGACTCAAATCTCACCTCACATTTACTGGACTGCTGAAGGTCAGATACATGACGATGTCATGTGTTATCCTGAGGGCTTCACTGACATCCTGCCAGAATCAGACTGGCAACAGCTACCAAGGCAGATGCTTGCCCATATCTCCCAGCAGAAGCTCAGTGGAGTGGTGACTATCCAGAAGAAGGAAGAGGTACAAATAAAATCCTTGAAGTAGGAGCATGATGTGCTCATGAAATCTGATTTTTTTCATAATTATTTCACTTAACACTCTTACTGTTGCCAATTATAAAGAGGATACAGTTATTCATCCTATAGGAATTGCTAAATGAGAGCAGATCAGTGGACTTTATGTTATTAGATAAAGTTCATCTTTACAGCAATAATCTCATGGGTCAGTCTGTGGCAGCAGAATGAACTCTCACAGCAAAGATGAACCATTGCTAACACTCCTCTGCTCCATAGGCAGAGCACATTTCACCAACCTCCTCATCTTTAGCACTGTCAGCAAGGTATGTTTTAAAAAATCTGAAAGACTACAACAGATGCCTCCACAATTCTCTGCCCTGAGACAAACACGAAGGAGAAAACAAACAATGTAAAATATGCACTGCTTAATGTAGGAGCTTAGTATTGACAAACTGAAGTTAGTGTTATTGTGATACAGTTAAAATAGAATAGAATAGAGTAGAGCAGAGYAGAGTAGAGTAGAACAGAATGGAATAGAACAGAAYAGAAAAGAGCAGAGAAGAAYAGAGCAGAATAGAGCAGAAGTTACTTCTTTGTCTTGATCAATTTGCCAGTATCCTGGTAATTAAAAGCAGTTAAAATTGAGGATGTAGTCAACTATATCTTGGAATCCTGTTATTTGCAGGCATATATACAATGTCCTGATACACAAGCACAGCAGGAATCAATCAAAAGGGAATTTTCCTCATTGCTAGTTCTACACCTCTTCCAACCCACACTCCTCTTTCCATTCTTACAGCATCATGTTTTCTGTCCTTTCTTTCTGTCCTTTGGATTTTCTTGGCTGTGCAGTTGATAAAACTCTTCCTCTCACTCCCTTAAATAAGTCAGTTKCTGACTAGGCTTACAAGTAACTTACTTTTTATGCAGTGTTTCTTACCACTGTAGCTATTTTGGTCCTGAATGAAGAACAGTTGTCATATTCACCAGTTTTCGTGAGATTTCACCTAATCCCCATCATAAAAATGGAGTATCTAAATAACCAAAGTTTGATAATGCTCGGTAACAGATGCCTCAAAGAAAGATGCAGGAAGTCTTCATATGGATAAATATGGTGAAACCTGCCCTTAAAGGAAGTGTCTGCTTAACCCCTGTCTCTTGAACGTTTTCTAAATTCCCTGAAGCAAGAAGGTTTATAGCTCCTTTGCATTTTCATCCTATCTGACTGCAGACTTCTTAGCTATCTGTAATTGCCCTAATAGTAAATGTCTAATCCTCTCTTAATCCTGCTAACCACTTGGAGCTCTGTGATATCTAGTCACCATGAGTTTCACAAGTTTATTTTGTATTGTGTTAAAAAAAACATTTCTTTAGGAGTTTAAGTAGTAACAGTGCCTTTTAGTTTACATAGTTAATACAAATAATATATGCGATCAGTTTACTTTCTTCATTTTAAATATTTTATATATTGCCAATAAGTTCTTGCTTCCTTATCTTCTTTTCAAACTAAGCAGCTTTAGCCATTTCAACCTGAACTCAAATGGAAGCACCTTCTATTTTTACAACCACCTCTGCTACTCAAATTGCAACTTCCATTTTCATACTTGGAACAGAGGAAGCAGAACTTAGACTAGAATTTGGGATGGTAGCATATTTTATGATTTATGTCTTTATGACATTCAATATGACTATAACTTTTTCAGTATTCAGCCCTCCTCTTTACATGGCCAACCTACTGTTTCTTTCACCCATAGCTGCATATTGATTAGCTGCTTTCACTGAGCTCTTAGAATATGTCAATTACTTTCTTAGCTATGGTGAATTGGCATCCCAGTAATGTCTATGAGTAGCTTAAATTATTTTGGAAAGCCAAAGAAGAAAGGAATAATTCAAGCTACCGTGTATTCATTAACAGTGAAAATCTTCACTTTTAATGTCATAATCTATTAATTACTTTATTTTTAAACCTCCCTTTCAAAATCTGGATGCCAACCCAACTAGCTTTTGGTATGATGTCTTCTCTCCGGTCATTGAACCATTTTCCCACTGGTCTTAGAACCCACTGTGTTTTCTACTTGAAGTCTTGGGCACGGGCCCAAGCCGACAAGTCCACCCTCCTGTATTGTTTCTCAGYATAAAATAGGATAACCAATCTCTCTCCTTCTGTAGTCTGAAATTTCACATTCRAACATGCAATAGTTTACACCCTGGATCAGTAATACTTGATTGTGCATACACTTACTGGTACTTGGGCCTTGGAGCGTTGAGGAATTATTTTTTGCCATCCTTCTGCCAGTATGATGTGTAACATATTTAACACTAATAGTTAGTTATATTGATCATTTTGTTTTCTGTAAATACGGGCTAAAAATACATTTTAAAATCTGAATTCTTTTACTTCAAGGTTAAAGAAAATAATACAGAACAAGTTCTAATATTCCCACCAAAGGAGAAAGGGACAAAGAGAGAATCATGACCTACTGACATTTCATATGTAGAATAAGACAGAATAGGGCAAGTTTCTTGTAGTAAATGGGAGAATTTCTCATTTTAGCTGTATAACTTCAGACACCACAGTCATCGCATTAAGCTGTCCTTAATGGCATGTGTTACGTGCAGCCATTCTAGAGTGTAAGCTGATCATAACTACAGCCATTTAAGAGAAAGGCATGCAATTATGTTTGGCCCCAATGCTCTTAGTAATAAAATAATATCACTGACCCATCTTCATGACTGTAGGTGAAGGCAGAAAAAGTGCAGGAATGAGCAGCATAGATAATGCCAGAAAATAGGATACAGTTATCTAACTAGGAAAGACTGAGGTTTTTCAAAAAAACAATGAAATTTGGGGACCCACCACACTGACAAAAGGCTCTAGCCTTCAGTGCTGAAAAGATGACTAAGCTTGACTTTCTTAATTTATGCTTTTTTTAAATTATCAGTGGAAGGAAACAGAAGTTTCCAGTGGTGATTCATTACAACATCTCATAGCTTTGTAWCTGAAGATGTTAAGAAATGCTCTCTGGTGATGCCTGTTCTTCATAGGACTACAAAAGGATCTAATTCCAATGTAGACATCCAAAGAGCCATAAGGTATCCAGCTTTGATGTAGACACCTAAATTTTAGACAGCTAAATTAGGTTGGATGTACCTCACTCAGTCTTCTTTCTGTTTAATTTTTTCATCCCTTTCCAGAAGACAAGGAAAAAATTGTGACACCCCCTCCCACATAGTGCTCACAGCACATAGTGACCCCAGCTAGTCACTATGAGATGGATCAAAAGAGATACTGGGCACATTAGGAGCACACAGCATCTGATGATGGAGTCCTCCTTATCTCAACAGTAGCTTCTCTAGATACTAACTTGGCCAACTATCTTTCATCCTAGAAAGATTCAAGCATATAAATAGTCCTACCTTTCATTGCTAGCCATGGGAAGACTCAAAGCTAACAGCTCATACACCCGAAATGCTTTTTCAACACAAGGAATAGAAATTCCCTGCAGCTAGCAAAAAGGTAAGATTTTCCCCATCACTCCATAAAAACCACACTGTAGAGGAGAAAGGGGAATAGGAGCAGCCATGAGAGGCCATAATGTCACTCCAGTATGAAAGAGAGGTGCTTTAGTGCAAAGTTGTACCTGAGCTAAAAATTTTCCTCTATCTCTTTCCAGGCCACAGTTTCATTGCTGAGGACATGGTGAGGAGGGCAGTAGTGAACACCTGCTTGACAGAAATGAGTGTGAAATGCAATACTGCTTGTTCAGCTCTTTGAGTTAAGTGCCACTAAAACACTGGAAGTGCTACATATATTATTCAACTTTTAAAGGTATAATGGGAACTGGCAATCATTATTGGCTTGGCCTGAATCTGTGTCAGATTTGTTCTAGCTGAAAATAAAAAGCATAGCTATTACAATTTGAGTATGAAAATTTGATCATTAACTCATATAATTGCCTCATAATATATAAGGACTGGTTTATTTCTCAGTGATCAGACAAAGCAAATAAGCTCATAATTTTCAGATTCGGTGCAACTAGCTTTACTGTTGGCCACACATTGGATGAAAAATCCGGTTCAAATTCTGCTCCAGAGAACACACCATATAGACCTATCATGGGCAAAAGAATTGGGTGGGATGTGAACTCTTATGCTAACTACAGGAAAAAAGTAAAAACAAAAACCAAAATAAATACAGAAAGAAATGATGATCTACCCTAATGATGTAATGCCACCAGCTCATTGCCACCAGGCTTCTTTTGCAGTCATACTTTATCAGGGAGAACAAGGCCATGTACTAATAGCTGCTGCCTTTCCACACAGGACTAAAGGATCCACAACCACAGCTCACTGTACTTYGGTATTTCAGTATACAGAACATCTGCTCCACGTGTCACCACACTGCCCAGCCCAGAAAATGCTTCCTGAAATGTTATCATGAATTGTAGCAGAGGCCAAAAGCCATTGCCCCAAGGGCATAGAAAGAGAGTTGGACACATCCATCAAGCATCTACAGCCATATCATTTATATAATTATTATATTAATAATTGAGAAAGTAATATAAGCATTTAGAAGTTAGGCAATGACAAAATTTATGTGACCATATTCAACATTTACCAAAGCTGTCTTGTGCAAATGTCTTATGATCTGATTCTTAATTATATTGTCACTGATTTTTCTCCTTCTTTCAGTACCAAGAKAAATGCTTCTTAATTGTTGCTTTTTTCCCCTATAAATTATTGTAGCGGTGAATAACCTCTTTTTGCCCTTCACTTACCTCAGTGTAACTGCACACCCTCCAGCCACTGTTCTRCATCCATATACTAGGCCTGTACTTGCCAGAGCATGAGCCTTACTGTAAATATGCAAGGTATCTCATCAGCTGGTTTGAGAGTCGGGCTTAATGTACACGTGCGCAATCAAACAGTCCATGCAATATTTCTTCTGTACAAACTCCATAAACCCGATACTTCTGGGAGGGCCTGCACGCGCAGATTGAAACCTTCRGTGGGAGGTATTGCCTTCTGGAAGAACCTTTCACTCTGTGAGTATACAGAAGCTAGAGTGACTAGAGTGACTAGATCCCTAACTTAGAGCTAGCCATTAGGCAAGACGAATAAGCACCCACAGTGCCTATTTTGTTGCCTATTTTTGTTTGTAGTCAGCATTTTTGTAGCAGTGTTTGGGGTGTGGGGGTCAATTCCACTCATTCCTGTTGTTCCTGTGTATGTGTTACAGCTCTGAGAACCAGGGCTGGAGTGACTCACACTGAGCAACCACAGAAAAGGTCCACACAGCTGTGGCTACTTTTTAACATGTAGTCATTTAAATGACAAATTTGGTATCACATAAAAACTCCGAGGCAAAATGCAGTTCTCCAGGCTGCTACCAGCTGCTAAACCAGAGTACTGTCCTTTTGCTTACTGTGTTCTTCTGTTTCCTTGAAAGCTCACCTTCCAGCATCTCCAAAAGACATGAGCCTGAAAACACAAGACATTTGGGTCCCCAGAAACAGACTCTCGTGGTTTGAACAAGGGCTAGTTGATCAAATGAAGTTTACAGGCTTCCTAGAGAAATCAGTTCCCATGCACTGAAAAAAGCACAAAAAAATATTCACTGAATTAGAGTTAGTGAAAACAACAGCAAACAGGCTCATAAAAATCCCAAGAGAGAAATATCAAGCACTTTTAAACTATACATACAGAGATCTTTGTCCTCTCTCCTTTACAGAATTACATGCCTAAACGCACCTACAGGGAAAGACACAAAGAGAAGGATTCAGGAGGAGGGAGAGCACATTGTAATTTGACAAACAAAGGGAAAAAGATAAAGATGAAGCAGCATTTTCAGACTGGGTGATAGAAACACGGAACACACCAAAGTTTAAAAGAACCAAAGTTAAGGGATGCAAAGAAGAATCCTCAGGACTGACTGCACAGTAAGAAATGAATCTGACAGAGCAGGATCAGAGGATCTACAGGATGAGGAGATTATTTGATTTAGAATCAAAAGGCATGTTACAAAGGCRAGGAAAAGTACAGGTAATAGAGGTAGCTTTCAGATAACACATCTGAGCAAATAGCCCGGAGGAACCTGAGACTGTCTAAATACCTAAATGAAAATGTAAGAGAACTCCCAAAGCCAGACGTGGAACTTTGCCTAGAACTCTGACCTCTCTCCAGGAGAAAACATTGCTTAAGTACTGGGAAACATAAATAAAATTGGTTAAAAGCAAAAAGGTTAAAAAACAATCTTCACTTGAAACAGGCTTGGTGATGAACATCAATTCAAGATAATAGAAATTCTTATCCCTTCTAGTATTCCTCTGCAAATCTCACTGGCAAGCTTATCATCAGGCTCTTGAAATACACATATGACTATTCAGGATGGCATAACAGTCAGCAGGGCCTATTTCTGCAAAGGAATAGTCCTTAGAGTCCTTTTTTAGATGTGAAGAAAATGAGACTGCAGGGCACACAGATTTCATCAGTCTTCTAAGTTTGCTCCATTAAAATTATTCTTATRTAGAGCAATCAGATCCCATAACATTTGGAAAAACTTTTGAAGGCCCACTAAACAAATGCAAGTTGGACCAGTGCTGAAATAGGGTGTAAACATGCTGAATACATTTGGACAAACATATCAGAATTCCACTGGCATGCAGCAGAGATGCACTTGATGCACTGTTCTGACACTATAATTATCTGCTAACTGATATATCCCTTACCCTTTATAAGATATGACAGTGTTCACTGATGAAAGTGAACCTTTTTTTTCTATCAAAAGGTGTCAAAATCTTTTCTTTTGTAAGCCGGTGCCTGGCTGACCGGACTTCTTTGTATTAGTATTCCGGTGGTGGCCTAGCAGCAAAGTAGCGTGGAGTGTAGCAGTTGTTTTGGTTTGAGCCCACGTTGTGCTTCTAGCCCTGAGCATCGCCTCCAGCCACTTGCACTTCCTTAAGAGGATTATTTGCTAGTGATACTTTCCTGTAAAGACATCAGCACAATGTGATGCTGTTGCCTTTGCTTAGGAAAATAAGCAAAGTTAATGACCAGGYGTATGGCCAGGAGGGACTACTGATGTCATTAATATTCCTTGTTTATTTACTGGTTTAAAAATAATAACAGCAACAAAACCAAACTTCTCTCAAAACTTGGTTAGTGCAGACAGAGCTGGTCTTGGTAATCCTATGTCCTTCTTTCTATTTTCCATTAYCCATTTCCACTTCTTAATCTGAGAGATGCATTTTATTTTCAGCTGTATAAGCAACCAAAATAGATCCCAGAATCAAAATACTCTCTCRGGTTGACCCAGATCAACATTTTTTTCAGTATTTCCAGTGAATTTAGGCTATAGCTGAGATCATCTTTGGTAAAGACTTGACCACTGGGGGAAGTCACTGTTAAAAGGTATCTGCGATGGGGGGGAAGGAGAGGGGCATGATGTGGAGAACTTTGCATGCTGGTGGCGAAGGCACTGATGTGTGGATTAGGGGGCAGTGATACAGAAGGCGCATGTTTCTCTGAGAGCAGAGAGCTGAACTCCACTGTTTGGAGCAGTGCCCTAAGTCTCTAYGCCACAGCACCATGGTGGCCAGCCTCCCTTACAGAGCAGGCTAATTGGTTTCTTCCACCTTCATGGGAAGATCTCAGGTCAGAGGACMAGAATGCATATTTTAGGTATGACAGACTCTTCAGGACAGGGACTGACTTGCCCATGTCCTGAGAAAAAAAAAAAATCTCCTGAACTCTTCTCATTAAAGCTGATCTGCTTGGTAGGAATCRTGCTTATTTCCTGCACATGTTTTTGGCCACAGGAGGAGCAGAGCAAGTCCAGCAGGTATCTTGGTGTAGGAGTGCTCTCCCAGGAAGAGGAATACCCAAATTTGCACCTGCGCCGCGGGACTCAGTGGTACATCCAGGCCCTCATTCTGCATCAGAAAGTGGCAATAAGTTTTCTTTTGGAGAGCAGATGAGTCTGAGCTCCAATCTGCAATTCACTTTTTATCCTCCTRCAGAATCTRCATGTGTTGTGTCAGGGACTCTGGYGAGTACATCCCTGCCCTGYGTTTATGGGCCTATTTAACATGTATACAGAGCAGAACAGCTTCAGCAAAAGAAACTGAGCACACATTGCTGCAGACCACATGACAGTCCAGTGGAGAACATGTGAGTTTGGGCACTGCTTTGAATCAGAGGAGGATTTTGAAGTGCCATCTCCCACAATCCGAGTGACTCCCAACTATCCTTGCTTGCCACTTCTGCACATTACTTCCCACCACCTCCACCTGACACAGACCTACCAGACACAGACAGTATTCCTTTTCTAGGCAGCAAATACCTGTATTTCCTAGGAACTGTTTCTTATGGAAGAAATTTCAGCACTCCTCCCTAAAAATGTGCCAGGTGAGACCATAAGGCACAATGCTAGATATCCAGCCTGTTACACAACACCGTTTCTTTATGTACTTACAAGACAGCAACATGTAATATGAATAATTAAAAAAATATCTACCTTAGACACTTGTATGTCCCTCTTTATCTCAGGATGTGAGCAACTTGCAATTTCTAGCATGCTTTTTCTCAGAATAGGAAATAATGAAAAAGTATTGTTCCTATTTTACAAATGAGGAACTTGAAGGCCAAGTAGGCTGCCAAGACCTCACAACAAGGAGGTGAATTTTTAGAATTGATTGTTGATGTGCTGGGGAAGGCTCCAGATATAAAATAAATAAAAAAAAGGAAGAAGAAACATTTATTTATTGGTAGGTGGACGGCTCACAAGGAGTCAGCTTGCAGTATGCAATACTCAGTATTTGAAACAATTGAAATGGTCACAAATCCCAYACTGCATTCACTGTTTGGAGAAGGTAGCACAAACATCTCCACAGATGTGGTTTCAGACTACAAAATTCATTTAGAATTCACTTAAAAGGGGAGTGTTTCTGTCAATACATGTATTGCCAGGAATATTGACGAAACCTATCAGAAAAGAGGACAAGAATTTAATAAAAGGAATGCACCCTAGCAGAAACCAGATTGGTGGTTTGTGTGTGTGTGCGTGTGTGCACATAGCCTGGTTCTGTATGAGTTAGAGGCTCAGTTTGAGGCTCAGCTGTACAGTAAAGATAATGCAAGTATGAAGAAATTCCGCTCCTTCGGGTTTACTTCTAATTTTCGATATGCTGTAATCCTAGCCCTCAGCAGATAAAAATACATTGCAACCCAGGGCCCATAACAGATCCAGCAGTCCATGGGCCCATGCAAAATGAACCAGATTTGTAATGGGCAAATCTCTGACAGCTCACTAGGAGGTAAATCACATGTGTACCTGCACAGTGAATCCAGTCCATTCATGGTGGCCATGTGGAGTCTGAGGCAGCAGGCATCAGGTTGGCCAAATAGATTTCCATATCTCCATGGTCACTCCGTGGTTTCTTGTCTAGCCTTCATGGTTAAGGGTCAGTCCCCTTTTTCTTCTCACGTACAATATGAGTGTCCTCTCTTGTCGAAGTGCTCATCAGCCAGTGTCTTACCAGGTATGTGAAGCCTTTCGCATCAGGGTTGGTGACAAACCAACCTGGGAGCTGAAATTATGGGTTTACAACCTACTGGTGTATATCTGGCCAATGTATCTATGCAGTACCGATCTTTGTTACACGGAGTCAAAACAACTTCACTATGAGCCACAAAGCTCCTACTCCATTGGCAACTGGAGGATGGTCTTCTGTAACTCACCTGATGGGAGCCTGTACTTYAGGGAAGTGAGTTTTGCCTCTCCTGTGACCTTTGTCTTCTGAAATGTCTCAGCACAAAGACTGACCACACTAATACAAAATCAAAAAACTTTGAAATCCCTGAGAGAGAGTAATACTCAAATGCAAATGGAAGTCCTCTCCTGGGTGTCAAAAAGGAGTTATAAAGTCAGCTCCTGCACTGAGGCAGGCTAGCATTGCCCCCTGCTTTGCAATAGGGAAACTGAGGCACAGCGAGAGTGGGTGACTGGCACAAGGTCATACAAGTCAGTAGGAGTGCTGCGAATAAAGCCCAGCGATTTTTGGCGTATTGAGACACAGGCATGTATTTCATACCCTCRTGGCATACTGCAGATGCGTTGCTCTTCTCCCCATACTCAGCGTGCTACAGAAACAGTCTTTGTTCTCTTTAACTTGGTTCCAAATATTTTCAGCATCACTTCTGCTGTGAACTGTAAAACTTGCCTCCAATCTCTAAGAAGTGCTTGTCTGTCCAGTGCTTGGCTGTGTCTGCTTGTTACTTGACTGCACTGCCTCTGATCTTGAGTTTTTGCCAGCTTCTATATATCTAATCAGGATACGGGGTCAGCCTTGAGAGCTTGTCTGGACATTTTTAGTTGTCAATTTTTGTCCTTCGCAGATGCAAAGAGTGATAATGAGGAGACCTATTTTCATTTGCTTTCACCAAAAATATTTAATTCTGGTTTTAATTACAACTTCTATTCACTGCTAGCTGAAGCTGCATTTGAATAAATGTTGTAGTGGGCAAAAGAGCCACTAGTCCATTAGCAAACCTCCAAGCCACATAAAGCCTTTGGTTTTCTCACTAAACTGCCTGTCGACAGAAATCTTTGCTGAACGTGGGTCAGTTCTTTAAATAAAGAAGGAGGGATTGGCAGTGCAGCCAGGAAAAATTGTGAGCCCAGTACAACCATTAGAGCATTTGTGGGCTTTTCTATTATTATTTTTTATTTATTTATTTGGGAGGAAGTCCTGACCTTGAAAGTTGTGTAAACATGGAAGTTGTACAAACATGTTTTCCCCCCGGCGCCCCTCTTGCCCTGTGTGCAGTACAAGGGATGGTATCACATGCTCTCCACACACTGATGATAAGCTGAACTAACAAGAATATGAAGAAAATGTGCCAAACCCGCAGAGGGAAATGAAAATCAAATCCCCTTTCTCGCATCAGTGTCAAATTTTTATTTCTTGACAAGATAGGAGCTCACTGGAAGGGAAACGAAACGATTAAAATACAGATAAAAAAACCAGAACAAAACTGCATATTCAAGTCATCTACTGCCCTCCTGTGGCTATGTTTAAAGCGCCTTCAAATACCTGCCTTCAGATAAAGGCTCAATCTTAAAGTCTATTCAAATAAATATCCTAAATTAGCAGATAGTCTTTACGTTGTTTTTCCCCAGCGCTTAATGCTTGGCTGTTGGCAACAAGATCATTTCTGACATAAATAATGGCACGTTGTTAATTAGAATAAGTTGGAAGTATATTACACGTACAATTTCAAAACCGTGGGAAAGTATAACATGTCAAYACATCGCTAGAATTTTTAGAACAATGTAATAGTGTGTTCCTATGACAAATTTAATACAATCTCTTGATATAATAGTATTTTTATCTCAGATTAAACCTGTATTTTCCCTTCATATAACACAAGAGTCCCTGTAAAATTACTGGATCGGACTCAGATAGGATTACAAAGTCTCATTCATTTTCCCATGCTGTTGCCAAAGGGGTAGGATTGGAATTGTTGAGTGCGTTGGAAGAGTTATTTTGTGGCTTTTGATCCAACAGCATTTTTGGCTTGTGGTGTATTTGTTGTCAACATGTATAAGATTAGGGCACAAGAGACATGTTCAACAATCTGAAAACAAAAGTTGAATGGATTTTTAAGAATTTCCTCTGCGTGTATGAGCTTTTTTCCCACTTTTGCCAACAAATTCATATTGCTAAATTACCACCTTTTTGCTAATRCAGCGCAGGTGCACCTGGCTTTCACAAACCTAACGAAAAGATAGCCAGTCAGTCACCAAAGAGGCAAATGCTGAAGGTCACATGAAGGACAGGTTGCCCATAGAAATGGTGTCGGTGCAGACATGAAAATTAAGGACCAGATTCTCTGCCACAGAGGCCTCTGCACCACGAAGGCCACTGGAGGCTGCCAGCTGCAGCGGCAGGGGAGGCCCCTTCCCRGGGAAATCCCTGTGGAGGCACAAACCTGCTACACAGCGTCTTCCGAAGCGTGGACAGCTACATCCAGGTGCCACAAAAGGAAGAGCAAGTAATAAGGAACTGGAGACAACAGGAACTAARGAAACATGTCCCCAGGAGGGGATCCAGGAGTCATCTGAGCATTGTAGCAATGCTGAACTACTACCAAATATCCATCAAGTCAAACACAGATGATGCGTCTGTGGAAGAATGAGTCTGAAAGCTAAGAGGACCTTCTTCATGGCTGACCACAATCAATCATCAKCGAGGACTCGGCAAAAGGAAAAGAAAGGGATGCAGGTAGCAGAATTATGTATGACTCCCTGATGTACAAATACCACAAGATTGGATGAGACATCTGATGTCTCTTTTCTAGTAACAATACATAATTAAAATCAACAACAGTGTCACATGGGCAACCCCTTAAAGAAAGATGTCAGGGTCTTTTAAGCAGCTTCTTCCAGATCTCTTCAGTGTGTCTTTCAGTTTTCCCAGGGAGATAAGACAGGAATATTTATGGTTGAAATTCTCTGTGTTTGGAGAAGAGAGATTCTCTTCTAGTGAGACAGCAGATGGTATGAACAGGGGGGTATGAACATTACACACACGCGAGAGCAGCTGCCTCTGCTGGAGACCAGTTAGAACGACCAGGCGGAAGCTGAACTACAAATGCAAAAGGAAGGTGAGCAAGGTCCAACCCCAACTTTGCCCTTTCACAACGAATTTCAGCTGAACGTGAAGTGGATAATTTGTCTCAGCTTGCTCATGTGCGTTGCTGAGAGGAGAATTAGCAAGTAGGGAGCACTAGACATTTTTGAAGCATGATATAACTGCATTAGATGATGTAATTGCATTGCTGAAAGCTGGTGGCATGATTCACTTGGCTTGAATGTTCAGCTGGCTGACTGCACCCTGGTTAGGATGGAGCGGTTAAAGGAGGTTAAAGGATCAGCACTTTAAATTGGAAACATCTTTCTCTCATTTAGAGTTACTTGATAAGCAAAAATTAATGATATTTTGAATACGTATGGTACCAAATGTTGACGAGACTAGGCCAGGAGGGGGCATCCAGGAGGTCTGATTTTTGGAAGTCAGTCAATCACTCATATGTTTCATTTTGCCCATGTGTCAAACAGMAAACATTTACTTACCTAAAAGAAGATTTTTTTTGCTTACTTTTGCAGTGGCCTGACGACATGAACTACCCTCAGCTCTGGTACGGAAGCAAGCAGGCTTAGATTACAGTTAAAAGTGGCACTTCTGTTTGATGCAGATTACATGCAGCGTGAGAGTGAAAGAGCAGCTAAACCGGGACTTTCCAGAATCTTACGTCATTCGGGGCAGTGTTGTACAGATCAAAATCAGGGTGATTGACACCTAAATTGTCATTTTAACCCAAGCRCAGAACTTCGGGGCTGTTCAATTAATAACTGCTTCTGGTGCCTGACAACAAGGAATCGGGTGAAAAGGGTGGTTKCAGACTAACCAGAGCTGGCTCAGTAAAACAATTAAGTGCCCTAAAAATGTTTTTATTTTGAAGCATTCTTCTCTTTTGAATCYGGCTGGAAACGGGGAAGATTAACAAGGTTTGTAAGCAGAGATTCTGTAAGAGGACTCACTTCGCTCCACCGGCTCACGTGCTGAGCGCCACGGCGGGTACTGCCCGGCGGGCGGCACTGCCAGGCTGCGGGGAAGTACCTAAAYGCCAAAGCACGGGACCTGTGTCTGTCGTGAGTTGTTCCAGACATGCTTTGCTATCCGTGGCATTTAATCACAATGCTTGTGATAAGGGTAGCAAAAATTATAAGTAATGGTTCATTTACCTGAATGCTAAAAGTATTTTATTTATCATTTCCTCTCTTATCCCAGTTTCTTGTCCCTCTTCCCATCTTCCAAGCCACCAAACGACAGTGGAATACCAGCTCGTCCATATGTCGTCCATTCAGCTGAGAACCTGTCTCATTTATGTGATGAAAGAACATCTTCCAGAGTCACAACTCAATGTGACAAGCCCCCACTTACATCTGCACGAGTTTAAAATTGCCACAGAATCTAGTAACAATTACTCCTGGTGTGGAAACAAACCACCCAACCACAACAGCAACAAATCCAGGAGTTTCTTACCTTATTAGCATGGAAAAATGCTCAATTTTAAAACAATTTGTTAGAAGCCATTCTGAAGCCTTCAGGAATCCACCAAACGTTACCAACGTAGTGGTCAGGTTTTCGACTTGTGGAAGTTTATCATAAAACCCACCCAGCCTCTTTGCCAGCATCAGCTACCTTAAGAGACTGACTGAGCCTGCAGGAAAGCATCCTGTTTTGTAGAGACTTTGTGAACTGGAATACTTTGATCTACCTGTTGCAGTCACTCGCTCTTTATTTTGGGGTACTACAGCATTATATATGATGCAGACCCCCTTTGTGGATCTCCTCCCTCACACCCCAATTAAAAAAAAAAAAAAATCAGTGTGTGGGGCTGTTTACAGACCTGGAGAGATGGAGATTTCATGAGCGCCAGCGACTCCTGTGGTGGCAGATGCCTGAGCTGGCAGGTTATTCCCAGAAGCCCATAGCAGGGYATCAGGCCTCATCTCCAGCTAAAATTGACTATTTAGAGGCAGATGGGAAAACTGCTAACAAATCTCATCTATTGTTCACAGGAGGAAAAAGCATTCCCAGTGCCTACAGGTAAGAGGCCAAATCCCTGAAAGCCAAGGAATTTGACTTAATGCAGAGCTGCAAGCACCTAGAGCGTATTGACAACAACTCGGATGGCCATTTCTGTCCATGGAGGAAGAGAACAAGCATGCAAAAAAATGCTACTCATTTCTTGTGGGACCTACTAAACATATGTAGAGAGATACCTAGCCTTATTAGAAAGCCTACAAGTCCTTCATCTTTTTGTGTGAGTTCTGGGAAGCAACGTTAAATAATCCTCATTACATCAAAATGATCTCATTACTAGGTGGAATTTAGAAACTTCACGTGAAAGCCATTAGGTCTGCATTTGTAAAATGATTGCTTCTCTTCTACGTATTCCTCCTACCATTAGCTTGTGTTTTAGCCCCTTGCCTTAAACTTTTGCTTTTTTCCCACCAGCCAYGGCTGTCTGCCAGCATATATTACATATACAGTCCTTTCTGACATTTTCCTCACACTGTGTGGCTCAGGCTATACATGTTTGCAAAGCTCTCCAAAATTTATCATCGGATTAAAAAAATAGACGTGGCAAATTATTATTAAGTACTTTTATCCATCTTGTTAGCCAGATCCAAAAACATGAAAAGATTAGTGAGTAATCATACCATTCATTCTTGTTTGTCGTATTTTCAGGCTCATTGTAAAAGTACCAATATTAACATGGCTTTCTATAAAAGACTGAATATTTCTTTAATGACTTATCTAAAGAATTTTAAATTGTGAACCATTTCATTAAGCAGGCTTTGAAAAGATTGCTGTTCCCTCTGATTTCCCTGAGTGGGTTTCCGAATTATCCAYAGCTATACGAACAGCATGTCAGATTTAGTCAATTATTTTTCCCTCTTCCATTAAGACTTGCTTTTGGCCTCCCAGCAGAAAGAAAATAAATATAACTAACAATAGTTGTAGTAGATAGAAATTCTTTATATCACCCTCAAACTCTTACAACCTCTTGGAATTCTGGAGGGTTTAAGTCCCTGGTTATGAGCTATAACCAAATCGAGACATTTCCCAAATGAGATTTGTTAGTACACATACGCGAAAGTAAATGCTACTTTTTGAATTATTTTAATAGGGCTAAGAGGGCTGACATTGCCTTCAGGACTCAAGTGGGAGTGCTGACTACTGAGACGGCACTAAGCCYGAGAACACAGAGCAGGTTCGCTCCTACCTTTAAAATACGTAACTACTTTAGAGCCAAAATACTACACCAAAGTTATTAAGAGATGCAAAAGGAAAAGTAGTGGCTGTTCAGAACTTGCATAACAACTCAGAAGAAAAGAGGCAGAGACTTCAGACCCTGATTTTACTGGAGCAGAAGATGCGCACATCTGGGAGCCAGCTGCTTTCATGGTGATGCTTGCTTTATCAGAAGACCTTCATGTTTTCCCTTTCTAAACCCTTCTGTGACAAGGAATCACTGATGATCAGGACCAAAAATAGGACGGGGAGTAAAACAAGGCTGGTGTAAAGGGAATCTTTGCTACGCTCAACCACAGATTCCCCAAGCGACAGCAAGCACGTCGCCCCACCTCTGTGCACTTCAGCTCCTTGGCAGAGCAATCCTGTCTCTCTGCTCCACTGGCTATTTCTGTGATCGTGTATTTACACATTAAAAAGTAATGCCGAGAAGCCACACTGACAAGAGCTGTGTTAGCATTCGGTGAAGTTTGCACACTGCATAATTATAGGATTCTTTGTCACAGTAAATCATTTTACGTTAAACTGTGGTGATTTCTGTATGCGTAGATGTATTTGGCATATTGATTTAGATCCTGCCCTTCATCAAATCAAAGCTTCTTCTTTAACCATAACAATAAACAAGAACAACCGCTGCCTTTGAGATGACGGGAAAGCCTGGCCCAACCTTAAAGTTGTCCTGCCTGAGCAGATAAAATTAAGCTGCTTTCACTATTGTCTCTARGAGCAGCATGCTCCAGCAGCAGCAGAGCCATGCTGGCTTTTCTGTGAAGGACAGAAAAAGGGCCTATGCCTAGTGACAGTCCCTGTCTCTTCTTTCCAAATCTGATTACTTCTGCATTACATTTCTCCTTCAAATCCTTCCCTTGCTGTTTTGACAAAGCAAGCTCTATTTCAGAGCCTGAGCTTCCATCCTACAGTAATCTACGATTCTCTAAGACCCTCTAACCCACATAAAGTTCATCTGCTAAGAACGTATTTGATGCCTATTGCTTGCTTATATCTCTTCTTTCTTTGAATCCATCCATTGGTTGTTCGCATATCAAATTTCAGTTTCTTGCCCTTAGATTCAGGGCCCTTAACAACTGTATCTTTCTAGTCTTTGTCTATTACTGCATCTCAACAGGGATGTTGTGAAAATAAACTTAATATTTGTGAAGCACCCAGAAACCATGGTAATGACTGCCRCAGAAAAGCTCATGAGGAAATTAATCATTCTCTTTCCATTGTAGGATTTGAATACTGTGCTTGTGTGAATAAGGCTTGGTGTCACACTTCAAATGAAATAACCAACAGCTAGTCATTAATTCACTAGTCTCTATCCCAYACACCAGATGAGGCAGAGGTCTGGAGGAAAAAAATAATTAGAGACTGAAGGAACTGACATCTGCAACTGAATAYATATGCAAAAAGAGATAAAACTATAAAAACTATATGGGCAACCTTAACTCTAGTATTTCCTAACTTTTGAGTGCTCAACATTACAGCCTAAAGTTTCTTCAAGCTTCTTGTGTCTGCAATGATACATAACTATCCAGAAAAAGTATTAAAGTAGAGGGGACAGGTGGGGTTGCTGGTCCCTTGGCTGCATTGGAGTAGATCTCCATCGATTGCAACCAGGCACCTACAGACACCTAGAGATATCTTCTGGGGTCCTAATACGAACTTAAATATACATGACCAAATTCAGAGCCAAATACTGAAACAATAGCTGTTTGTCTCCATCCTCCTCACCTTTGCAGGATCACCTTTGTGTGTGTGTGTGGGGGGGGGGGGGATTATAAACTTTCTGGTACACACTGCTCTCTCTGAGTTTGTGGAGTACACAAGAACATGTGCTGACTGGATTATCTGGGCCCTACCATGATGCAAATATTGATAACATTAACGATAACACCATTATCAACATCACCGTTTTTTTTTTTGACGTTTTCTCTTCAAGGTGGTTACCCCAAGTGGGATTTAGCTGTCTAAACATAGGTGTTTAGGCATCATTTTAGATGCCGTACAATATCCTGCATGGCCTCCAGCTGCTGCTCCAGGTCTCAGGTCTCCCAGGGATACTGCCAGCCAGCTCTGACAGATGTCTCTGGTCTGCTAGGGCAGCTCAAGCAGCACTAGACACCTACACGTGGGAAAATGAACCCCATCCTCTCAACAGATATCAGAAGTAGGATAGAGTTGGCATAGTGGCTTCTAATCAGCTGCTATTAATTAATAATCTACCTGAAAATGAGGAATATTCCCTGTGCAGAACCTAGCTTACAGCTARAAGGCTGTTTGGGAAGTTAATTGCAGAGTTTTGCTTACGGGTGCTATCCTGGGGAACTTTCAGACYGTCTTTCTTCAAATCTAAAACACATATACCATAACCTTTTCAGAAGTGCTCTCTGAAGTAAGAATCAGCTGTACCACTAATTACTGTGATTTAGCAAATTTCTGCCAGCAAGACTGCAGTAAAAAATTCCAWCTGCACTTGTGGCCCTGAACTAACATAAAGGAAAACACATTAGCTTCAATCTCTTTTACTGAAATTTAAGCTAATACCTTTAGTTTGTGTTTGCAGTGAGCCAGTTACTTTGAAATGGTTGATACTTGGGAATTCACAAAGCTGCTCTGCCACAATCTTGATTCTATTTCTTAGCTGTTTGTCAGAGTAAAGCTCAACGTCACTTCCTAAACATTACTCACATGTCATAATTTAAAGTTTTGGGTACTTCACATATACAGAAAAAGTTCACTAGAACTGAGAGAGAACTGACTGGATCAAAAAGGTTTTCAGTTCTTGTTGGCTGCCAGCTYTTTTGAATTTGCAATATTTAATGATTGAAGTCTTTCAACTCAGGCATATGTTTCTGATCTCAATTTTTATTGAATCTATTGAAGTTTCTAGTCTTTGTGGGGAAAAAAAAGAAGAGTTTACGAACATCAATTTTACAGGACATAAAACTGAAAGGTAACCAAAGGAACTTAAAATATGCCCAGAATGACACTGTAAGTTTTGGCCCAACTTCCACCTCTTTTTTTAACATTCTAGTGGGCGAAGTGTGCTTACCTATCTCTTCCCTGCTCCCAAAACACAAAGCTGGATAAATAGTCTACAAATCCCACTCTTCCTTTCTCCCACCTCTCATATAGTGCTTTCACATATGCACGCGTGCTTCCTGGTCCTCACTGCAAGGGAAACATTTACCTGCTCCTGGCTGCTCCAGCCARGCTGCCTGGGAGGAGACTTGCAAATGCAAGTGCTACAGGCAGGCCAGGTGCTTGGGTGGTTTCCTCTAGTTCTTTATCCATGCTACCACTGTGATAAGCGTCCCTGGTGCAAGACCATCCCACGGTCTCCACGCTGCCGATGGAGCTTGCCCAAGGATAACGCAGTGACATCAGGCAGCAATGCGCTCAGCCAGCAGGTTTTCGTAACGCAGACGTACATGCCCACAACACTGGTGTCACCAGTTACGAAGCACAACGTGATGTCAACCGCTACACAGTCTGAATGCATCTGCACATCATCTTGTGCCTTTATCACCAGCCAGCATGCTGTTGCCCCGTCAAGGCCACATCTTGGGGCATGCAGTACTTGCACATCATTCTGGGCAGCATGCTAAGCCTGCCCAAGGATTTACATTCACTGAAAAATTTCCAAAACATTATCATACAATGAAACTAGCAAGCCCAGTGCTTYGAGTAAAGATCTTAAAATATATATATACTCCCCTGACAAAATTTTGTTCTCAGGTTTATACTTCCTCATGCCTAAGGTTAACTACTGTACTTCCTCCTGTGCTTGTGCTTGAAATCCTTCCCAGCATCAGTGGGAGAGACGAAGAGTTACCTGACCAAAAATACACTGGTAGCTAAAGATATTGCCTGGGAGATGAGGGCTTAGCTCAGCTGCTGTTAAAATTTCAGATATTCCCCTCTCACACTTAAGAAAGCACAGTTAAGTTTACAAGTCTGCAGAAAGCAGAGAGACGTTCAGAATAAGGAGATGGACCAGAAAGGTATTTTGGATCCAGTACTTATAATTTACACACCAATGACATATACAGCATAAAGACAAAATATACAGATTTTCATATATATACACAAATCAACACAGTGCACAAGTTCAAGTTATGTTACAATTAAGTGTACAAGTTTAAATATGGCTTTATAAACTAGTAGTAATAACAGTGCTAAAATAACATCTCATGTAATTTCATAGACAAACAACATAATGCAGCTATAGCATTGAAGTCCTCATGTAGCAATGTGTTATTTCATTTTACTAACAAAACCTTGTACACTGTATATAGCTGGATGTATCCCTACTCCAATATCCACACACACACACTTTATTCTGGCTAGATTACACATCCCAATGATAAAAACCTAGGGGACCTGCATTTCTCAAGTATCCTGAAAAATAAAAACCTGTACATTCTAAGAAAGATTCATCATAAGAATAAAACTGAAGGAAGAACACACACAAACACAGTGCCCAGTGAGAATATCATCACAACAAGTGAAGCTTAAAAAGCACTCTTTTAATAGTTTAAAAAACAAGGGTCACATCTTGCTYGTCTTACTCCAGGAAATAGCCCCAATAATGCAAATTTTTAAGTGAGGGTAATTAGGCACAGGAATGAGAGACGCAGTAAATCCTTGGTCACTTGTAACCTCAGTAGGAAATGCTGGCTCTACTGAAGCGTATGGCACTTTCGTCGGTGACTGCAAAGGCAGTAGAATTCATTTGTTTTGTCAAAATTAAATACCTTTCGAAAGCATATGCTCCAGTTGAGCTTTAGGTTGTTGAACTGAGTGTGGAAATCATTAGATGAAATCTTACAATCTTTCCTATGCATGAGTCAAACTAAATGCCTGTAATGTTCTTCTCTGGCCTTAAAAATTTGTGAGTAGGGCAAATAGGATGTGGTAAGAGTTTAGCACTCTGGTGACACACTGAACATTTTAATCAATTAACATTCCTGTGCTGTACACAGATATCCCATTTATTTTCCAAACTCATCAGGAAATTGCAAATACCTCAGCTGAAAAGTACTTTACGTTACCAAGTATAGAGAAGGGATGAAAGAAAAACTCTCCACGATGACCAAAGAGAGGACTGCCCAAAACTGCTGCCGAAAAGTAGTCCCAGTATTCTCTGCTAATGCAAAGCTGTAAAAACTAAACTCAGTGGCCTGGAAATTAAATACCGCCCCCCATCTCCACACAGCCCTAGCCATCAGGCATACAGTGTTGGAGATCTCCTTCCCTCCAGAAGGGCACCAACCAAACACAAAGCAAACGGTACCTCACTGGAGTAYCTTCATCAATCAGCTTGAAGCTGAATTCACTGTAACGCTTTATTAAAAGGTTCAGTMCAGAAGGATCCCTTCCTTTTCCTTTCCTTTCATCATAAGGACAGAGCTCCATAGTGCAAGGACAGGATGACAGCATGTTGACTGCATTACCTGATGAACAGCTGCTAAAAGTAGACCCTTCTCTGTCCATGTAGCACTAATGAATACCTGAAGCAAAGCACAGCACACATGAATACTAGTAGCACTAACAAGCTACTGAAAACCACTGTGGTCATTCAAAGGTATCTTTAGTCATTGTTGTCCATGGAAGATTAGACAACATGACCTGGATATTCCTTTACATCACAGTCACTGCTATGTATTGGCATGATCTACACTTAYACTGTCTATCAATTTTCGTATCCCGCCTACCGGGCTGTCCAACATAATTCTGTGTTTAATGAGCATTTATTTTGATCCTATGCTTAACTCATAGTTTTGCAGTATTTGGGGGTGAGATGGGGAGGTTATGTTAAATAGCTACTTGTCAGAACAAAAATTCAAATTATTATTCAAACATCTAAGGGCAATATTCACTTGAATTCACCCCCTTCAAATTTCACTTGGTGAGCTGCCCTGCATAAATCTGCACATAACACACTTTTCCAGCAGGCAATATTTTGTAAGGCTTAGTATTTGACAGATACAACCCTTTCAATGAAAACAGTATGAAACTGTCATGATTACTTGAGCAGACATCATTGACAAAAGGAAATTTGTGCCTGAACTGCTGCTGCAGAAATATTTCAGGCAATATTTTTTCAAAGAGAATATAGATCTACAGAGACATTGCCATGGTTTTAAAGATCAAAATGTGTGACTTGCRGTGTTATAATTGGAAGGGAACAGTCCTCTGTATCTGAAACATCAGGTTTGGTTTGGTTTTTACATCAAGCACCACATCTGTASAATTTCTGTAGAACCTACACATCCYAACGTCTGTGTTTTCCYACTGACTATACTTGGTAACAATGAGCTCTGCTGACAGAGCCAGTGATGCTGATACTGATAAACAAATTCATTTTGACATGACAGAGTGTTACACAATCAGACACTGCAATTCATATTAAGAAACAAAGCAGAATGTTTTAAATTTAACTTTACTGGAAGTGTAGGGGTTTCTTTAATTCTCATTTGCCAAACGAGAAAAAGACTCATGATCTATCCTCTTAAAACAGCATTATAGAAATAAATTTATTATTYAGCCTTTGATGGTATTTAAAATGAAGTAACAGGGAGATATTGTTGCCTCTTAACAGTAATGAAGATAGAGACTCCAGCTTGCAAATAAAGCATGGCTCCGATAAGGTCAGTGGAATTATACTTGCAAAATACTAGCCTGAGATCACAGATTCAGACTGTGTCCTTTACTGGGGATCTGTCAGTCAAAAACCTTCCTGCATCCCATAGTCAGTCTCTCTCATGCACACATGCTGCCTCCACCTGTGCCCATCCAAAGGGTATAAAATGCCTCCTGCGACATTTTGGGAAGGGATGGAGAGAGTGGAGGTGGCATGCTGCACCAGCTTTCCTTATGTGGGGACTATCTATAGGGTTCTGCCCCAAATCGGACTGAGGGATGCATCTGGGACCCAAACCAAGCTCAGATCAGGTGAACAACAGGCCAAGACAATAACCACTCTCCCTGCATACGCGCTGGCTGCTCTGCACTCATTCCTGGGCATTACAGATTATGAGGCTCCATCTGAATACCAGAGGTGAAGCCTCACGGTACGAGCCACCAGAAAAGACTGCAACTGCTGTGCAGGTGGCACACTTAAGTGCTGGAAGAAAAGGAGCCATGACTTTCTCAAATATCTCAAAGCCATTCAACCCTCACAACAAAGGTCTTTGAACCCTTCTAACGTCACTCCGTAATGAGCCATTTCCATAGCAGCAGTAGGATGCTCAGCCAGACAGAAATCTTTTGCAGTCAATGTCATCTTGGATCTAATGTCATGGACTCCTTTGCCCTCCAACTCTGGTTTTAAAAGGCCATTAAAACTCATCAGCTAGTCATGCTGCAGTCTGGGACTGCCTGGCTCTCACCACTACCGATGCCTTATTTCCCAGTGTCCCAGTCAGTTTTGTGGCCAGGATCTCTAAGGAACTTAAAATGGACTTACTTGCAATTTTGAAGAATAGGGCATCAGATCCATGAGGGGAAAAAGGAAAAGGAAAAAAAAAAAGGAGGGGAAAGTGCAGGAGGGGAAAAAGGAAAAAAAAAGAGAGGAAAAGATTTCTCTGAAAATTTTCAATGCTGTATCAAGACTAAGAAAATGTTGCTCTTTGGCAAAATTTTGGGAGGTTTAAAAAAGTTGTATTTCTGTTGCACAAAACTCTTGTCTTCGCTCACTTTCTCCACGCAAACCATAATGAATTACCATTTCCTTTATTATTGTTAAAAATGTAAAATTTTTTAAAAAGCTTTTTCAGAAGTATTTTGCCAAAGCTAGTTTTCCAAAGAAAAAAAGCTTGGATTAAATCCTTTTAATTAAAGTCTAACAGTCAATATTTGTTTTGGACAGGATAAATTAACCCAAAGGTTTCCCACCAAACCTTGACGGTACACTAGACTTATGTTTTCAGAAAGAGACACAGATTTGTAATTTCACATCTACATTGAAACACAGCCAAACACAAAAATACAGACTTTTTCTAGAATAACTGTCTTGAGGAGAATGTTACTAGTTTCTCCTTTAAAATAACCTGAGTAATTCCTAAGAAATGGAAGGCATGTGACATGCTATAAAATACATTCACCTAACTGATTAATAAATTGAAAAATCTCAGTTGACAATAAAAAACTGCTTCTGCTTTTGTAATCCTTTTGGATCCTTTCTCTTATTTCGTTTTACTTTTCGAAAACAAAATGTGTTACTGCACTTGTCAGAGTCAAGTTAAGCCACTATCGAGACATACTGATTATTCAAAAATGAAGCAAAAGCAAAAACTGTACTTGTGAATATAACTGTAACATCACTGCAAGCTTTGACACGACAGAAACGTTAACTGAAATGATACTGTACCAGAGAGGAATGCTGCAACATGATCCCAAACCAGCAAAATCTCTGATTTTGCAGAGACCATGATGAGACCCAGCTCATCTAACCTTTCTTCTCTCCCTCATCCCTTCTATATCACTCTTCTGTGGCATTTCAATCTCTTGCCTTTTAGCTTCAGAAATATCTTAGGGTTCAGGTACTCACCTGAGGTTAACAACGAAGTCCAATTTCCCTTTCTATCCAGGGTGATTTCAAAAGATACTTCCAAGGTGGTTATCACAAAAGACATACTATTAGCTCCTTCAAACACTGTTACTAATGTTACATTCTTCCCATTCATGATTGTAAAAACAACCAACTGACATGAGGACTTCCTGCACTCACAGRACACTTCCTGGTTGTCAGGATCTAGCTAGGAACTCAGGCTTGCTAGGATCATCTCGATTCTGGTCCCTGCTCCAAAAATCATTTATGCCTTCTACACAAATATAGTCACTGTATAAAATGCCCTTGGAGCAGAACCCAGAACTCGAGAGTAGATGGCAACCAGACAAATCTTCACTGGGACATCAAATCCCTTTTTTGGATCCTGTCTCATCTCCGAATTTCTCAAAGAAGTAATTATTCCTCATGCAGTCTTAATGGTTACACCGGAATCTACTGAAACAACAAACCCACTGACCCAAATTCTGCCCTAAATTACATCAGCCTCAATCCAGTGAGAGCCCAATTCACACTGTTGCAAGCAGGCTTTAAAAGCTCCTGACCCCCATAGCTACGCATGCAAAATTAAGGCTTACTTGTGTGCATACAAGTTGAATAAATGGATCTTCTCTTCTCATATTATTTGCTTTCCTTGGAAACAATGAATTCTGCAAACTCTGAACTGGATTACCAGGCATAAATATATGCGCACCATAGAAGGCCTGAGCATGTAAAGCAAGTGTGACACTCCTGGAATCAAGTCTGAGCTATTTCTGAACACCCTCACAGAGCAGTCGCTTGCACTGGATTCAAATAATACCAGAAACATCAGATTTTATGCCCATACTGAAGAAATGACTTGCTCATGCTGTATGAACATGCCCAATGAGACCTACCAGAAGCCTATAGCTTTAAAGGCTTTTACTATCTGAAATGCTATTCCAGCAAGTATTCCTCACAAGATGTGACAGACTTCAAGTGATTTTGCTTCTTCCATCTTTATTCTATTATATAAATGAACAAATAAATAAATAAATAATTCACAAAGATACAAGCATGAGAGAGCAAAAAAAAACCTTTTTAGTACTCCAGTCACTTGGAATAAAAGACTACAGAATTCTTTTGATTTTTTCACTCTCCTCAACATTGGGAAGACACTGAGAAGAATATTCTTTCTCATTCATCTAGACTCAGTGCTACATAATAGCACGATATTTATCAAACAAGCAAACCCAGGAACAAAGTTTTGAGCTACCCATTGAAAAACACTTCAGATACTGGGGAAAAGACAATGACATGACACCAGATTTGCACTGCTTCTATGTCTGCTGCTGTGTGCAGCCACACGGAATCAATCTAGCCGAACATACTTGGAAGAGTAAAATTATGTTACTGATTCCTGGTTAACCTATATTTTGGGGCTTCACAAACATCACTGCCACAGGTGTGCCAGCCTAGTCAGTTTATAAAGAAAACACTGCCCCCTGAACTCAGGCTGGTCTTTTAATAGCTGAGACTTTACTGTTGGCATGTATCTGCTGTACTCTCCTAATGCTGAAAAGGTCGAGAAAGCACAGCCTTCAAATATAGAGCTTTAAAGCTCACTTCATGGATAAACAAACACATGAACATTTTAAAATAAGATTTTTCTTGATATAGATCCCTTTTATTCAGAATACCAGGACTGAAATTTTTGTAGCCAACACCTGTCCTGATGTCTGTGAAGTTTCACAGGCATTTCAGACCATCACCTCTGTGCTTTAAAGGTAAGACCTAACTTTGTGTGCCCTACTCCTGTGCTTAGTTTGCTGGGAAAAGTCCCAAATAAATGGACTATATCTTCCTCCTTCTCATTTTTGATTCATTTTGCAAATGTTAATCACTCATGACAATGGAGATAGATCATTGACTGGAATTTGGCTCTAAGGAATTGCATGGGGAATTTAGGAAACGTAGGCAAACACACACACATCTCGGACCACATCAGCTGTCTGCCTTCATTGTAGCAGCCCCCGTGCACGGAACAGAGATGGGCAGTCACTGCAGAATTGTCCCTCTGCTTTCAGAGCCACAGCTAGCTCTCTGCTTCCCCAGAGTAAGCATTCTCCTATGTAGGAGACACTCCACCAACTATGAAAAGATCCCTAGAAAAAGAGATTTTATCTGAAAGTGTTGAATTTCCTCTGCTTATTTCAAACTCCAGACTATCAAGACAGCCAACAATTTATATTSCAAGGCATTTATCTGTCTCGTCTCTTCCCAGAAACCATGACACAACCAACATTTATAAAATTTTTATTGAGGGAGCCTCATTGATGTAAATCACCAAGAAAGCTAAAGTTAAAATATTTTTAAAGGGCCATTGTCCAAGTTTGYAGGCAAAATATCTGATCTTATTCGTATGTTTACAAAGACAAAAATTGTCCTTATTTTCCATATGYTTTTTTTCTGCTTCAAATCAATCAGTCAAGGCCAAACATCACTAGTGTTCATGCTTAACTTCACACAGGTGAGTAAATCCAATAAATTTATTCTGACTTCAAACCTGCATTTAGGGAGACATGAACACAAGGCACATCAGCACCTGTGCAATGATTCTTGATTTGGTTTTCCAGATTCACAGACGTGCTAGCAAGGATACCTTAAGATCAATTCAGATTACTACTTCAGCACCAGGGAACCCTCACCGACTGTAGCACTGACACAGCTGTCTACCACAGCTTGCTCCTATGCACTGCCTTTAAGAATTGCACATTATAAAGCCCGCACAATGCAGGACATTCACTGAAGCACCTTCCTAGCCAGCTCTAAAGCATCTGATTGCCTGGGCCAGCATCTCGCATTTACACAGCATCCCAGACCTAGAAGCAGCCAAAATGGTTTTTCAAATTTTACATGTTAAGCACCTACTCCTGAGATGCACTAGACTTTTAGTAATAAATCTCAATTCTTTAGCAGTGTCTGGCAAGAGCAGACAATAGACGGTGCCAGAAAGTAAAAACATAATAGTTATTCAAAACATAGAGGATATTTAGGTGCCTCAGGCAGGCTTTGGCCAACACACTGTCCAGATGAGCGTTTGGGAGATTATCTATTAAAACTAACATTTTTCTTCTGAATAAAAACATTCTAGAACAGARATTTCGAACTTCTGCAAAGAACAAGAAACATTAAAAAGTTGCCTTCTTTAGCAACATGTTTTCCTCCTGCTTTTCTCAACCGTCTCCAAAATAACTAGGAGCACTTTTTTCCTGCATACATTCTGCAATAGCACGCACCCAGAATATAGGAAGCCATCAACTAAAAGCCTCCCAAAACTTTGCCAAATCCATATTGCATCATTTTTTACTTCCAAGGGAGAAGCGTGTACCAGTAACTCTTTTTCCCTTTTTGTTCTCAGCCCATTTCTGCAAAGATAACATCTCAACACAAACCAGCTCTTAAAAATACTCCACTTCTTGAAGGATTCTCCCACCTGATTTTGGAATCCGTTTTACAATAGGAGTAAAATGTAGATTGAAAAGTACCATTGCCCTCCAGTCCTCCAGTTTTCCCATGTGTGTTTTAAATAACTGTTTACCTTGGTTCCATCTGAACAGTTACACAAAATGAAATAAGGTTGAAATAGTCCAGGTAGCATGTGATAGCCATATCAAGCACAATGATCTCTTCCAAAATGGTACAAGCCTCTTCAAAACCTGGAGAAAAAAATATATCAGACTGATCCCAAGAAACAGCATGTGTGCAAAAGGGGAGATGCTTGTACACATCACTTGCATTGTTCCTGATCTCGGCAGTCATCCATGTCCACATCCGAATCAAAGAGGGAGTGTCCAGTGTAATCTGTGTCGGGGGTATGAGAAATGCTGTTCTCTGTCCCTTCTTCATCAAATGTTTCTGTCCTTGAATAAAAGCTGAAGTCCTGCAAAGGAGAGTGAGTCTTGCTTGCTTCACTGCTTTCCTCAGATTCATACAGAGTATTATCATCATCATGGTGCCATTCTGGCCAAAATTTCCTCCTTATTCGTTCACAATACATAGCAAGGTTAATCAGTTCACCTGCAACACAACAGACTCCAGTAAATACATCTAGTCACTAAGTCACCATGACTTGCCTTCTGATGTGGAAGCACTTTAAAGATTTTTGGAAATAAATTAGGCAAGTTCTTTCCAAAGAGRCATCAGAAACCTTGTTTCAAAAGGCCAAGATTCAGCCAGTTCTTCGTGACGCTGCTTATAACTTTAATGTAACTAAAAATACGTATTATTAACCTACCTACAATAAGAAGGGTTACACAGAAAGAAACATAAATACGTGTAGCAAAATAACGATCCCAAATTCAACCTTCACAGAAATTGTTCAAGAGAACAAAATTCTAGTATTACAAGTTGTTCAAAAYAAAAATTATTGCTCATTTTGCCGGAACTTGGTTTCCAAAGACAGGATTTTTCCAATTCATATATGCAATATATGCAATTTATTTATTTATTAAAATATACTGAATTTGGATAATGGTTTGGTTTTGCACCACCAGATGGCAGCATTGCCCACACGATAAAATTGGCACTTTAAGATTTTTATGTGGTCACTGGCTCACCTTTCAGTATTTCTAGCCCACGTCAGTATACTATGCTTTACATTTATATATTCACATATGTTAATGAGAGTGTGCTTAGTCAGAAGAAACTATAAGAACTTCAAAGAAGAACAAAGTAGTCACAGCACATTCAAGGCAATGTGTATATGTATGTGAAACCAGAACTCTCAATACAGCACAGCACGAGCAGCTGTATGAGTAGAGTCATACATACTGCCTGGGGTATTTACATTCTTTATCATCTATTTATTTTGGTCAACAAACATAGTATTTCTTCTTGGAATTCATGGACTCCCCAAAATTTTAGCTGTGATTCCCTCAGAGGTCAGAAGGGAAAAGGACTGCATAGACAATATTTATGTCCCCATTAAACAATCTCAAGTATTTTTAGCTCATGCAATGTTTTAACAATAAGCAAGTCTATGCTTCCTTTAGTAGCTAGCTATTTGTTGCACAGAATAGATCTACAGATAATAYTCAATCCTTTTATAACTATTTCATGTCCTTCTCCTTAGCTCTTCCCACTTTTCATACTGTCTGATTTTATTCTGAAAAAGGATGCCAAGATGGTTCCACTGGGCTTTCACATGCTTTTATCACTCCACAAGAAAGGAAAAGAAAAAAGTAAAATTAAATTAAAAAAAGGAAGTACGCTGGCTGCCAATTCATGCAAAAACACAGTGACTCCAAAGTCAGGCTGGATTCTTTCCTTATTCTGTATCTTTATTAATAACAAAGGCTCTAATTTCAGTGGAACAGCAGAACCCACAGTTCAATGAAACTACTCAGCAAGATCTGGCTCACAGCAGTACTTCCATCTTCTAACACACCTTACTAATATTCATTCCTTAAAGGAATTCAGTCTTTGCTATGTTAAACAGGAAAATCATTAAGTACAGGAATAGAAACAGTTACTATGTATAATATTAAGGTGAAGACAAACAAGAATTGGAAGAGAAAACATTATAAAATACAAATGTTATATCAAAGGCAAAAACAGCCCATGATATAGTTCAAGTGCTCCTGTAATCTTCAAATGTGCTTACAAGGTGCTCCAAGTTTAAACACAGCAAATGCCACCGTGTGATTTTCATCAGAGATCATTTAAACTTTCTTACCTTTGATTAGTCTCTCTGGTCTAGTCCCTGGTAGTGTCCACATTGCCTGTGCCAGATGTCCAAAGACAGTGGCATCAACAGTGGAAAGCTTTGGTCCCATAATATATTTCTTGTCACCTATAAATACAATAGCAAACATTTGTGGAATGCCTGTCACTTTTCCCCAGTACAAAAYTGGATCTTTCCCTGACTACACTTTTAACACATCTTTTTACTGAAAYGATTTAGTTGAAAACCTTTGTGCTCCTTAAGATATAAGGATTCAAAGACAGGGACTTGATATCATTCAAAAGCTGTTCTTTGAGGTGAAATTCATTTTCCGGTTTCCCCCTGTGTCCACCACTTCCATAAGTAGGCCAGTTATAGAGCAACTGGCCAAATAGCCTCCYCTGCTCATCACAGCAGGCAAAGGATACACACTACACTAGTTCTGCTGTGTTTAAAATCTTCTCTGCAACCAGCAGGTGCTTGAAAGCATGATTTCCTTTGGTGTGGATTCAGAATCATTCCCATGTTGAATGCACTTGCGGAAGGAAGATAGTCACACCCTGCACCTCCCATGCGCGCTGATCCAGTTTCAGGTCATCCCTCCRATCATGCTGAAATTGAAAGTGGTACCCAAAGCTTTCCTCTCCCAGTGCTTTTTCAGATCAAAACTGATGTTATCAGTAGGAGTGGTAGTTACTGGAAAAAACGCCAATATATCTAAAAGCAGGACAGAGATCTAGGCAGGAATAAGCAGCCTGGAGCTTTCAAGAAGTTCGCTAAGGACCTTCTCACATGATATGTTGCTCTGACTATTGCGACAAGACTCCTCCCTTTCCCTCTCCCGAAAACTATTTCCAGTTTCAGCCCTAATATAGATACAGTGTGCCTGTGAAAGATACCAAAATGAGAGCCCTGGAGAGACTTAAGAGACAAGCGCCCCACAGACAACAGCAAAGTAGGTTTTCCCCACACTACCTGAAAACATCCCACTGCCTTAACTACAGAAAAAAAGAAGGTATTTTGCTCTTAGTTCCTCTAGCCTTGAACAGTGTGATTTGTCCCACAGTTGTAGCCCTGTAAAAAAGTCTTGATAAGCACATTGCCTGGACTCYCCTCTATCATCAGTCAAGTTAGTATCTCTTCAAGTTAGGTGGTGAACTAGCCCATGCCCTGGCAGTGTTCATCTCCTGCTGACCTATACTGGGACCCCAGGCAAAGATTAGCCCAGATATCTACGGTGTGAGCAGCTAAAGCTTAGCAAGATGAATTTTCCTGTCAGGGCCATGATTCAAACAGCTTGAMGAGGTGCCTCTGTCAGCAGTGAGAGAAATGGTAATTCAGGCTGCCCACTCATTAGCAGTCCCACAGACCTGCTCCCTATGGGGACCAGAGAGAGGTGGATGAACACCTGCTGCAGACAGCCTTACTCTAGCCTTTTGCCACTCAACACAGGTCTCCAAATCAAAGGCAACTTTATGGCGTTTTACCTTACTTAAAGAGTGCCTCAGCAAGCACAAAAAGGAGACTGCCAGCTCATTTCACCTACCACCAGTGCAGCTCCCCCTGACCTCTAACCGGCAGGAACCAAAGAACAGCATTTTCATCAGGTGTGCAGGTAGGCAAACAAAAACAACCACATGGGAACATCCTGGTCCACAGGCTACAAGCAAGAGAGACATCTGCCTGTTCTGCATCGGTATCCTGCCCAGCTCTCTTGGGAGCTGACCACCATGAAARGTCCCAGGTACACAGTACAAATAAGTGGGTAACTAAATAAGATAAGGAAGAAAATTACATTTCAAAGACAGCATTACCAAGAAAACATGCWGTGTAAGTTTGCYTCTTCAGCACAGGCACTGAAACTTRAGCAAAGACCCAAAYAGAACATACAAATGAAACATGCTGTATTTTAGAGATCAGGTTAGAGGATTGAATTGTCCCTCCCTYGGCCCATAGCGCTATAAACTCTGAGATGTGGCATGTAATTGAATTCTCCAAATCCAGTTATGCCAGCTCCCTAGAACYTTCTTCCTCTGTCTGATATAAACTGCCTGCAATTCAGTGGGTTATTAAATGTTAGGGTTATCAAGTGGGTTTAGAAAAAACGTCCAGCAGTAAAACGCAGCAAATTCCAAATTACAGTACAACCAAGCCTGTTATCTCTCTGTACTATAAYGTAACAAAGAAGTGCTCAGGAATAAGCAGTAACTTTCTATAGCATGTCAGATGCAATTTTAAAATAGAGTAAACTCTCTCCAACTCTTCATAGCTTCATTATCTRTTTCCTGAAAACTATGTAAAGGGTAAATGTTGAAAGGATATTTTTAGTATTTATGTGGTGCCTAGCACTCACTGATCTCAAACACAGCTCAAAAATTGGTCCCCAAACCACAGATATATGCTATGTAAAATGCCATTTCACTTGCCAACACTAGGAAAATTCAAAACMATACAACTGAGCTCCAGACTCAGCTCATAATGATGATGTGCTTGGAAGTAATACAGCATTTTAGATGTTGCTTCAACTAAGGTGAGAGCTGAGCCATCCCYTTCTCCTGTAAATAGAGCAATTCCATGTATACAACACCTCTTTCTTTGAAGGGAGTGAAAATGAAGGGGAAGAAGACGACATAAAGCTGTGCTTCCATAAAACAGTAAATCTGGTTATAAGTCATCTCACAACATCCCCACATATATTTAGTCCTACCAGCTCAAATCTACTTACACAATTTTCCAGAGTAATTTTTCCCCAGATTTTCTGACAGATCAGGTATCATCTCTCAGTGTCTACTTTTATGCTAGATTACACAGTGTCCGCCCTCTTAGARGTGGTATAATGCTACTAATCTTAAAAGCACTTTACTGTATCCCTTGGCTAATGCTACAGAAGTGCAATCACATGACCATGCCTGAGCTGGATCACATGTGTACTGCCCAGCAGTATGGCAGTGCAAAGGTCCAGTGTTTATGATCACATGCGCCACAGGATTAAAAAAGAATTGGCACTGGGTCAAGAAACCCCAGCCTGAGGTGTCTACTCCTGCCGTAGGACACCCGCATGCAACCAATTAATGTGACTCAGGACTATGGGAGACCTGCACCCTTCCAGAGTAGCCAGGAGGGCTACAGCAGGGCATTTCAAACAGCATTAGAGGCTTACAGCCAGGGTAACCAAATCAAACCCCGTTTCAGCCCTGAGCACTGCTGCCTTCCACAAAACACTAAATGCCCTTCAGAAACCAGCTAAGGCAGCCACTGCCCCACAGCTCCTAATGCAGAGTCCTCCATTACCCAAAAGCCTGACACCAGCAGCCAGGTAAGAATGCTGAACAGGGACCAAAACATTCACGGACTCTGCCTACCCACTTGCTACCTCTAAATAATTACCAAAATACACATTTTTTATATTGCAAGTCCATGTAACCATATGTCCAGATCCCCTCTCTTCCCTGCCTACCCTCTCTTAAATCAGCAAATTAAGCAATCAGATCTTCTTCCTAATTAGCTGGTACAGTTTGGGGGGCAAAGGCTGTATTTTTTATAGATTTAACAGGCACTTTCAGCAAAGCCTCCCACTATCACTTTTCAGCATAAAGGAACATTACACTTTAAAATAACCACAAATTTTACACTCCCTGTCTACCTCTGTATCAGAACGGCATTTAGGGTTCTCACACTGTACACAGGTTGTATGACTATGAAAGACTCAAAATGCCAAAACTTGAGCATGAAATCACATTGGTAGAAAAAAAAAATCCCAAAAGAATTAGACATTCAGCCTACTGGGAAGCTGCTGCAGTCAGTTCTAAACTCTCACCCCAGAAGTTTTTTTCTATCCCTTCCTTCCCAGAGCTTTATAATTACAACCTTTAAGACATGGGCCTACTTTAAAATGTTTAGTGGGCTTGATTTGGATCAGGAGCAAGAACAAAAGTCTCCTATGTGATACAAGAAACTACAAAATCGGCAGTTTCCTTTAGCCTAATGGGGTATTTAACTATTCGTAACACCTGCTGCAACTCTGATGGAGGCTGAACAGCCCACCTCTATCCTATGGACCTTCCTAAGAGCAGAAAKGTCTGTTTTTAAGCCTCTGATTTCATTCATGTGCCTGCCACCCCGCACGCACACACCTTAAACGCTGAGCTACTGAACTCTAGCTAGCCCTCTATCACCTCCCACCCTCTACCTGCTCTGCTTACTAACAAAAAGCAACTCTAACAAAAACTCCCCTCCTGTGTCTGCCTCTTTGGCTCCGATGCCATCTGCACTGCTCTAGCCCCACAGAAGGGAGAGGGTCAGGAATACCAAGTGTGAGAGCACTGTTTGGCCCACACAGTACCCACAGCAGAAACACTAAGTACAGAGAGGTTTCTTAAATGGACCTGGCACCTGAATTTCAGTATTCAACACCTAAGGACACATTTAGGACTCGGCATTTTGCTGCTGCACTCCCTGCCTTCACTGGCGTGCAGCTACCTTGTAGATCAAGGTGGAGCCGAGATCGCTGGAGGCTGGCAACTAAGGTCTCCTGGTAAGTTGTAAAGTTAGACAGGCACTTACCGCAAAGCTCATGGATGGATGGATCCAACACAAGGTTCATCATCTTCTTACACGTRAAGCTGAAGTTGCATTTGAGCTGGCTTTTCTGCTCACAGTATACAACCAACTTGTTCATGGGTACATTTGTCCAGACCACAGACCAGGACCATGGAGCTATGCTATTTTCCAGTTCAGCTCAGCTCTGAGATAGCAAACACCGCCTACTTCTAGACTAGTAAACAAAATAGGACCAAGGCACAGAATTCAAGCACTAGCCCAGTCATTCAGACTGGGTATTTTTGCTATCATGCACCGGGTGAAGTTTCAGGTAGTGTCTGCGCACAGACTGAAGATATGTCAGAGGCCATTCCTAATAACTGGTTTAGGAAGTGCCTCCTTTTTTATTGCTGAGTTGCAGGGGGAAACAGTGGGAGTTCAGACCGCTGCAAACAAACCGTGTTGGGCCACTTGGTTTCAGGCCAGAGAGCAGTCCCTGTTCAGCCTTATTTAGAAGTTAGGCAAAGATGTACTCTTTTTACTGAGAAAAGCAGGAAATATGTTACAGAGAAATGCAATGAATGCTGCCTGCACCCAGGGAGTCACAGCATGGCAGCTGGGCCTCCCTCAGGAGTCAGCTCAGTGTAAGGATAGCAATGCCGAAAGAAACTCCACTTCCATCTGCATTGCAGTCCCCAGTGCCTGTGTTTATCTCAGGTCTTCCACTTTAACTTCACTGACCTAGATACAGTCTAAGGATCTGAACCACACTGAATCAGGCACAATAAAGCCCTCTGGGATGAGAGGCATGTTCTTCACTCCAGCTTTACTTTCTCCAATGCCCCGTCTGACAGTGCATATTAAAACTCAGATTCAGAATCCTGCCATGATGATACATGACTATCAGGTATAAGGTAAATATAATTTTTAAACAATACAAGGAAAATGTATTTGCAGTTTAGAGACTGCAGGATAGAGTACAAGATGATACCAGTTGGGTGGGGTGGTCCACCATAGAAGGATTAGTTCTAATTCTCATTTTTTTGAGAGACTTGGAGGAGTCTTAAGGAAACAGGGAAAAGGGGAGAAGAAAAATGATGATTCTCAGAAATGGAACGGAAAAAAACATTGTTTCTGGGAATGTCAAAATGAGTGTCACAAGACCAGACAGCTGCCAAGTTATCACTCTCTAGAAGCAGCTCTTGCAATTTAARAAAGTTATTTGCACTCCCATGTGTATTTTTTTCTGTTAAAAAATAGAGAGCACTAAATTAATCTGATATGCCTGATGACTGGCAGCTGCAGTTTGATACATGCAGCTACTCTGCATTATAGACATCCTTTTCAAGCTCTTAATATTGCCCCCCTAATTAACAGTCAAAATCTCAACTGCTTTCTCTTCTGGGAAAACACATGTGCACATATACGTGGAAAGGAATCTGCAAAGACTCTTCTGCAGACACTAAGCTGATTGACTACCATTTCTTAACCCCAGTGAAACAGGAGAGTCTCCAGTGAGGCTATAAGTCACTCACCCCACTTCCAATCCCCACCCCAGGATACTATGTGGAGGCCACAATTACCTAGACAAAACCATGAAGAGCTGGTTGGATAAAAATTTTAACATATTGATATTAGTGGAAAAATCAAGGCAGTTACAGAAGATTTGAAAAATGCACCAATAATCAAAAGGGCAAATACAATTTATGTGAATTACTGAACACTGACTAATCTGACATCCATTTCAGAGAGGAACACGAAAAAAAGTGCACAAGATTCAGCTGGTAGAGTAGTAAAGTAACAGGAATTCAGCAGCTGTCCATCAAGATTTTTTTTTTWAATATGCAAGGCACAACATTCTCATCAATAATTTGAAAGTAAATACAAATGCCTGCTGATAACATATGTATCATAGAGTTAAAAAACTGATACAGTGGCAAATAAGACAACCAGGACAGTCACAAACTGGGCCACTACAAGCGAAATAGTACAAGTATGAAGATATATATCTAGAAGCAGGGAACAGAAAGCATATCTAGTGAATGGGAGACAGATAAAGACAGTTCAGGGATGGGGGGAGGTTGTTTTGGTTTGGGCATTTTTTGTGTGTTCAACAGATGAAGAAAATACATTATGGAGATATCTGAAGACTTCCACCTGCTTTTCCCACCAACAACAAGATTGAGAGATAATTTGATTATAGCATTTGTCTTTAAGAGATGATAGAGGCCACCCGAGAGTCTGCAGACAAATTTCTATTTAAAATGGGCAGATTTTGATGTGATTAACAGCTGTCACCAATCGCTAATGAAAGCGGTGGCATCTCCAGCTCTTGAAATCTTCAAAACAAAACTGGATGCCTTTCAGCAAGACAGGCTTTATCCAGAAACAAGACACTGGCCTCCAGAGAGAAACTGAACGGTCTGATTCACAGAGATCTGTCTAGATGATTTAATGATTCCTTTCAACCTTAGACTTTAAAATCTGACCATCGATGTAGACTCCAGAGACAGAAAGATGCAGCTAGATCTGGGGGACTGCCTGAAAAGTAATTATAGAAATGCAAACTCAGTAATGGTTACAAATAGAAAAGGGTTCAGTTCAATTTGTCATATCTTCATGACTTCTGTAGGACCATCTGCTACACAGTGAGGGCTAAGCTGACTCTGAGTACAGCTTTACTCTTAGCTCTAGTACATGTTTATGGACCAAGGGAAAGATCAGAAAACTAAGAATGATCAGACTAAGCTACTGAAATTCATCTATCTTACCACAGTCTGTAATTTGTGCAGTACTCAGCAGTATGAAGAAATTGGGTGTGGGAGATGCACGGGAGCACCCTGACCACTCTAAACAAAGAAATCAAAGGACTCTTAACAGTGTTCAGGAATTGTTTCAGTTTTCTCTTGGAAACTATGTATGTATGTGTACTCCTGGCAGATAGGGATGACTTTATATCCACTGTTGCTGAAAATCCCTTAGCTCAGCCTGTCAAGACTGTCCGGCCAGAACCAGCGGGCTCTGCTGAACTTACAAGTCATAGGTCAAACCTTCTCCAGCTCCCTCACAATGTGATGTATGTGGGATCTATCCACATGCTGCCAGCCTTGAAGTCTCTTCCTTCCCTTTTTCGGCAAGCACTTAGTTTCTGCTTTCTGCTGAACTATCTTCACCCTTGCTTTTCCCATCCACCCTACACTTACCTATTTAGAGCATATGCAATCTCTCCTCCCTCTATAGTGCAGGAACAGTACAGGAATGAGGACAGGGCTGGCAGACATCTTTCCGACCATCTGCTCAGCCACCTCTTTAGAAGAATCATAACTGTGAGCAAAGTAACTATGCAGCTACCACCTCTCTTCATTTATGGCTTAAGATTACTCAGTGCTCTCTGTAAGTATGTAGGGATATAGGGAGAGACAAGCTCAAAGAAAGGKACAATCTTCCCCAAACTATTTCCTCGAAATTCTGACTTTACACAAAAKCATTATGTGATTAGAGGTCTGCAGGCTGCAAGGTGTGAAGCACGAGGTAAACAGCTTTGGTACACATTTCAGCTTCGGCTACACAACAGAAAAGTGTTCCACATGGTTCTAGCCCAGTGAGGTCAACCTTAAGACTAACTCTAAAGGATCCACCCACACTAATCAACAAGCCTGAAGCCACGCTTGTTGTTATCATTATTCTGATAACATAGACCCATCTCCTCCAGCAGCTTTGAATAAAACTGCTAACTAACACCAACCAAATACGACACACGCTAGCTCATAAAAATAATTTCTGCAAAGGATTTTCAAACCACAGCCTCATAATGATCCATCAAACAGTCATGAGTTCCATTAAGAGAAACGAGATTCCCCAGAGTATAAATAAGAGGTTTCATTTCCAGAACTGAATACTGCATTTCCCTAAATTCACATAGCAAAATGCTGTTCCAAAATCACAGGTCACATTCTGTTGCTCTACATAGAAATATCAAGTGCTTAGCAAAGAAATCAGATGGCACATTCATCCCTCTAGGAACACAATTTAGTAACAAGCAAACAGCAARGAAGGAAACACTGTCCCTGCAAGAATGAACCTGACACTGAATTACAGCACTAAGGTGTATTCCACCTATGGACAAAAGTGAGATTATTTGTGAATGTGGGAACAAAACGGGAGGTTTTGCACAGGCTGACAGGAAGCATATGAAGTCCATCTAATCATGCAGACAAAGGATTAGGAAGAAGCAGAATGCATGTAATTCGTTGTACATTACCCAGAAGGCCTGCTAGAGATCGCATGTCTTTCTCCATCAGGGTGTATATCTCTTCCTCAGAGAAGCGGCCAATGCCATGGCCGTACATTTCCCGTTTCACAATCCCTTTTGTCAGATGGCAGAGAATCCACTTCAGCAAGTCACTAAAGGGGCCACACACTGAAATCATCTTTCGTGTCTCATGGAGATTCTCCACCCACTGGCAATATGCTAAAGTCCTGGAAGGATGGGAAAATAAGTTATAAGAGTGCAATACCCAGACAGCCTATCACCGCTACTCAGTAGCTCTCACAGAAGTTAGACAGCGATACTCAATACTTAGCGTTCATTGCCCTGATGGAGAGCTAGTTTCTGGTAAAATGCAGACCTTGATGGCAACTCACACTGTCAGTGAGAACTCTAGATACTGCAACTGGTTTTCCGACACTTATACAGGCTGCCTGGTGTTTAGTCTCTCAAGAGGTCACAACTTCTTTAAGGAAAAATGAGGTTCCCACTGAAACATAAATAGGGYTGCAAAATTTTGCTAAATTACAGTAACAAAATGCTGTGTCAAACAGATTTATTAGCTGAAGACAGTCAACAGGCTGCACAGACCTGAGCAAGTGGGAACCCTTTCCTACTGACCTACTCCCCCCAGTTTCYGCATGACTGAAACTTATCAATGAAGCAACCTTGCCCCAAAATAAATATTCTTTTAACAGGCATTTTTTCAAAAGGTCTCTGCTCTCCACAGAAACTAGCAATGACACAACCTTTACCAAAAAAACAAAAAAAAAAAGCCCACACACAGTTGAAGAGTTCATTGATAAATTAGTTATCTTCTGTATTTTTTCATCTCCTGAAAATGATGTTGATCTTAGATGGGATATATTTCTAAAGGACTTTGTTGTATTTCAGCTTCATTGAATGGCAAACATATTATTTTGAAAGAACTCTTCATCAAAATTCTTTTTAACCAGCTAGAATTTTTATTTCCTAACATGAATTTTTATTCTTTATTGCTCCAGCAGGGAAAGAAAAAACTGGTTTATTGCTGTTGCTAGCTAAGAAACATAGGCAAAAAGAACTAATAACTCTTCTAACATTTAGTATCTTCCAATAATAGGCATTATGAAGAAACAAAAGAGACGATGCAACTTCTGTCACTAATTTCACAGGAAATTGGAAAAAGCTAGACACATCTCCAAGTAAATGAAACAACTATATGAAAGCCAACAGGGCCTAAGAAACATTGGGAGTTTATAGCCATTATTTTATGGTATTTTAAGCAGCTTCCAAACTGAAAAATCTAAAAGTGGACTTGCACATTTGAGACTGTAGGAAAACAGGTTCACAGGGATACAATGAACAAGTGACATTACATATAAAAGTTGAAATACCAAAAATTGCAATATTAATGCAATATTAATGCAATATTAAATGCTTGAGTTTCCAAGATGATCAGAACTCAGTTTTTCTAATTGACTTTGGTTTTAATCACTGCACATATTTCTAATCTGATGTTATTTCCTTAGTGTCTATGCTGATCACACAATTTAAGAAATAAACAAAGCAAAATCGTCTGGGGAACTCCTGTATATTTCTTACACGTGTTTAWTAAACTCCTGTATGTCATAAACAGAAGCTGAATTCAGCACTCCGATCACAAAACAAGTACTTCTACACCACGAAGAAGTTCTAATCTTTTAAGAAGCTGTTTTATCACATTCTTTGTGTGTTAATTACCATTAGCATGAGGTAAAAGGAGACTATTTGCCATAACAGCTTAAAAAAAAAAAAAAAAAGCAAAATTTACAGCTCAAATTTACAATTCCAGCAATGCAGAGTATGAAAGGCATTTTAAATTCTATTATAAATTGTCTGCTACAGGGAATGTCTTCTACTCATTGATCTCACTAAGTTAGTAATGGCGAGGAATGTGTATGTTTTGCTGCAAATGCATAAACAATAAAGAACAAAAGTGTGCCTGCTATGTTTTTGATGTTTTTTTTTCCCTCAACAAAATTCTCCACAACTTCTTGTATCATATTAATATGACAAAAACATTCCAATGACATTTCATACACTTCAATACAACCTTTTGAATAAAAATGTTTTACATTAGCCTTCTTATTTTTCAAAATAATGCATTATACTGAAGTTGCTGGGTGAGTATCAGCAAAGTAGAGCTTGAGACAATGCCAAATTTAGAAAGGGGCACCAATGCAAAAGGAAGAACACAGAGCTAGCAAGCAAAGGAGTAAACAGGTAGTGAAATATTGGAAATACTAACTTTAGCTAAGAGATGAGGTGCAACACTGTTCTGCTCCGGCAACAGATATAGAAGGTAAAATACAAATTAAGAAAGACAGAAATAAAACTGGGCTGAAAGTGCACAGGTCTTTGATAATGCAGAACATTTCAGAGCTACTGTTTCACAGGTCTGCGAAAGGACAAAATCTCTTGAACAGACASAACTTTTAACAGGAAGAAAGAATCTGATCTTGATGCTAACATTAGGAAATAACTACAAGTATTTTCTATAGCTGTCTGCTATTATTTGTATTACTTTAATAAGCTAAGAAAAATCTATTTTCTAAACACACTGTTGTGTGTCTCACTACAAGAACACTCTTTCCCCAGTACATATGAAATCAGCTTCACCTGGGAATTCTGCAACACAAACTAGTTGCTTTAAGACAACAGAACTGGCCACTGGAAGAAAAACAAGACCAGACAAAATAAAACAAAAAAGAAGTGAGGACACTYTGCTAGAGTAGTTCAGAAAAATCACTACAGTCGCACACAACTAGTTTTACCCTGTAGAGCTGCCATGACTATTGTTCGGCCTGGCTCTCACCAGTTAGCTGGCACTGCACCAAGAATAATCAACCATGTCTAGGACAGCTTTAATTTAGGGCGACAGGATGAATAAGGTTTCCCACAAAGCCAATTAGTCTGTGCTGTAAAACAAAAATACATTTCCCTAGTGCTCACTTGCTAGCTCTGGGGTAGAAAATTTTTGGATGTGGAAGAGGCAGAGACCAGATGAAGTGTCTGACAATCTGAATAGYGATGCAGTGAAAGCAGAATGCCACTGGATTTAGGTATTCTTGTCTAGCCTAAACTGTTAAACATAGCCTTAGACGTGTGCCTGTCGCTTTCAATGAACAAAGTTGTCACAAGTTCCAAATCTCAGGTTTTCATGGGTGAAGAAACCCAYGAAGCTAACCGGACAATCACCAAGTTTATTCCTATAAATCTATGGTCCTGAGCACAGAAAAGCAAAGTAGGGTCAGATTTACAGACAAAGTTAAAACCACTTTTAAAACTGGCTTTACCAGGCACTTGATCAAAATTATTATATGCAAAGGTAGACTATTCTGTCCTTCCCAGCAAAAAGAGCTCCTCTGTATTTAATCCCACACATCATCCCTCTGCCCCAGGTTATCTAAATAGAATATTATCAAAGTTATGAAAAAGTTAAGAAATGCCAGAAATCAGGTAGTCTATGTAACCTAATTCAGCATGATCATATAGTTTTCAGAGTTAGTAGTTACGTGATCATATAATTATTTGAAACATTTGCCTGAACTGAGGGTTTTTGGAAATTTTAGAATTTCCATTTGTGCCAGAACATGTGTACAAATCTTAAGAGTACAACTACAACCATAACACATTAAAGAGTAACATTACAGGGGAGGAGCAAATCTGAAGTATAACAGGAGCTTTGGCCTCATCATGAAAACTAGAAGAAGGGACGGAGAAAGTGACTCATCAACAGTAGCTTTTTACCATCCCTAAACTAAGATTTAAAAAAAATACCAAGGCAAGGGAGAGGTGTTCAAGGTGATGTGAACTGGAGGCTATTTTTCCCATCTAAATCCTGGGTAAAGTCAAAGTATGAAGGCAGGAATTTCTCAATATATGAAAGGATTCTAACGAAGTCATTCAACAAGCAGCTGTAGAAACCCTGCCCGCTGTGCAGCTTCTCAGARTAAATGACTTTTAAGATGCTAGCAGTATTCAACACTCATCACTGCCAACAGCGAGAGAGACAGCACTATTATAATTATCTTGATGTATTTAAACATCAGTTATATCACATTTAATACATGACAAGTTTGAATTTCAAAGTCAGATTCACTTATATTATCATATCATGCTTTTCCTGTTCTTCAAACACTCACTGCACAGGCAGCTTAGATGAGGTAAGAGGTCATGTTTATATGGTCTTCTTGCAAGACAAAACAAACAATGAGTTGCATAAATATATGTAAAAAAATCACTAAGGTTGTGTTTGACAATACAACTAACCAATCTAACGGGTTAGATTGGCTAAACTGTATATTCAAAGCTTTATCTTCACACTAATGTTAACGTCTGAGATCCCTCTCCTAAGATTGAAGTGTTAAAAAGCATTTGCTAGCTACGGCCAGCCKCCCAAGCACTAGGAATTTCCAGAGTTCACCTGGTTTTTAATGTTTGCAGTACTGACTAGCCCAGCGTGCAAATATCAGAAAGAATCAGAAATCAGGCATCATCTGGCCTTTCTTATACAGAAAGTCTGATCCCATTAAAGAGCAATGGATACACCACAAAGTCAACACTTGAGCATCCTGAGAGTGACTGTGTGGCACCCAGCTGATACCTAACAGCCCACTGATTTCTGCACATGGCTGAGATGGAAATGACCCAGGTTAAGATTTCTGCAACTCATATGACCTGAGCACAGATCCAAGACCTTAAATAAGAAACCACTATCTGAGCAGCAGAATCAGTTTGCCTCCATCTCTTCCCTGTTCACTTGGCCTAATACCAACTCATCTTAGCCGGCTTTTTCTTCTGTATCAGTCAAGCATAGAAAAGGCCTAATAGTTGGCATTCTCCAGGGTCAGGAGTTCCAGCACCTGCTCCGAGTCACTCACACATCCCAGGGATGCGCTCTAACACCTGTGCTAACACAGGTATGCTCACTCACCGTCTTTCTCTATGCCCCCTGCCAGACGTTGCAGCCTAACCCCTAAGGGCTCACAGGCTGAGATTCACCAAAGCCCTACCTTGATCTCAACTCTAACTAAAGCAGCAATTTCTATCTTTAAAAGGTACCAAGCAATTGGAGCTGCTGCTGAAGATAAGCTCTTAGCTCAGCTGAAACTAAACATTTCATGAGGAGATGCTGACCACTCATCAGGATCAGTTCCATACAGAGACAACACACAAGATGTACTTTGCTTCTTCATTCAATAAATGTAATACTGTATTATTTATTTATGATTAAACTACTTTGCATGCTGCTGGCAATTAAATTGCATTAATCACATTTTATATCATAGCCCTTCTGCAAATAAGAGTTAAAAAATCAAGGGCAATCTATCACTGTCAACTTCACCACTGTGGGATCTGCAGACACCAAACGTAAACATCTGCTGGGAAGGGGAAAGATTCAATCAGCAAYGTGAAAGAACTYCACCATCATGAATGCAGTTCTGTCAGGTAAAAAACTCAGTCTTGCAGAGATAAGGTCTGATTTTGTCTTGGTGTAACTACATGATGGTCAARGCTGTTTTTTTTCACGAATTGCATCACACATGTGTGACGTCCCATCATTCTGGCCTGCGGGTTTTCCCCCTATAGAGAATAGGCGCAGCGTAATCGCATCAATGTAGCATACCTCTTGTAGAGCAAGGATATAAAACAAGGATATAACACAAGCCAAGGATGCACCTTAGTGAAACTTACACCTAGGATGAAACAGAAAAGGCCACACAGAAATACACCCAGATACATCTTAATTCTTAATTTTTAGCTTTGTCCATCTTTTTCAATGCCATCTCTCTGAATCAACACTTGGATTTGCAGTACCTCCCCCCTACCTCCCTTGTTTCGTGCTCAGTGGCCAAGTCAGCTCAGTGGGAGTGTGGCTGGACAGCCAAGAGCTTCACAAAGGAAAGAGTGATTCTAATTAAGACATGCAGTATGTGTGTATGTTTCTTATCAATAATGTTACATTTAAAGCAGCAAGTCGGCAGACCATGAAACAACCAATATTAAGGCAAGGAGATGGAGCATTAGGGGATTAAAAGGCCTTATCTTCCCTTCAACAGCCACATTAATTAGAAAAAAAGAGCAACAAAAAAAAAATCTCATTTGCAGGCTACCTAAGTCTGGGAACAGTAATTAGACTTTTGAGGATATGTCACTACAGATTGGGTATAATCGAAAAAGGTCAGATTTTGGAAGGGAGAGATTATGTTTCTAAGCCACATCATTTAAATCTGTCTACTAAATGCTAAAATTGTTCCCAGAACACTACAATGACTTGAAGAGCTACACGTACACATATTGCTGTTCATCTTCAACAAGAAAAAAAAAAACACAGGCAAATATAGTCAATTTAGATCATACTTTTTTTTAAGATAAAAAGYGTAACACAGATGTTAAGACTTAGTAGAACACAGGCTTAAATGCATGCTTGAAAGCAAACTATTGGAAAAAAGCCTTGTGCCTGTAGAGGTATCCAGTGCAGAATCCAAGATACAATGTCCGTGCTTTACTTCTGTGAATCCACTTTTGAAAGGACACTTAAGCAAGGAGTGAAATGTAAAGGGTGACGGGGGGGGG
>NW_028186368.1:5797852-5806236 GCF_003343005.1 Rhea americana | reverse complement strand
AAAAAAAAAAAAATGAGAGAAAAGTATATTAAGTATCAACAGTTTTATTTAGGTTTTCATTCCTATAAGTACTTCAGTTGGATACTGTACTTCTCAGAATACTGTGACTAATACTGTATCCTACCAAATGGCACTATGGGTAACAATACGTATTAACAGGAGTACTCTGTGTTGAAAGAAAGGTAATAATACATATTGTAATCACACACACCACATACACACAGATAATTGTAAGAACACAGTATTTTGGATTAACTCCAAATTCTGGATTTTGAGGGAGTTTTCCTCTGCCAAACCATAAAAGTATATAGTCATCTTGATTTTTAGCTTTTTATTAACAAGGTTGTTTCTCTAGTTATGAAGGCCATAGGTAACAGGACTGAGCCCACTGTTGTGCCCTTCCGCAAAGTTGCAGGCAAAGAGCATGATTCTTTCCTTCACCTACACATTATTGTAGCTCCCAGAGGAGTTACTTCTAATTCATGCTAGGATGTTATTCATGCTAGGATGAGCAGAAAGAAGCACCAGTTCCCTAGACTGAAGAGACTTGTGAAATTAGTAATCAAGTTCTGTGTTTTATGCAAAACAAATAAGCATACATTTCCAGACAAAAGTGCAGGTGCAGATTTGATAGCATCAGAACAGAACTAGCTTTACCATGCAAGCTTACCAATAGAAGTGCTCCTCCACCATTTTTGTCACTGCTCTGGAAACAGCTCTTTCATGTGGACCAAGGTTTTTATTTAAATTCACTCCAAGTTTCTCTTCCAAAAAGTCAATAATGAACTCAGTGCCAGACACCTTTTTGTGATTGTATTCAATCCAAGGCATTTTCCCTTGAGGGGAAAGTTTTCCATCAAAATAGTTCTAAGGAAAAAAGCAAGTAAACAAACATACAGACAAAAAGGCCCTTGAGAGTCTGTTTATATCAAAATAAAGCTTTTTTTAATAATTTTCTATGTTTTGAAGGCAACATTATCTAATAAATATTCAAAAAAAATCARTACTCTCTCTACTGAAGCTACTGAATTAGAGCAACAGCATTACTCTATATGAAAATACAAAAATAGCTATTTCCAGGTCCTGCAACACTTTTATACTAGAGGTTGTGTGATTTAATACTACTAAGAACTGAGTTACTTACTTAAGGGGTTGGAGATGCTCCAATCTCCCAGAAGATTGGGCCCAATATTCTAAGCAAGTTTTTAATCACAGAAATCACACTAAATTTGGTTTTTACATAGAGCAACACTTTTCATGTTGAAAGTACTTCRCAATGATTAATCCACTACCTCTCCCAGAAAGCTGCATTAGCTCTGAGGATCAAACACATACCCACAACTGTACAATGAGATGCATTCCGTTTCCTCACTAGGCAGACGGCGAATCTGCCCTTACACATGCTCCTACAATACCATAGCTTTGAAATTTCAAGTATTTACAGATATACTTATTACAACTGGATCTACAGGAGTTCAGCACCTTCGCTGAGTATAGCATTAGTCTACTGCTGTACCAGTATGTCTTCTTAATGTAACACTCCTACAGGAATAACATGTATTCTCTGCATTTTACAGTTGGAAAAGGTGAAACATGGAACTTAAATAGAAAATRTATTTCTCATCTGACAAATTCTACAGGAATTCTTGGCTTGTAAAATGTGATCAGTCACGTATTTGACTTCAATTCTGTTTCTTCCAAAAGTAGAGACACAAGGTAGAACTGTATTCCCTTCTTGTTTCTTGTCCTGTCTTGTCTTTTCCCTTCTTGTTTAAGTCACRGTGAGCTGTTGTTTAGCAAGAGAAAAAAAATCCTAGCTCAAACACGAATCATAAAGACTCACAAAAATCAGGCTCCGAACTCAATACCTCTCTCTAAGTATTTTGAAGTCTAATTCCTGATCTCTGAAGGTTTAGGGTTAGCAGTTTTGTGTTGATTTATTTGGGTCTAAAATATTTACTTTTCATAAAACCATTAAGATTGATTAAGATACCTCCTTATGCAGCCGAGAGTACACAACAGAATGCAACTCCAACTCCGTCCTGCTCYTTGAACACACAACCTCTTGGCTACAGCTCAAAACATGGATGTGTAATGCACTACGAACATGTGGCCATTTCCAGAAGCTCTTCCCTTTTGGATCAAAACACAAGAAATGGGTAACACTGCTGGGAACGCAACRCCTTCTGGTTGTAGCGCCTTCTGGGATTTCTGCCCAAACAAATATTATGGTAGGAGTAGCCAGTTACATAATGTCTCATCTACTGAATCTATGCRTGGATGAATAAAGCAATGGGGTCCACCTAGTTTGCACATATGGGTGGAAAGGGGGTCATTAGTTTGGTCAATGGGGAAAACGCTACAACTGCTGAACACCTGAAGCTTAAAGAACACTGCCCTGTCCTTTCATCTTCTACGCCCCTCCTTCAAGCAAAAGGCCCTTCTTYGTGGGCCAAATTAACGGATACATTTCCATGGATACTTCATTAGGTATTCAACAGAGAATCATAAACTTTTTTCTAAAGAAATGTAAAGTGTTTATGTGGCACTGAACATTGCTGATTTAATCTCTATTTAAGGTCCATGCAGCCTTTCAATAAGAGATTTCCCTTATTATGCACAAACACTGACTTTTTGCAGAAGCTGCTGAACTTTATATTATACACTACAATTACTCTATTATTATTGCAATTATTATAGCCCATATCCTCTGCATTCCAGAAAAAGTTCTTTCTATACAAATATATGCTTATTCAAGCACATATATGCACATATTTTGTAGAAAAAGTTCTGTATTGCACTTTCAAAAGCTTAATTAAGAGTTAAGGTTCCTATGTAAAAGTTGGTTTAGGTAAACTTAAAAAAACTGCTCAGGATTTTCATGTTTCATTACATTCAGTTTATCAGACAAAATAGGAAGYATCTTTTGATGAGCTAAGAAAATTTTAATCTACGGACAAACGTTCAGTTTCACTGTTCTTATATCCACTGTTCTGAAGCAGGTATTTTTAGGCTTGAAACTTTAGTATCCTTATAGCTGCTACTAACTACCATCAAATATTTATTAACTTTCCACTTAAAAACTGGTCCAGCTGCAAAGCAGGGAAAAGCCCTCTCATAGTACATTAACTTTAACTGCAGCCTGCAAAGCAACTGTAATACGAGCTCCTGGGAAGCTCAATTATAGGAGAATTTATAAACAAAATGGCATAGGGCACTCCTGGAATCATTTTACAGTATTATACAGAAGAAGTAAGGCTCCAAATTTTCARTAACTGCTGCTTATGTCTTACCTTTCTTCATGCATCTTCTCAAAGAGGTGATCACTTTCACAGACCTCATWTGAAACAGCACATTTCTGCTGTGCTAATACTTATCAGATTACATAAATGCTCAGAAATTTAATATCCATGAGATAACACCCAAAAGATCTCTGCAAGTACCCAAGATGGGCTCCTTCAAAACAAACTTTATGAAGAAGAGCATCAGATTCACACACTTTGAAAAACAGCTAGGTTATAGTATTAACGCTAAYGTGGAAAGGGCTGCCTGAATTATTTTAGATGGAAAATTTAACATCAAGAAATACAGTTTCAAAAAAATCTAAATATATTGCAAGAACACATCTGTTTGAAGCAATTCAGATTGCAAAAAGTTTGGAATACTACACTTAATGGCATGTGAGAAGAGAAATGGAATTAAAAGTTTTTTTGTGGTACACAGCATGTTATTCAATACTCTAGTACACTAAAGTCAAAGCACAAGGAATCAAAAGAATAAAATCTGTATGACGTAAGTCACAATTGGAAARTGTTCACAATCTTTGTTCCACAAAACAGTCAGGAAATTTTTGATTAGAAACACCTTTTCTCCACCTAATTTTCAARCCCTTCCTCCTAAGCAACCTAATCTGCAGGAGGGTGATGACCCACAGCACAACTACAGAGGTAGTTGTGGTAGAGGCCACGGCACGAACCGTGGCCAGAGTTTCTCTGCAATGATCCCCACGAGTGTGTGGGCACTTTCTTTCGAARGCTTGCCTTACTCCTGTTCACCGCCAGTGCATAGAGTTGCTGGTCCATGCCCTCTCACATGGTGAGTAACCCGTGCGCAGGTTAAGTCATGGTAGCTACTACAACAAGGGAGTAACAATTTTGCTTCCCTCCATAGCGAAGCACTGAACCAGCCCAGCCCATGGTATTATTTATTCAGTGTTCAGTTTCAAAACAGAGCTGTGCAGCACTCAGCTGTAACTCAGTGCAACTGCTGCTTGTAGTAGTTACACACGGTATGTCACCTCTCAGCAAGGGATGAGAGAAACAACAAAACACCGACACCAGCAGAGCTGTAACAAAGAACTGGAAACATCAAGTGTTTCACTCAGGACAAGGAGGACAACCGAGCAACAGTAATACTGGCCTCAGTATTACTGAAGAATCAGTAATACTGAGAATTGATACYACGGGCCTGGAGAGAATTCATCAAACAAAGTGGTCCTGGCAACCTGTTGGTAGTGGTAGCCAGCCAAACTAGCCAAGCAGTGCAGGCAACAACTGAATCAGCTGATGGGAAGCCCATCAAGTGTCTCCGTCATCTACAGTGGCCTACTGGTAACACAGTGATGAAGGAACAAAATAATAATAAAAAAAAAGTCTCTGGGTATAGAAATTGTCTATATCTGAATATAGACAATTCTTCAGATAATGATTCCCCAYCAGCTATTAATTCCAGCTCCAAACCATGCCGTTCATCTTCTACCCTCCAACTAAGAGGCATTCCTAATCTCCTGCTATAGTCTGCTCCTCTGTTTCTATCCTCCTCTGCTTTTCACAGCCCGAAGCAGTACTGCATTSCCAATGACAGAAACAGAATCTCTGCTTATTTCATTCAAAAAAAAAAATGTTTTTTCCTCAGCTCATAAGCTTACCTTCACCTCTAAAAAAAAGCTTCAATTCTAAAATGCTATGGTTGGTAACCTAACAAAGGATGAGCATGCTCTTACAATAGCTGAGCCCATACACCTATCTGCTGTAAAGAACTACAGTCATCTAGATACCTAACAGATAACTACAAGTCTACCTTAACAGCTTTACTGAGCAGAATAAAGTGAGGTAGGACAAGCTGACCTGAAGGCAGCAGTGCCACTTCTACTAAATACTGCTCTTTGTGGTGCCTAAAATAAGGTTTGCTCTAGCAGAGTAAGCATTAGCTTGACCTAGTGACTTAATCAAAACATGGTTAGGCCCCATGTCAACATAAGGCCAGGAGAGGACTGACTCCTCCTGGTTTCCTCCATTTTCTTGTATTTCCACTTTTTATAGAGTATGGAAGACCAAAATTAAAGATAGTATTTCAATTTACACTGTGGAGAAGGTTCTCTAAAATGAGATAGGCTGAAAACATTTGTGTGTTTAAAAGACTGGACTGCAACAGAGAACACACAAACTCTTAAAATCCAGGTATCTGTTTCAATAACTGCAGTCAAATTTCCTGTGGAAGGCAGGGCTGACAGCTGCATTTCACATGCCTCCAGGCAGTCATCTCATCTGATGCCTATGACAGCTACCAATAGCAGCACTGCCACCACACACTGCAGCCAAGATCACTGATGCCACTTTCTTCAACATAGCAGATCAATAATGTAGAATATTTTTGTGTGTATCAAATTCAAGATAGTACCTAATTACCTGCCACATTACCACTTGCAAAAGGGGACAGGCAGCAAGCAGTGTGCATTCAGAGATTGGGTTTCAACCCCCTYATCTTCAACTATCTGAAAGCAAGATTTAGTTCCACAAATGTTTTAAGTTAATAAAAGTCAGCACTTGTTCTTACCMCCAGATATCCACCCACCTCCTTGTGTCAGCACAGCATCTGCAGGGCGAGCAGAGAGCATGGGGACACGATCTGGTTAAAACTAAATAAGCTATTTGTTCATGATTCTGGCTGTGTCAGTTCTGACCTTAATGGATTTCCAAATCAGATTTGCCATGTGGTGCAGAAAAACATGTGCTGGCAAAGGACAGAAGAGAGGCAAAAGGAAGCAGCCAAAGGAGGCTCAAAAGCAGGACTATGGCTCTTGGTGGTCATGCTGACGTACGCCAGCTTACTGTGCTCACAGCTAGTTAGTTGCTCGTATAGTGGATAGGGATAAAGAGATAGGCAACATCAGAGAGCAATGCTGATCTTCCATATCAAAAATAAAAAAGGGAGAATAACCCTCTGGAAATCCTTCTCTAGCCAAAAGATTGAGTGATTCACTTCTTTCCAGTATTTGCTTTCTGAAAGACTCCATCCTGAATCATACAAATGTGGAACATTACTTTTCAGAAATAATCAAATTCTGTGACAATTATCTTTTAAACTGTCACTTTAATTACTTTCCACTAGAGCAACTTTCATCATTCCAAACCTCTGAACTGTACAAACTGCCACTGGAAAGAACACAGATCTCACCAAAAATACAATTTTCCTTTCAAATGTGCAATTTCTACCCATATTACAATGGTTTGAGAAGCAATGCAGCTTAAGTCCTTCTGGCCCTGTTCAAACTTCAGTATCTCACAGTTTCTGTAAACCAAACTGAGGAAAATACATCCTGTGGGCTAGAAATCTCTCTCTTCCATATACTGCAGTACTTGATTCAAGTACCATTAMATTTTAAGATGAGCATTAAAACTCATGCTTTAAAAGGTAAAGGTGTTTGATATCCATCCATCTTCTGATCTGATTAAAACACAAATACGTTAGAGATTGTAAAGGAGGTTGTTTTTCCCTCATAAAACATTGGACATAAACACAGCATTCTTCATAACAGCTTGATACGCAGAAAAAAAAAAGAGGGAATTTGAACCCATCTAAGATGAGCATGCAACTTACTTAGAGCTCAGTTCCTTTAAGATAAAGTAAGATCCCAAACTTACTCCACTTAAAAAAAATATAGAGACATTTCTCCCACCTAGGATCCTTATCATATTTATCATTACTGTTTTATCATCTTAAATGCACATGATGCACATACATCACAAACAGCRAGAACTACTCATCCTGCATTTCTAAGAGCGTGCTTTCTGTATAACCTGTCTGCCAACACTGCAATGTACTGTGAGCCAAACTAGTGGCGTCGCAACTAAACCTTGACATGAACAAGAGAGCTAGATTCAATATTCTTGTATCCTTCATTCACTGGAGTAGCCTGGGCTTCATTCCCTATGGAAAGATGRTATTAGATACTGCTCAACAGGAACCTAGCCACTACTAAAATGCAGTATTCACGACCTCTACAAACAATTCTAGCTTCCTTCATGAGACAGGAAGCATCAGTGAAGGGAGATTAAATTAACAGAATACACATCTTCCAAGGAGAGCACAGGAGAGAACCTCTCAGAGAAAATAAGAAAATTCAACTATGCAATCTCGATCTCTTAAACATGGTGAAAATCAAAGACCAGACAACATTGTTTTAGTTTTAAGGTTATCATTTAGCATTAAATAAACTCCAGACTGTTCTCCCCCTTCAGAATTTCTAACCAAAATTAATTTCTAACATTCAGTTTAGCCTTACCAATTAAATCTAGAGCTGTTCAGGCCACTCTGTTTATTCAAGTCATATCCTTAAAGGTTACAATCCAAATTTAACCAGAGAAAAGCAAGCAGCAGTCTACCCACCTAGTGGTACGTATACATACACATCTCCTTCTATGAGGCAGTTTGTTTGTTTGTTTTTTYCCCCCTATATTTGCAATTTCATGCGATTATAAATAATAGCAATGTAAAGGGAAAATGTGTAAGTTTACCTGGTAGGGTAAATCAGCCATCCTTAAGTAAGTTTCCATTTTCAGACAGAAAGGAGATAAACTTGGAACACCATTGTTAGGCCTTGAAAATTGATGCAGTATGATAGCATCTTTTGAATCAACCTCTTGCTCTTTCCTGTCAAAAAGGGAATGGAATTTAAAAAAAAAAGTGTGTTTCAGGCATCAGTAAGTTAAATACACAAAGGAGAAATCCTGGCTGAAGCAGAACGTACATCCTCCCTTAACGGACTACTGCGGTTTTGTTACTCATTGGACCTGGAGCCACTCAAAAGCGCTCACCGCCGCGGCAGGCAGGCAGCTCGGCCAGCTCCACACCAGGGGGAACCGGACACCCGGCAAAGAGGCCCACGAAGCCCACGCAGAGAACAAGCGAACAGCGAGCCAGGCCTCCGCGCCCCCCTGCGACCCGGGGGGACGCGCACGGAGCCCCGCGCCGAGCCGGCCGCCGTCCCGCGCCGCCGCCAACGCCGAGCGAACCGCGGAAAAACGGCGGCACGGAGCACGGCTGAACGCGGCGCGGGGCCCCGCGCCGGCGGAGAGCAGCGGCCGCTCGCCTGCGCGCAGCGC
>NW_028186368.1:5777861-5797128 GCF_003343005.1 Rhea americana | reverse complement strand
TTCTCCGGGGGTGCCGGAGGAGGCGGGTGCCCTCCGCAGAAATGCGGGCTCGCTTTGGGAGCGCGGCTGCGGCCCGCGGTGAGCCCGGCCTCGACCCCGGTGTTTTGCGTTAAAAATACCTGCGCCCTGCTGCTACGAGCTTGGCTGCGCTGCCGCTGGCTTTGCGGAGGGACCCGCCGCCCAGCCCGTGTCTCCAGGCTCCGTGCTCTGCAATCCCGGTGCCCAGCTGGAGCAGAAAATGACAGTATGTTTTTAAAAAAAAAAAAAAAAAATTGATATCAGGCAGAAATATCTGTTTTCCAATTATACTGATGCTTGAGCAGGTGGCTGAGAAGATCACCTTTAAAAGGTAGAGAAAACCAGAAGCAAAGTGACATTAACACAAGTGCCTCGGTCCACAAGGCGGCAAGATTTTACTGCACTCATGTGGGATAACCTTACACCTGTCCCTTACCTTCAGACTTAACTGCTGCATCCTGGGTGCCCCAAGGCAGGATGAGCAGGGCTTCACTTCATAGTCTGCGGAGTATCCGCGGCTCTGCACATCACACTGGCTCCTTCATGCTGCTAAATGCCCTTCTTTTCCTGATTAATGCCGTTCTCCTAACATGGAGTCCATTATTTAATGCATTTAATTATTTAATGGTGTGAATGCAGCTGCTCCCCAAAAAGCCCCCAAGCTACATTCACAGGAATAAAGTGACAAGATTCTTCACACAAATGAGCAATTTTCAGTATCCAGCTGGGAAAATAGCAAGTCCATGACCCAGGGCTTTGCTGCAGCTCTGCTTCTGGGTGTGAGACAGATTAGACAACACAGATGAAACAGCACCAAAATCCCTGATATGAAATTGGTCAGATTCTGACTCCTGTTCTTCCTCAGAGTCTAGAGGAGGAGGAGGAGCAGGAGGAGGGCTTTGAGTTCATGGCATGGCCATGCAGCGAAGCTGTGGAGCTCAGGTCCACATGCTGACTTCTCCAGACATCAGTGGCAGCCGGTTTTGCATTTAGTTTTGCTTGGCGACATTAGAGCAACAGGCTGTGTGTCCCGCCTTCACTTAGTGGGAAGTATGTTGTTCTGCTTGAGTGACTTTCCTACAGTAGCTGCTTGTAGCATTTCATTTTATTCATTACTTATAAATGGTTATTTACTGGTATTCAGGAGCCAGAGGCTAAAGCACAAGAGCCCGTTGTGCCACCTTCGATACAGAACACCTATGCTGATGCTCCCGGGAATTAATGGCGGTTAGTATTTACCTGGTAAATATCATTCCACAAACAGATTGCTCCCACCAAAACCTGCTGCGTGCCTTTGCCTTCATCCATAATGGGGTGCTGGCCCAAAACTTTTCTCTTCCCAACTTTTGGGTCATTCCACATTACAGATGCACAAATAATGAAGTAAGTGGAAAGTGAGAGCAGCGGGGGAAGTTTCATGCCACAACTGATCATTCACAGCATAAAATTTGTTAAATTCTTATAAAAGGGCAGCAAAGAGACAAAGAAGGAAAGCYCTTTCCCTCTGCTACACCACCTGCAAATCTCAGGCTGAAGATTTGTTTCAAGTAGCAGACAGCCTAATAAATCTGGACTGCCACAGCTTGGTAGCTGGTCTCAGCTTTTCCTACTGCAAGGGAATTACTTACTATGTTACAGATAAGACTGATCCAATTACAGATGGGATCTAAGCTTTCCCGAGGGCGGGGAAAGGTCTTGGGCATCCACATCACAGYTGCTGGTGTTCTTTGACTTTTAGGGGCAAAGGAGTTATCCTGAAGCCTGTGTTTTGGATCAGTGTCTGGCACAGGTGGTGGAGACCTGAGAGATAGGAGAGGAGGAGGAGGTATTAAATCTTTCACTTCTCACTGCTGTCCTGGACAACATGAGCCCAACTTGGTGTTTTGAAGAAAGCACTGCTATAATTTAGGCTCAGAAAGTCAATTTGTTGTGTTGGTAGTCCAGCTTGTACTTCTGCTGGTGTTAAAATGATGTACAAATTCAAGGGACATTATAGGTCAAACCAGTTGCTCAGGGATTATTAGAGCAGTAATCTAGTCAGATTTTTAACCTGTGTTTGGCAGAGAGGCTGCCACCCGCCTTTTGGACATGGACTTTGTGATGATATTTCTGTTCTTGTTACTGTGTTGTCTTGAGGCTATGACAGCACAGCGCACAGCAACACCTGGCAGGAAGCTGAGCAGAAAGCTCTAGCTGCTCGCCGGTTGCCTGGTCCTAACGGGAGCACTTACAGCCTTGGCCTGCTGCTTATAAAAGTGATTTTCAGAGGTCAGCTATGACCTGCATGGCACTAACTGGATGTGGGGGAGCCTAAGGGATCACTGCAGTGATCAAAGAGATCATTTTATCCGCTGTCTAGTTCCTACTGCCATGAGGAAGCAGAATGGGGATTTCTGCAGATGCTCTTGAGGGTGTCACCGAAACTAAGCCATTTGAAGGGTCCAAGTAACAATTTTGAAAGGTCCTAATATCACATCTTACTGTATCACCAGAATTTTAAAACAGCAAATAAACAACACTGATGAAACATAAATTTTATACTCTTATACCTACCCCATACATTAAATTTACCAACAGTGGTCAGTTAGCCTCTCTTCCTTGGACTTTCAAAGCCTCCTCTCAGAAAGAGACTGAATCCATTTGTGGTTTGGTTGGTCTCCTTGTTGGAGTTGTGACACAATAATATTTGCAGACAAAAAAGCAAACACAGTATCCTTAGTCTGCCTTTTCTCTGGCTATCAGACTCATGTTCTCCAAGTAAAGTGGGCAACCTCCTAAGACAGTAGTGTCATCCCTTGTAGCAGTGACTAACGATTCCTATTACAGATGTTTACTAAGTGGTAGTAGTCATCAGAAACCCAAGCTGTAGTGCCTTGTTGTGTTTAGCTGTGACTATTGCTTTGTGCCTCTGCAAATTCCAGGCCCTGCAATCTCATGAGCCATGTTCCAGTTTTCCCATATTTGTGTAAAGAAGATCACAGGTAACGTGCACAAGAACAACAGCTGCCTTTCTCGTACTTAAAGAGGGAACAGAAGTGAACGATGCATCTTTGCAAAATAACTACCTCATCATTTTTCATTTTTTGGAGTAAATAAAATAAGAACTAATAGTGAGATGCCCACACTTCCGTTTGGCTGCAAACACAGGCCAACTGAGAGCAGCACAGTCTTGAACAGTGATCCATTAGATGTATCAATGCAGAGCAAACAAAATCTTGTATGTAGTTTATTTTATCTGTAATTTGTCCTAGTGAGGCTGCCTAAAGGAAGAAAGAATAATAGGATAAAATAAGTATATTTTTCTAATAAATATAAATCTAAGCCTACTTTATTATAGCAAGTTAGATTCTTTCCTCTGCCAGTATCCTTTCATTGGATTTGGGGGCAGGGAGTCACTGAAACTCTTTGGTTTTAAATGAAAGATCTGACTGTAAAAGTGTGTAGCCATACACGTGAATTCTGAGGCTCATCGGTTGTGTATACAAATAGGGTTTTTCATGCCAGTGTAAAATATATCTAAAATCTCTTGTTCTTTATTACATTGATATGTTTTTCTGTAAAGTCCTTGAGATCACTGTATCTCTTAAAAAAAATAATCCACTTAGTACCGAAGGCTGCCCACTGGGCTGGAGAGAGCTGTGTGAAACCACACAGTCTTATCTAGGCAGTTAAAAACAGTCTTTGCAGACTTTTATCCTCAGAAGCTGTCCTGGCAGTCACAGTTTGTATTTTATTTGAGATCTAATGAAATATTTAAAAATCAGATGTCATATGAAATGCCTTGCTCTGAGTTTTGCTTCCTGGTACTTTTGCCAAATGTTTTTTGAAAGTGGCACTTCACTCACCAATTCTCCCCCACAGTTTTAAGAAATAAGGCCACCAATTTGCTGCTTATCTTCCACACTGATAACGTCTGTAGCTTCTACTCAGTGTTTGAAACTTGCCTACTTTTCTTCTAAATGTTCAGTTTGGGCAGCATGGAGCTTTTAACAACTCCATTAACTTTTGCAGACTGCTGTGTGTTTATTCTTGATGCTGTGTGGCATAAAGTAATCATTCTGCTCTCAGAGTGCTTGAAAAACAACTTTATGTTGTGATCAGGTCCAGTGGCTGTTATGTAACAGACCGTGGCCTTTTGCAAATGCTGCTCAGAGTTGTTCTTCCTGAAGCGAAACCACTTCATGGTGCCGATGCGCAATGACCTGCTGTCACCAGACAACTGGTAAGACCTCTCATTTGGTCTGCTGGCAGAGCATCTGCTGGGAAGGCTCCAGTATTCTGGAGATACTTTCCTTCTGTTCAGAAATAGCCCAAATTTCCTGAGCTCTTGTGTGCAGAAGACAATTTCATCAGGTTTTGTGGTAAGGTCTGAGCCTGAAAGGGAGAAAAAGGGCTTTTTCATAGCTGGCAGGCTTTCCAAGTTCCTTTTGAAATAATCATTTATTGCTGCCAGGATTTATTTTGTTGTAATATTAATGATCTCTCTGGGCAGCTTGAGTTTCATATACACATCTTTTTAATTATTCAAATAAAAATAGGCAAAGTATAGCTGCAAAATATTCATGCTGCATTTTAGTTTGGATTTTAAAAAGGRGTTCGTTATAATTTTAGCATAAATATACAAATATGTAGAAAATGCTAAACATCTAGAATCTAAAATTCTTCTCATCTGCCATACAGAAGTTCCTATATGTAAGTTCATATACTGTACAATTCCATTGTACAGATGTACAGAKTTCATCTTGTACTTTCTGGTAAGCAAAGCCACTTTCTGAGGTAACTTATACCCTGAGACTGCCCCAAATGATGAGAATAACTCAGCATTCTTCCTTGCTTTTGCAAAAAATGGCTATGTATAAAATCTCCTTTCTGCAGATGGAAATACTCAGGCTGTCAGTTCCCTGCTAAGTTGGTCATATTYGTAAGTTATTAATACAGAACTAGATGCACAGAGAAAAATGCTCCGTTAACAGACCTACAGTCTTTTGATCCTTTAGTTGTTTATAACTTTACTGCAATGTTTTACAAGCTTTTTGGACAACTGACAATCCTGAGAACGTCGTGCATGGTTACATGGCTTTTACAGTCAGATCTTTCATTTAAAACTGTAAATAGCAGAATAGTTTTGGGCGCCAAGTACAGGTAACTTATCAGTAGCCTAGTGCAGTGGCTCTCAATCTTTTCCCATTTGTTAAATACTCCCCCTTGCCCATTTATAGCATCCTCCAGAAGAATTTAGATTTACAACACACAGTGCAGTGACCTGGTTAGTGTCTCAGTTCATACTTGATTAATAATAAAGATGTAGAAGTTTTTGCAGATTTTCTTTAAGCACTATATTTACTATTTTCAAAACACATATCTAGTCTTCAGATATAATCCGGATAAGTGGGAAATGTTGTTTTTTATGGAAAAAAAATGAGTTGTTTAATGCATCTGCCTTAGATTAGTTAGCAATTAGCCTAAGGTGATAATGGCAGARATAAAAGGCCCGGCTGCAGCGGACCCTGCAAAATAGAGCAGTGTCCCATTAGCTAACACACACCCTGTCAGTCCAGGGCAATGGGACAACAAATGTGACAGCAGATCATCTCAGCGCAACACATTTGTCTGCAAATYAACTCCAAGCTGAAGGCAGTGAGAGGAGAAAGAGGAGGGATKGAAAAAGGGAGGAGAGCCAGTTTCAGAAAAGCAGCCCTGAGGCTAAGACTGTTCTTGAGCATCTGGAGAGCTCTGGCAATAAAGATGGATGGGAGCCAGGGCAGCACAGCAACTGACCCACTGTCTGCAGCCTCTGGGAATGCAGGCTGATGAGCACCACAGCAGATGGCAAAGCAGAGGTTTGTTGTGAATTTGGTGCTGGGATAAAAAGGGCTGCTTGGCAAAGACCTTAGACAGAAGCCTTTTGCGTGTCTATAGGCTGGAGACAATAAGGGAGAGATGCTGTACCACCTACACAGGAATGCAGTCCTGCCTGGACAGGCCACTTGAAATCTGCTTTCATCACCCTGAAGTGCTTCAGCCCACATAACTCCCTCTCTTCTTCATCCTTTCATGGGACATCATTTCATCTGACTTCACTTTCAGAAACTTTGGCATGTAGGTTCATCTAGTGTCTCATCCTTCCTTTACAGCCTACAGAAAAAACAAAGCATTTCCAGAATATTTTGTCAACAGCCATAGCTGGGTGAATCAGATCTCATCCATCCTGCGTACATTTTTCCTCAGCAGGCACCTTTTGCAGGGAGATYTGACAGGCCATTTTCTCTCCAGGGTATATTGAGAAATACTGTTCTAGGGATTTAAAATATAAAGGATTGCAGAGTAGAAGACTCTGTGCAAGCACATGACCAGGGAACAGTTCCAATGGTTTAATAGCTTCTGCTCTGTCAAGGAGTTAGATATTTGGCAGCAGGAGAGGAGGGGGTGTTAATGAATATATAGGCACCTTTCTTCTGCGTGCTAAAGAAACCTGGTACTGATTCATTTCGGGGCAGGGRAGGAGTTTCAGACAGAATAATATTGGGTTTTATTGTTATTAAACATTCCTGGATATGGCAGAGATTAAACACTCAGCGTTGCAGATGTTGTGGGTGCAATTAGGAGAAAACATTAAAAAAAAAMCTGAGTAACRTTTTTAGATGTCRTAACTGTGTCTTGCCTATTAGTTGCTTGTAGATTCTTGTTTACGTTTCAAGATCRCTGCCTTCCAAGGGGCTACATTTTTATTTTCTATTACGTTTTGTGTGTGGCTTATTTCAGCAGTAAGTCTTCTCTCGTGCATCTCTAACAATCTGTCTGCTAAAGCTGCTTYCGTCCCTGTAGCAATACAGACACCTGATAATCTTGAGTATGTCCATCCACATCACAGCCTCCAGTGTTACAACTGGGGAACTGAGACAGAGACTACATTAAATGCAGACTCCTAAAGGCATTTAGATGCTTAGGTCCCATTACTTTTAGAAAGCATAACTTCCATGAATGAAGGGAGGCAAGGTACTGAGCTGTGTAACTCATCCAACAGCAGAGAGGAAGCCAGAGGAAGGCAAAGTTGGGAAGTAATCCCCAAGGTTTAAYGCTGGTGCTGTTCTTTTCAGAGGACATTCAGGGTAAATCTGTACMCTCCTGGAAATTGCTCATTTGTTCAATAATGTCAATAATAAAAATAATAGATTGAAAGTCAGCATAATATTCATTATTTAGCCTTTAATTTTTTTTATGTGATCTGAATACATTCTTTTGATGACTCCTCTTTATTACGTTGTTGGGGTTTATTTTCTTTTTTATGTCTTCAGGTGTTAGGCATTTTTTTCTAATTCAGGAGAATAAAATTAACATTTTTATCTYCCAGTTGTTTCAGCAGGTTTTTTGTTAGCATAACTCATGAGGATGCAACAGAGGTCTCATTTATTAATGGAATACTAATGGTATGTCCTTTTAAGCAGAAAAATATTCTATTTTTTACTAAAAGTGAATATTGATTCTGTCTATTACTGCAGTGGACTCCATGGGGAAGTAAAAGCACTGTAAAATGCAGATCAAAATATATATCCTGAATTCCTAATACACTGATGTCACCAGGAGTGTTGGGTGTGCAAAGAATGCACGTATAAATCAAAACAAGTCYGGTGATTTTACATCCTAGATGAAATCCTAGCCTCTCTGCCTAGAATAAAACATGACATCATCCTGTATCTCTTCAAGAAAATGAGGTACGAGTCTATCAGTACAAAGAAAGTCTACTGTTAGCATGAATGTTAAAGGACTGAAAATTTATCCTATAATCTGGAAGAACCAGGGGGAATGCAGGTCGATTTTATCACAAAAACATCACCTGAAAGTATATTATTTTAATTCAGATTSATAGTACTTGTTAGTATAAGCAGAATTAAGTGATTTGAAGAGTCATAAAACCAATGTTTTACTATTTTTTGATGACCCATCATGAAGCAGGAGACAGTGCAACAAAATTCACAGTGTTGGAAAAACAAAGTTACTCTGAGACAGCAGAGAAACCGTGGATCTGCTTTAGATATTCTGAAGGATAATTATATACTAAATGATACCACTCCCTCCCCTGTGGGCTCAGCAAAGCCGAGCAGAGGCAACACCAGACAGGCAATGCTGCCTAGAGCAGAGAGCAGTGTATTGCTGGCTGGTCCTCTGGGTGCTGTTCTGCTCCCAGTCCACTTGTAGCCTGCTCAGTGACTGCAGCAGTTCACTTCACCACTCTGTGCCTCAGTTCATCTACCCATAAAATGGGAACAACACACTTGAGATCTGCACTTTGCGATCTACTAAGAAAATCAGTGAGATACAATTTTCACTAGATGATCTCTGTGGAAGGGACAGCAGACGAGCAGGCTTTACCTCCCAATCTTTGGAGGGCAGCCCCATAATGAGGTGTGGGCCTATTACTTCAAAATAAAGATCCACAGTAAAGACTTAGAGAGAAAAGGCATTCACGTGTACTAAGCTGGCTGGTTGAGGACTTCAGAGGAGTGGGGATGTGGAAGAGGAATTATGCAGCAGGTTTCCTTATCACCCTTTAGGGCTTCCACACTTTTCCCTTTTAACAAATTAATGACAGTATCTTCACTAAATCAATGTTACCTGAAGCATTTCACTTGCTCAGTGTTCCAGTTCAAGGATTAAAGTTGTTCTGACCTATAGGAGCATAGGCAGTGACAGGTCCTATAGCCTATGTTCCTGATAAAAGTGAATTAAATACTGTAAGAAATAAAGAAATAGTGCAGGAACATATAGCAGCAGAATAACAGATTCCCTATATAAACATTGGAAACACTGTGAATGAGGAGGCTAGCAGATGATTACACATARTAAGTAACTAATATTCAGTTTGTATCTAGAGGAGCCAGCTTTTCTTTCAAGGAACACAGCAAGGGCATAGGTATTTTGGAATGAGGCACTGGCAGTTAACATACAAAAACAAGTGGGAGGCTGCGAACACCTGAATTGTTGTGCTTCAATCTGACACAGGCACTCTCCCAACCACTGGTTGTTGCTCTTCCAGGGCAGGCTCAAACCTGACTGCCCTGTATACCTTTGCTTAACAGTCTCAGTCCTTAAGAGTTATATTTATCTTCCAGGAATTAATATTCTTCCTTCTTTAACTACCAGCTTTCCAGTGGTGTTCCTCATACCAGATACACCTGGATTCCTCTCAAATCACTGCAATTACATCATCAGCACTTAAATTCTGATTCATAGTCTTCCTGTCTCACTTGTTCTCCTCTCCCCTGCTTCATCAGCCCACCTTAAAAAATAAAGAGGGGGAGGGTTTATTACAGAAGTGGAACCTTTTGGTATCTGAACCTTCAGACTGCACAGGATTATTCCTTTCACAGAATCGGACAGAACGGTTGAGATCATCTAGTCTACCCCCCTACTCAAGCAGGGTCACCTAAAGCACATTCCACAGGATCACGTCCAGGCAGATTTTGAATATCTCAAGAGAAGGGATTTCAAGCATTTCTTGTGTGAAGAAAATAAGCTATTTTTAGTTAGAGCTGAGGTTTCAGCATAATGAAGAAAAAACCCGAGAAGCTGTTTTCAGGAAAACTTTCTAAAAGATAGTCTTTATTCTTATCTCCACTCACAGACACTATACATTTCCATTCCCACTACTTTCTCTCCTTTCCATTCCCAAGAGAACTGATACAGGTTGTTTGAGAAATCGTATGTAAAGAAATGGTAAAGTTCTGTAAAAATGGTCAGGAAATGTCACCTGACTGCAAGCGAGTATCAGGCAATGAGATAGCACAACGRAACATCATGGAAACATCAAGTTCTAAAGTTCTATTATTTAAAAAGAAAATGAAACACAAATTTTCTCTGAAGCTTTCATATTATTCAAATTGGGACTGAGTGCAATTAATGTTTCAAATATTTCTTAAAGTGCAGTTGCACAGGACTTAAACTTACCATCACTCAAAGGGCCCATTCTGCCCTTGCCCTCTCCCCAACCATGTGCTCTCACTACTTATCTGGTGACYGGCTCTGGTCCTTGACAGTGGGACGATTTGGCTCCTTAAACAACCGAAAACCCACCAAAAAGAAAAAACATGTTTTTTTTTATTGAGACAGAGAGCTGAATCAGTGTGTGGAAGACTCAGACAAGCATGAGACTCAGCAAAGGCGGGCAGGTAAGTGACAGACTGTATGGCTTGACAGGGGAGAGGTGAGAAAACACAATAAGCCAAATCTTGGGCCGAATAGCTGAGACCATCCAGAACACTGTAGTTTGTTTTGTCAGATTGTTTGGTTTTTTTAGCCAGATCAACTCCTTGCTTTGTTTTGTTGTGTTGCAGAAATCAGTGGCTGGAAAATGGAGAGACAAAGACTGCTTAAAAGATTCTGCAGCCAGAAATAGAAACTAAGACTGAGGAAGAGTAAGCCCAAAGTGTGACTGTTCTTCACAATCTCAAGGCAAGAATCACTTTGTATTTGGCTTTAGAGTCCCCACGCACTTACCTGTTACCATTAACATTACATTTTCTCTCCTACCTACTTACTACCTACTACTACTATCCCTGTAAGCTTCAAACATGTGGCTCCTGCTCACAAAAACTTGCAGCAGGAAAACTGAAGATTGGAAAATCTATTTGACCTAAATTCTATTTCAATAGCACTTGTTAAATTTCCGCAGCAGTTGGGTTAAGAGAAGCAGGAAATCTCTGTTGGTTTCCAATGCAGAGAAAATCGTAAGAAAAAAAGGTTTTGCAGTATGAATATATAATGTTATACAGGGTATAGTACTGCATTTATGTTATGTCAGAGATGCATATTTTGGAATAATGCATGGAATTAAAAAGAATTTTCAACTAAAAAGCAAGGTTAGGGAAGTCCTACAATGTTTGCTTTCTCATTAAAATTATTTCTCCACTCTGAAGACACATCATGGTTATAGGGGTCTATTTAAGCAATCCCCACTCCTTTGCCCAAACCACTCACTGAACTCTCCCTAGCTGACAGTGCTCCTGTACGTGTGCAAGAGCAGGTCAGGTGCCTAAGGAAGCTTTCTGTCAAAATCCATGGACAATCAGGTGCATCTGCTGCTTGCCTAAATGTCAACCATTGTTAATTTAGCTACATAAGCCCTCTTGTGAGCAGGACCAAGGAACTCAAGCAGCATCAAAGTCTTTTTGTGTTAGATACAATAGAAATAGCCGTGAAAAAACATTCCTCCCCAAGCAGCTTGCAATTTAATGAAAAAATACAAGTAAGCAACAAGCAACTGCAAAGAATGGAAAGGAGAAGACCACCATTATAATAGCTGGTTACATATACATCCATATTTAAGGCTTCTAAAGCAAACAAAAATCAGCTTTCTATCCCAATTTTATCCACCTCATTTTACCTCACAGGTCTTAAAAACAAATACATGAATGGCAGGTTATCACCCTCTTGGAGGGTGTTTCTAGTGGGCTCCCTTAGGATTCTGTCATGGTCTGAGTGCTTTTCAGATCCTATTTATTTCAATTCACTGTTGGTAAAATTTGAAACAGGCACAGAGTAGTAAATAACTTCAATTTGAGTAGATTGCATAGCTAGGGGAATTCACTTAAAGCACATGCTTTAATATGCCTAAACACAAGGCCACATTCTTAGGAGCRAAGACTGTTGTTAACTGCTCTGCCTCCATGTTTTTTCCTGGTGTGACACTCCACTCCCAAACACTAYGCCTCATTTTGCATGCAAGACCAGCTGAGCAGACACTCCCATGCAAAACAAGGATGTCGGATAGAGGAGAATGACTGTGGTACTGCAGCAGACAGCATTAGTGAGACCATTACTGGAATACTGCATCTATTTCCATGGTCATGCTTCAGAAAGGAAAATAAAAAGTTGGGGTGGAATCAGATGTTTACCACAAAACGTAAAAGTTTCATATGAAGTCAGAAACCTACAGTGTAATGTGCAACACTTAGATAACAACCTCAGTCCATTTACCAAAGAGAAGATTAAGAGATGACTTGACTCCAAACCACAAGGATATTTACAAGAAAGAGACAGCTGGTAACAGAGGAGGCCTTAATCTACAAATAAAGCCATAAAGACATAACTGGCTGGAATCTGAAGCTAGTACACTTCACCTAATCACCTTTGGAACAACTTGCTTATCAATGTAGTGGCTTCTCCATCACTGCACACTCTACATGAAGATGAACCTTCTTCCCAAAAGTCAAGCTATATCCCAAACAGATTTTACAATGCAGAATTCACTGTTATTGAAATGGCTATGCTAAATAATCATGATAATCCCTTTCAGTCTTTCTATCAATGAATTACTAGTATTTCCATTATAAATTAACTGTTTACTTCTCTGCATCATCAGATCCATCGCAAAAATTAGATTCCAAAGCAACGTGCAACTGCAGCATAGCAAGAATGCAAATGTGTAATATAATAATTTAACCCACTAAGCCTCTACCACAAGAGATGCGTGAGTAACCCAAAAAAAGTTTTAATTTTCATCCCTGCAAATTCAAGTTAAAAAACGAGCCAACCCATCTCTGTACCTGTAAACAAGCTGAGAGATTTACAAGTGAGAGCATTAAGGAAAGAAATATAACCATGGACACAAGTCATTTTATTTAGAATGTCCTATTTCAATGTAGACCAACACTCTTCCTTAGCATGTGTGGCATCAGGACTTTAAGAGTGGGTAGGCATGGCCCTCCAGTTCTAGGACAGACATACAAACATATCATTTTTCTGGCATAGAGATACAGTTGCTTAATAAAATTTATTTGCAAMTTTATTTTCTTTTATTTGGGTGGAGGAGGAAGTTGGAATTACAGGCACAGTACCTTTATAGAGAAGAGACTTCTAACACAGAGGCATTCTGGTCTAGGAGACTCTTCTTCCATTGCACAGCTAACTCATGTCAACTGTAGAAATAGCATGACCTGTCAAAAAAGGTTCGCTGTTCTTTCACTTTTTCCCAGGGAAGAGGCATAATAATAATACTGAAACWTTTTTCTTTTTTGGCAGGTGTTGGGGGGGGGAGTTTAAATGATTTATATTTTAACTGCCTCAGCAACTTGAATATTTAAGACATTTTATTTACCATACAGTATTGTATTTTAAAAACTCCTTCCACATTTAAGCTATTATTCTGTGGAGACCTGAGTTTTCCTGGTAGGACTGAAAAAAAATGTCACAGAAGAGCTTCCTCCAAGCTATTGACAGAATAATTTACATTTCCCTGTCTGATAATTTGCAACTATCTTCTTATAAAAATACTTACTCTTCAAAAGCTTCAGTTATCTCACTCTTAAATGATTCTTAAGATAATGGGCACTTGTTTTTTCTGAGACTGCCCTAAGATAACTGGCCCAAAAAAGTATAAGCATTATTCATGCAAACAGCAAACTTCTTGTTACACAAGGTTTTATGATGTCCATCTGTGTAAAACCTTCTTTTCTGTCCCTGGTGGCAGTCTGTCACCACATCTCTCAGTCACATGCTAGTGCCAGCTGTGGCAGAGTGCTGTCCATGTTGCTTCTCTGATGAGGGGTCTGTGTGGCTTGACTGTCCCTGACCCCCGGATTTCACAGCATGCATTGCATAGTTAATGCTTGTGCTTTCCGTCCAACTCCATGACCCCGTGAGAGGATTGTACAACATCCCATTCACAGCCTTCACTGAAAAGCCACCTAGAAAAATAAGAAGGCATAAAGCAACTGATGCTCTCAAATATTCTAAGTCACTGCAACATCACTTTAGAATAGCAAGTCTGAAATATGCTTCTTCCTCTGAGCTCTGGAGCAGTGCTTCACAAGCCTGTTTTTTGTCAGATATCACCATGAGCAGTGGCAACAGGCATCACCGCTGGCAGCACTAGTGACAATAATGCGCCTAGCTATTGGTAGCAGCAGCGATAGCTCTGTGTCAGGCCACATACCATTAGCTTGCTGTATGGCAAGCCACTGCAAGGTGGTATGCTAGCTTCACAACACCACATGTGGGGGACTGAATTTTTGTAGGTGGACACATTCTTAAGATTAACATTACTCATTTCAAAAAATCATCATCTGAACATGTCTTTGGAAGGATTATGGAGATTCCCCCAAAGAAGGGTAAATATAAGAAGCAGAAGAACACAATCAAGGCAAGAAAATCGGTGCAAGTGAGGAGTGATTTAGCACTCCCTGCTGAGCAGCTCTCAGGTTCATTGCATGATTCTGCTGTGTCCCAGCAGGATATATGAGAGAAGGCAGAAAACAAACATCCTCTCAAAACAAACCACTCCTCTGCACCTGCTTCTCCTCTGAAGAGAGAATGGAAAGAACAACCAGCACACAAACAAGTATTAGTCATGTTCCTTACAGTATCACTGTAAAGTGCTATGAGAAGACCTTACCAAGAGAATAACACAAATCATACTTCAGCTTCTCTACAGGGAACTAAAGCAAAGTATTTGGTGGGGGGGGGGTTAATACCAACTCACATAGTAAAAGGAGTGTATAGTTGTCATCAGATGCCTCACCCATCCAGTCCCATCACCTTTTCTACAAAGAACATTTGTTATGTCTGTGCATCTCCATCATCTAGCTTGGTACTTACTGGATTCCAGGAGGCGCTGTAGCTCTTCAGGGGGAACAAACTTCTCCCACTCATGTGTTCCTTCTGGTACAATGCCTATTATTTTTTCTGCAATCACAATTCCCAGGACATAGGACAACTGTGTTTTATTGATTGTAGTAATGAATAAAGAACCTTCAGGCTATTTAAAAGATTAAAATGTTCAATTAAAATAATATTTTGAAAAAAAGCCAAAAAACTCTAAGTTCGATTGCATTAAATCATGTAACTTGTCTATGTCCAAATCTACATGCTTTAAGAGTAAGAACTAATTTCATGACAGAACTCATATTTACAAGTATGCTGTTTAAAAACAATTTAAAAAGTCAGAATGTAGTGTTCTAACAGTGTGACTCAAAAATCTTCAAACAGTCAACAAAAAGCCTTCGATTATCTGAAAAGTATCTCCTTGTCCCAGAAATATCTACCCAAATCACACGTAACACATACTATTGCCCAGGAAAAGGATGAATGAAAGGTATAAAGTGTATGCAAGAACTAATGTAAATATATAGAGAGATATAAATACACATTTCTTTTTTTTTWAAACCAAATCTAAAAAACGTACAACACTGCTTAAGATACTGATGAATACAGTGCTTATTTTAACAATTACAAGGACGAAAAAGAAAACCAGGAATGAATTGTGGTTAAAGCAGTAGTAGTAGTTTTGTAAGTATGGTGAAAGAAATAAAGGATAATTTCTGTACTCCCACTAAACCAAGTATTAGTTAATGGTTCCACTCAAATAATAAACATGCCTTCTGATGACCAGAAACACAAATCAAGGGATTAAAGGAGAGCTCCTGCTTGTGTACTGGGCCTATCATCCTTCTTTGCAAATGAAATAGTATTGGAATAAAACAAAGCCCAACTATATCTAAGCATGATTCTTTAAAAGCAGTCCTTGAGTACATCTGTTATGAGTCTAGATCTGGAGTAAAATCTTGTGTCAGAAATGTCATTACAGAGAGTTTCAATTCAGTCTGAACTGTAGCTGTCCATCAGCAGCAGCACTGTCACATCTTCTCTCACCCAGGAGAGATGAGATACAATCAGATTTCTTGAGGTCTTCACGCAAAGCAACACTAAAATATTAAGTAACGTTAATATTAAGTAAATATTAACTAAGGCAGGGTTGAGGGAACAAATTCCCTTTAACTTTAGTCATTGAAGATGGGAAGATCCTCCTCTTGCACCCTCAGGGAGAACGAAAGGCATCTCCAGAGTGCAGTTCATATTTCAGGCACTTCAAGGTGGAGGAACGAAACCAGATTTAGGTGTTTTCATAAATTTAACTTCAAATAAAAGCTTTAATAATAAGTGAATAAATAATCCCAAAAACGAAAGCAAAAGCTCTCTTACCTTTAACACTTGATAGCAACACTTGATAAACATTTCAAGGTCAGCCACATGCTCCACTACTTCAGAAGCTACAATTACATCAAAGGTTTCCATAGACTCTTCCACAATCTCCTCCAGTGAACTGGACTTGTACTGTATTCTCTTGGCCAGGATGGGATCAAATGACTTGTGCTGATCTGCTGTTCTAATGTTGTCCTCCAGAGGATCAATTCCAGTAACTGAAGCTCCCAGCCTACCTAGAGGCTAATAATACAGAGAATAATTTATTCTCTGCATGAAAACAATTTACTTAAAGATGTCTGCAAATTTGGAAACTGCATAAACAATCCTGAAAACACTTGCAGAGAATATTAATAGAGGAATAAGACAAACAATAAATGATGGGCTTTGATCCTCCAGCTTTATTTAAAGGTTTATTAGAGATAAAGCACAATAATAATAATAATAATAATAATAATAATAATAATTTTTTCATGAAAAGAGGCAGTAGCCTTAGACATAAAAATGCCTAAAGTGTATACTTTTTTTTTTTTTTTTAAGAATAAACTGTTTTGAAACCATTTTGTTACCCCAAATAAAGATTTCTTTCACTATTACCATCACATACAGAAAAAACAAAGGAAGAAAACCAATGCAGTATTTAATTACTATCATTACTTTCTTCAACATCCACCTGTAATGGTAAATCCTCATATCTTTTTAATGGTTACTTAATATATGACTATCTCTGGGATGTTCTCACTGCTGAGAACTAAACACTGATGTTTACTAGGATAGCATCAGACTTGGTTGTCACTCAAGTTTCTCTAGTGTCTTCTTACTTATAGGTTAACACCTCAGTCATAACCTCTTTKGAAACTGAAACAGTCTGTAGAACATGACCACATGTATGTTATTCCAACCTGAAATTCACCAGTTATTCAATTTGAGAAGCTTATGCAACATACCAATTTTGCCAGTCACATCTGAGAGTAGAGTTTCACAAGACCAGAGTATTTTTCTCAAAATAAAAAAAAAAAAGGGGGGGGGGGGAAGAGATTCAAGTTGCTTTTGTATTACCCCGTTTCAAGTGCTGATGAAGTTCCAAGAATAACTCAGCCAGATCTGTAACCCTGGATTTGCAAACTATCTCTAGCCTATTGATAGGAAATAGCACTGCTCAGAGCCTGCATGGCCCTACAGCTCTATCATTGATGGATCTGGTTCCTTCCCAATCCCAAGTTTGTGAAGACTGCTCTGGCAGCAGCTTCAGTGCCAGCCCTTACATCAGGAGACTCTCTCCTGCAGGGAGGAGATGTGTTTCAGCTGTTTGGCATTATTCCATGTTTGTTTGTTTGTTTTTAATGAAATAAAGCAAAAGCAAGAATCTCACTACAGCATGAAAAATGATAATAAGCAATTCAAAGAAATGAGCAGAAAAAACAAGTTTATAGTAGTATGAGTAGTTTATAAACATAAGTTTATATTAGGAAATAGTATTTTCTGTTATAACAGGGAATGTCATGGTAAAGTGTTCTCGCCAAAGCTCCGAAACAAAACAAAAGGATTCTCTTACTGTGACTACCTAGAGGAGTGCTAGAAGACTTTTACATCATTCTCTCCTTTTGTTTTTCTTTACCCTGCTTGAAATCTTATTTTTGTGATGACCCTTAAGATCTTAGCATTTCTCAGTAGATTCCCTTCTTTTCTGTGAACCACCACCACTGTCCTAAACAAATAATCTATAGGGTCTGTAGAATTCATTGCACTCCAAAACACCATGTAACTAATATACTATAGAAGAGAAAAGCTCTTCTGCAGATGTTGAAGAATTAAGCAACAAAATAGTAAAAAAAAGAAAAAAAACACTTCTTTTAAAATAATAAAGAAGAACAAATTGTTTCTTACTTCACTTAGCAATCCACCACCACAGCCAACATCTAGAATCTTAAGTCCAGAAAGCGGGTTTCCTAGTTGATGATTATTACTCATGTTCAACAGAGTATCTCTAAAAGAAAAGGGATGTTATTAAGGGCAAACACACAAGGTGGTTTAATAGATGTTATATGTAGTTATCTTAAGTATTGGTAATTGTAATTCTTTTACAATATATTCTGATGTTGCACAGAAATAGCATCTGAAGAAAGTTTGCATCTTCAAAGGCATACCTAATAAATGGCACTCTAATATCATTCATAGAATGAAGGGCTGAATATTCTCCTTCTTCATCCCACCACTTATGTGCAAGGAGCTGGAATTTTTTCATTTCTTTTGAATCTACTGTTGAGTGTGAAGTGCTGAAAAGTCTCTTCATGGTGAACCTAAATAACAAAAGCAGAATACCATGAAACTGATACTGATATTTCATGCCAGCTAAAATACAGAAAAAACAAATTTTTGAAGATCAGAAGAACAAATAAAATTCCACTGTTCCTTTAAAGGCTATACTTAAGTAAAGCAAAAAGATTTTTAGCTTTGCATGAATAAAGTATTTTCAAAACAGATGACTGCATGGCTATAATTTTTTAAATTAGTAATTATTAAAACAAAAATAGGCAACACCAAATATCTAAATATTTGTGAGATTTAAAAATGACTTCACATGACACTGCCACAWAGTAAAATTAAAATGTTACAAAAAATAACACTCATCATTTAGGATTATTTTAGACACAATACTTACAGACTCTTTATTTCAGTTAGAAAGACAGGCAGAGTACTACTGGATTTCAGCTGTATTTTCCAGATAGTTTTCTCAAGAGTACCCGTTGGGCCTGTCTGAGAAGACAGAGCACCATGGTCATCTGTGTAAGTGGAAAAAAAAAAAAAAGGGGGCAACTGAATTGAAAATGTCAGCTTTACAATCGCCCAAAGGCAGAAAATCTAGTTCATCAGTGCTGCTATAGACCAACCTTTACATCTAGCACTCATCAGTATGCAGCTCACACATCTATTGATCACACTTACAGTAAAAAAGGGAGGCCGGGGGGAGGGGGGGCTCACTTGAAATAGTGACACCCGTTTTACAGGCTTTTCTTGGATATTAACTGTGCAGAACTGTGTAAACACCTCCTCGCTGTACTGCTTAAGGAATGSACAAGGATTAAACGGGACAGTATATGCTAGCAGAGGCATCGCAAGCTCAAAACACATGTATGGCGAGAGGTGAAGGTAACGAGGCAGGCGAGGCGGCGGCACGACATGGCCGCGCGGGGCCCGCAGCCGTTGGGAGCGGCGCGCGGYCGCGCCCGGCCGTTACCGGAAGGCCGCGCCGGTGCCGGGGTCACCACAGGCC
>NW_028186368.1:5774788-5777642 GCF_003343005.1 Rhea americana | reverse complement strand
CGGCACCGTTCCGCCGCCCCGCGAAGCGCCGCCGCTACAACACGGGCGGCCCCTAACCGCTGGGCGCGAGCGGCTGCTCTGCGCTGGGTCAGCGCCGGCGCCTTTCCTGCGGGAGCCACGGCTGGGCGCTCGGTACGCGCGCAGCGTCGGATTCCGGGGGCATTCGCAGCGAATGGCGACACAGAGAAAGATCAAGTTTAAAAAGGCTGGAACTTTTCATGTTACTGAATGTGAAGGAGCTAAAATAGATCATTTAAATCAAATTATAATAATTATAAGAAGAGGTTCTTATAGTACAGTGAACAACAAGAAAAGAAAAAGCTTTGTAATTTACTTTTTTCCTCACAACGGTAAGGCGCTGCAGCATCCGAATGCCTCTCCACTGTAATGCTGCTAACCCAGCAGGCCTTCGTAGCCTTTCTAAATAATGCCAGACTTAAACGAGAGCGCCAGCGTCGTGAGGCTCCTCACCTTTCCCTTCCTGGAGGCAGGGAGCGAATTAACACCCCGCAGCTGGGAGCGCGGCTCTGCTGCCTGGAGCGCAGCGCGTGGGTCCCTGGTCCGGCAGGGTTTGCRGCAAACCTCGGCACACACCCGGCTGGGAAGCACCGGGGACGGCTTGCTGCCTTTTGCAGGCAGGGTGAGAGGCTGCTCCGTCGTGGTTTGCACTGTGGCCATCCCAGGGGGACAAGTCCCTTCCGCTCACTCATGCGGGCAGGACAGGACTGCTCACAGCCCTGGCTAATCACTCCCCTCTTTTCACAGCCAGCTCCAGTGCTTGTCAGATGCCTCCCAAAGATGATTCAACTTACTGACCTAGCAGAAAATTACTCCTTTTTCTTAAGTCAGGTTAGTAAGTTGAACTGGCTCACGCAGGCCCAACAAGCACAAGCGCTAATACGGAGGAGATGACAGGACAAACCTTCCATGAGTACCAGCAAAATACTGGATTAATTTAGCTTTAGATTATTTTAGGTTTAGATCTGTGAGATGCTGTAAGCAAATCTAGCAGTTCAATGCTGACAAAAAAAGGGAGYTCCTCTCCCCCTGCTCTTTGCTGCTGGCTGACTTTGGTATTTTCAGATCCCCACGGCAAGCTAATTTAACACACTTAAAGGTAAAGAACAAAGCTGGTTTCAGAAGAAGAAAGAATAGTTTTCCATCAGCGAGTTAAGGGTCTCAGGAGAAAGTCTGGTGAAAGCCAGCGGCAGCTGGAGGGGAGCGGCACGGAGCGAGGGAGGAGCGGCCAGCGCACAGCGGGGCGGCAGCTGGAGGTGCCCGGTGCTGGGCGGGCAGGGCAGCGCCATCCGCGCGCGGGTCCAAGGCTCTGGCGGCAGCAGCAGCGCTGTTGTCGTCTAGAGCAGTCACGGTCACCTCACACCTCCCWGTACGTAATGCAGATCTGTTTCATGAACTGACAGTGTTAGGAGCAACAGGACTTGCATATGAGATCCGTGCCCAGCTCTACATCTGCTGTTGAAGACAAAACCTTTTTTTTTTCCCCTCAAAATTATCACAGTAGGCATTTATAGACAATGATAAATGTTGTGTATGTAAAACTCTTCTTCTGAATTTTTAAGAGACAAGAYCAGCTTATCTGAGACAGGATCAGACCATAACCTTTTCCCTTTCACACTTCCAGAACGTTTTCTGTTGGGTAACACCGAGGAGATGCTCAAGTTTCTTCACACAGGCCCGAATCAGATAGAAAGCGCAGCATTCATAGTTAAAATAATAATTCAATGACAAAATATTGTGGACTTTCTAATCTTGTCTAGTTACCTTCTCTCTGGGAATGCTTTTATCATTTCAGTGGCTTCTGAGGTTCTCCTTGCTGAAATACTCTGCTGCCTGTCAGACACACAGTTACTGAGCAAATTCTTAGTGAACGCACAGAAGTTTAATTCTTGGATAAGATAAACATAYTCTTATTTTCTTTCTACTCTCACTGCAGTTAGAAAGAACTTGCTATCGGAAAGTGTTGTACAGTATACACTGAAAATATGCTATTTTGAATTAAAAAAAAATGAGGACTACAGCAAAATCTCCAAAAGCTTGTCTCAGCAGCGAGTAAATACATGACAAACCTTTTTACTGTATCTGTGGGCAGTTTCCCTACTCACCTGCTTTCCAGCCAACAAAGTTCACAGTGCARTGGACTTAGGAGTCAATAGTAACATCTCAGAGCTACTGAAGAACCACAGTGTAAAGAAATAAATCCTTTATGCTAAGAAACAGTTTGCTTAAGACTCAAAACTAAGCCTAACCATAAGCTGTGGTTTTGTATTAGACATGCAAATTAATTGGTAACTTTTCATTTATTTAGCAAAGCAAAGGCAAAATATAGAGAATGCAAATTAATACTTAGACTGCCATTACTTTTACTATTTCAAAAAATGAAACAAGCAAGTAATTAAATACATGCACACTGGCAAGTATTTTACTTAACAGAATAAGCTGATTTAAAATTACAGGTAACTATTCAACTTTTCTATTATTAAATGCAGATTTTAAGATAGCAGCAATTAAAAGCAGCAGCCTAGACTTTTCCCTCTCCCCTAAGAAAGGCTCTCAAAAACACAAATGGTAATAGAATTATTTTCCAAACCGAGAAGAGTTATTATGCCGTATTTCAGAAAGTTTGGAGTTGCTCGATYCTTAGACTGTCTTATTTAACTAGCATTGTCTGGCCTCTCCATTGTAGCAGCCTGTTCCTGGTCTTGTATTATACAACAGGCACCTTTGGATACTTACATAGTTTCTGGTATACYTATGGCCAAAGCAGCTCTTGGAGGGAAACCATTTTCCACTTGATTCCATACCATCTCTTTATTTAATATATTAAAAAAAAAAA
>NW_028186368.1:5683648-5774739 GCF_003343005.1 Rhea americana | reverse complement strand
TATGTCTTTCTCTCCTATGCTGCGCATCTTTTTATTTCTTAAAATATTCTTAAAGTACTTTAAAAATGTAAAATAATAGAATAACAACTGAATTTAGACACTTCTGCAATTCTCACCTTTGTATATATTTGTATATGTTTTACTTTAAAATCACTTCAAATATATAGAATTATGACTGGATGTTACTTTAGCCTTTACATTTGAAAAACACTCAATAAGAGAATTACTAAAACATGACGAAGTGTAATGAATGTAAAGCTGACACAGTACAAATGTATTCTTAGTTACTGATGTGTTGAGTTTGCTGCTTAGTAACATTTCTGAAACAGTTAAWTACAGTGGTCGTATGCTCTTTTTATTGGCATACAGTCACTACCCATATAAGTGCATTTGTGTCAAAAAAAATAATTTACAGGAAATGATAAAATTCCAGTTGTTGGCAGAGTATATAAAGCTTTTCATACACAATCTTTTTTTATTATTGAACAGATGAGATAAAATCTGAACTGAAAATCAAATGCAATGCATCATGGAAACTGTATTCCTCAATAGCTTTTCTTCCACTTAATTTTAGTTTCTTTCTCTTTCTCAAAAAAGAGGTCCTTTTAAGAYAGCTGAACTGTTACTTACTCTTCAATAAAATCCTCATTTTGACCAATAGCCAATAGCATATYGAAATCGGATCAATATATCATTATTTACATCCATACCAATGCAAGTAAAACTAGCATGTTGCAAATTATGCCTTATTTTGCTCTCAGATATGACTGCTTAAACTACTTCATGTAAAAGGATTTAAATTTGGGGGTTATATTAATTATAACTGAATTAACTAATTATTTTTCTGCAAAAGTGTTTTGATAAACATGCAGTATTCACCAGCCATTAACTTGGTTAATAAATGTATAGTTAAAATGTGGATTCTTTGCCAAAGCAAGGAAATTTATTTCTGCATCTCATTTATGAAAAAAATGACATAARCAAAAATGCTACATAGCTCAACTCTATTTTTAGTTAAATGGATTAATTTGTTCAAGAAGGCATGCTTTGCAAGTTGCTAGTACTAAGATATTTTTTCTTATTASAGAAAGCCATCAAAGAGCCATCTTACTTTGATGTTATGCCTTTTATCTTTTTCACAATTGCTATTATACTAGACCTTCTAGGCACAGATCACTAATCTTTTTCTAAAATAATATTCTTCTGTAACAGTCACTGGCCTATGGTTGTTTTTTGGTTCTTTTATTAGTCTTGTTACTAACAACAGTTTATTTCCTGAACAAGGATGTAATCACCAACTTCTTTCACTTTATGGTAATATTAAAATCAAGGATTTAGTTAAGTTGCCATCTAACCAATGTATTAACTTTACAGGAATCACAATTCTCATAACACTAACAAAAATWATCAGTTTTAATGTTGACTATGCATTTGATGCACATGCCAAAATATAAAGTTTATCTACTGTCAGTTTTTTAATGTGTACTGAATGCCCTTTACAAATATATTCAATAAATCTAAAATGCTGAGTCTTGTTCCTGTAATATCCCTGACCGTCCAAAAAGTTTTCTCTGAACACCAAATAAAAGTGGGWGAGGAATATAGTTCCAGAGCTTAACACTGTCACACAAGTTCAGTTAGTTGCACATATTCCTAAAGGGGTTCAGTCTGTTTAAGTATAGCTTGTATTACAGTGACCCACATTTTACACACACGGCGTATGTCACTTCATAGTCCAAATCAAAAAAGAGATTAAAAATCTATTACACATATCTAAAGAAAAATAAGATGTCTATACTGTGTTCTCCACACTCCTCACCCAACAGATTAAGCTTATCAAGTCCATGGATAACATATTTTGACAAGTGTTTTACGTTAAAATCTTTTTTCAAGTAATTCAAAAATTTGTTATACCAAAAAGCTGCCTTTTTTTTTTTTTTTTAAAAAAAAAAATACTTTCTACAGTTTAACACAAAATTCAGGTGCAAGAATTTTAAACAAAAATGAACTAAAGAGCTTTATTGACATCACAGTACATTCAATAGTAATTTAAGAACATTACAGCTGAAAGAGAATGGCATGTTTTATATTCYTATTAAGCACTACCGTTCTTGAAAAAATGTAATACAAAGAAATCCTATTAGGTATTTAATTCTGAGCAGCATTTGGAAAAAATACACCTATTTACAGATAAAAAAAGGATTCTGGTTTCACCTACATAGCCACAATGTGCCTCTATAATGAGACAAGCCTTTTATAACTCATGGAATTTTTAAACGTCATAGCACTGGTGCCAGATCATTCCTCAACGTTTACGACGAGGAGGAGTCGTTGATCTGAAAAATAAAGGAAAAAGGGGAAGAAGTTAATTGAAAAAAATAAAAGACCCCCAAGCCCACACACACTTCAGGCTTAATTATTAATAGTTTTAAAAGATTTTTCAAAGTTACTTTTGCCCAAGACAAGAAATTTAATAAATACCATACTTTATTAAAAAAAATCTTTCATATGCTGTACACATGAAGACGAATAGCAAAAAAAGGAAAAAAAAGAAAAGAAAAAAAAAGAAAAGTCAGACAAAATACTTAAAAAGTATACTACCTTGATCGTGACTTAGACTTGTGTTTGCGGCTTGCCTTCTTACCAGACCTTTGAGATTTCTCCATGGAGCATGATCGAATATGCTTCGATTTCTTAGCCTTCTTTTCTTTACTGCTTCCTGGTGATTCAGAACTACTCCTTGCACTAGATTCAGAGCCTGAATGTTTTTTGCTATCTTTGGTAGAACTTTTTTTGCTTTCTTGTCTGGAATCCTGTCTTAATATTTTCACAGATATTGAATCACTGCGAGAGAAAGTTCTTTCACCGTCTCTTTTTCTCTTTAATCTATTACTGTCATCATGATTGCTGGCCTTACTTTCTTTCTCTTCTTTTTTTGGCTTATCCTTTCTTTTTTCCTGATCTCTCTCCCTTTCTCTGTTCTTTTTCCTATCTTTATCTGTACTTCCACTTTGCTCTTTTTTCCTTTCTTGATCTTTGCCATCACTTTTATGTTTGTGCCTATTTCCAGTTGGACTTCTACGCTGGTCTTCACTTTTACGTCTATCCCTACTTCTGCTGCGACTAGCATGGCTAACTCGTCCTCTTGAGCGACTACTACTTCTGCGTCTATCCCAACTTCTCTCTCGGGAAGGACTCGGATTTCTTCGTCTCTCCCCTCTTTCAGCGCTCCGATTTCTACTAGGTCTTCTCCTTTCCCTTATTTTTTCCCTACTCCTACTTCTCTCTCTCCTGTTTCTATGAGAGTAACTCCTGCTTCTACTGCGCCTAACTTTATGTGAAGGGGTTCTGCTGCGACTATGTCTCTTCTTCCTTTTAGGAGAGGAAGAACGTGAAGAACTGCGACTACTACCTGAGCTACTGCTGTATGATGAACTAGACACAGTACTGCTACTACTACTGCTTCTGCTATTGCTGCTAGTGCTACCGCTACTAGAGCTTCTTGACCTACTCTTTCCTGTCCTCTCTTTTTCTTTACCCTCTTTTTTGGGTTCTGTATCAGGTATGATTGCATTTGGAGATCTTTTCTTTTCATGAATCATATCTGCTTCAATTTCTTTTCCCTCCTGTGATGTGAAATTACTGTTTTGTTCTTTGCTGATAAATTCATTCATCTCTTTTGCAACTTTTTCATTTTGTAGTTTTTCTTCTGAAAAAAATATACAAAAGAAAAATACTAGTAATTTGAAGTAATATGTCAATAATTTCCATATTGTTACTTCTGGCAAAAACAGTTTCCAAATACCTTTCCGAATACTTATAATTAATACACTGTTGCTATCATATTAACTACTTATTAAACAACATGTTTTGGGTTTTTTTGTTGTTGTTTTAGTTCTASAAAGACTGTTACCCTCTTTCAGAAAAAATGCAGAAGCCAGAGACTTTTAGAATTATTTKATGTCATTTCATATTTCAGTGGCTTAAGGCAAAGTTCTCCAAAGAATACCCTGGACCACTAGACCTCCTAATTCATCCACATAAACATACCTGCAAACTTTCCACACACCTGATTCTTCCTGCATTACTCCTCTAGCCTTACCTATGCTCCCTGCCTTCCATCCAGCTCTGTCCACTGGTTTTTGAGTAATCATTGTCTGGTCTGCAGAAGATTTATTTCCCAAACAGTGCCTCTTAACCTCAAAGCAATGTAGGCTGTACATGCTTATAGGTTCTGTAGGATTTGTTATCCAAAACAGTCCTACAGACTTTCYGTATAGTACTTTCTGCTGTAGTGACACAGGTTTGCTTTTTGAGAGAAAACATTCCTTTYATGGCCTTATCCAGGGATAACTTAGATTAGTCCTAAATGCTAAACAGTTACAAACAATTTACACTTTTCCTCTCTTTAAACAGTTTTGATAGTAAATGAATGCCTAAGGGGAGGAATAGTAGAAAAAGAAGACTTATAAACAATTCTTTGCTTAAGACTCAGCTCAAAAGTTAACACCATAGCATTTAATATAGACAGATTGTGAAGCTGTTACAGAAGAAAAAGTTAACATCAATTGAGGTTGTATAACATTTTGGTAGTCAGCAAATACCATAAACATGGTAAGATGACAACTGCGGAAATAAAAATATATTTCTTAAAAGTAATATAAGGTGTATACAGGCCAGGATTTTCAGATAATGAAAGAAAAAACTGAGAGTTTTAGAACATTTTCCAGAGGCTTCGAACTTTAAAAAAGTATTACTTATTTCTATTCTACATAGGATCTTTTGCATCACTGGGAAAGTTTACATCTCCTTTTAATTGAACTCAGAGAAAATAATTCACGTATAATATTTTTAGTCAAAAAAATGTCTTTTTGATGTGTGCCATCAATTCCTGAATAAGTTTAGGGAATAAAACTGCATCAGGAAACCCAGAATACTTGAAATGGCAACTCATGGTTAAATCTAACCCAYAGACCAATTCCATCTGGTCCTAGATGTACATGCAGAACCCAGTGTATGTTAGAAGATGCTGTACCGTATATTAGAAATCTGCCTTCTCTAAACCCTGGTTCGCATGCAGTTCTAGCATTGCTTAAAGTTGCTTTGTAGCACTGTGAATTTCTACAGAGAATAGTGTAGGGAAGAAACTTCAGTATTCTAGATCTATAAAATGGGCTTCTGTATTCTATATTCATATTTCTGAAAATAGTCCAGAAAGACATTCCCAAACTGGCATCCGGCCTCTYGCCCTAGCAAGACAGAGGTCATAAGCAACTATTCAGTCACTCCCATATTGATATACTTTTAGGCATAAATTTAGAAAGGAAGAAGCTTAGATAGCACATCCTTTTATTAAATGATCTATATGCCTATTTCTAGGTCTTTAAAATAAGAACAAAATGGAAGAAATCATCCATCCTAAAACAATAAATAAATATGTTTTCATGATAGCATTTTCTGTCTTCTACAAATGAGGAATTTAGGTCACTATGTATTATGTGGGCTTAATACCATTTTATTCATCTGCCCATCAAAACTGCTCTTCAGCTAGAAAAGTACAAGGTTGACTACTATAGCCTTTTGAGTGATAATACTGATACAACACTTTACCTTGCAGGGAAAAGCAGTAGTAAATTACAGGAAAAAAAAAATCATCACACCTGTCAGCGTCTCAGAGATTGGGTTCAATWATCTGTCCCCAGTACGAGGTCCAAAAACTCGTTTATCAAAATAGAGTATGTGGACACATGCCTCAGTTACAACTGGAAACAGTAAGTTCAAAGAAAATACAGCCTCCAGGTGTACATTCTGAAAGGCACACTGCACAAGATTATGTAACCTAAAAGCAAAATTTTCRAAACTGAAATGTGCTTCAAATACTCAAGAGTGGACAACTTTAAGAAAGCAAGTCTATACATAGTGCAGTTTGCTGCAGTTCCTCAGAGGGGTAAAATTTATCCTCCAGTCTAACTTGGATATTATCTGAACTGTTTTTTTAAACATGTGTATTAGACACACACACACACACATATATATGCATATATATGTATGTTTGTAACATGTCTGCTCTCTTAACAATGAAATAGAATATTTTAAGAAAAATATACTTAATGATTTTTCCTTGTTAGAAAGAAGCGAACCTAATTTTTATGAAGTAAYTTGAACATGTTTTTTATTACTAAAGTGACAACATTTCTAAATTAGGCTTTGTATTTTTGGTTCAAAATGTTCTTTTGCCTGAACTGATTAACATATACTCTCTAAATAGCAGAATACACATGGAGTAGCATAATAGGAAGACATTACGTGATTTACCTTCTAGCTGTTTTTCTAGCAATAGTTGCTGTTCTCTTTCTTTTCTCCAAAATGCTTCCTGTTTTTGCCTGATTCTGTGTCGTAATTCCTCATCATCAGTATCAGATGATTCAGAGCCTCTGTCACTCCTCTCATCTTCACTGTCTCCTGATCCATAACCACCCAGTCCACCTGCGTGCATAAAGTCCAGTCTATCACGAGGAAAGATTAAGTTTTGTTCTTAATATTTCTGGGGGGCAAAGAGGAGAGTAACACTGCCCTTCCTCCACTTTCTCTTCTCTGAAGAAGCCACTTTATTCTGGTAAGTGCCAATGTTGTTTGACTGTTGTGATCAAGGCCCCCATATCTGCATTGATGCTTAGTGTCTGGTTCTACTCCTTCTGGAACAGCTTGTCTATTTTCGTCAGGCAACCAATGTGATCACGATACCGTTTCCATTGTATGGAAGGGCAAAAAAAACTCCTTGTGGAGATCGTAACAATGCCTTCCTATCAGCAACCGCACAGAAAGAGCAGGGAAATGCCCAGGACTTTTCCCTGAAGATATCTCTGAAATGACTTCAGCCGCCTCCGTAGTCCAAGGCAACAGAAATTCTGAATGCCATATCAATTTTTCTATACTGATTTAGAAAATACTGCATTTTGACAGGTACAGAGATGGAACAGAAATGGTCTTTCTTCTCCCCAAAGATATTAATAATTACTGGACTGATAAAAAAAATAAAGTCAATTTAAACATCTGACATSGAGCTAATTTACTTTCTTTGAAGTTGAGGTTCTTATGATCTTTATTAAAGTACTTTTAAAGCATCTGAATACTCGAAATGAGAACCTTCAAACTAATTCATTGTAATACCACGTACTGGCCACATAAATGATCAGTGACACTTTGTAGTCTTATGATTTTAGATGATAAAAAGTGTGTGTTGGGAAAGATCTTCTGYTGTTATGTCTCAGGCTGGAATTTCAAGCTCTTTTTCCTGCGTTGCCTTTAATTGGTAATCTGACATATGAGAGCCTCTGTATGTATGTAGCTTTTCAATAAAATAGAAATTCCAAAAATTGTATTTTTATTTATAAACATTTGTTTATAAATATTATTGTTCTACCAACTTTCCTTTGTTGTTTGGATGGATCAAAACAGGAGAAAAATATAAAAAACGTATTCTTCTCTCTAAGAGACTGCAGTGTGCTCCTGGAACAATCATCCTATTGAAAAGTAAGTTTATCTCATGTTTTTACATATTTTTCAAAATTAGGACAAGATTCTGATATACTAACTCACACTGACTAGTCCTTTACTCCAAAAACCACCCCACTGATATCAGTAGGATCACCTGTGGAACAAACAGAGGTGCTGGTAATGATAAAGTTATTGGAAAGTGACCCACACTCCTGAGCAATTAAAATCTAGTTTGAAAATGCAATTTCTAGAAACGCAAGGCAAGAGTGAAACTCCCCCTTTAAGCCCTCTCAAAAATAAGGAACATACTTACCGAGTCCAGTGAGGGAAGCCAGTGCACTGGACTGTGCCAGCTGTTTTGCAGGAGCTTTGTATCACATCAACAACAGGAACAACATGTTAACACAAATAGCCACGATTTCATAGTCATGAGAGTCTACGGTATTGTTAAATCTACTACTATTGCTGTTCTTGGAGGGGAGAAAAGAAACATTAAAAACGCATCATCCATTTAAAACCAATTCTAGATTTTCTGACCACGAAGACTTAGAATTTAACTGCAAATTAATAGTCAACAAAAAAAACATAGCTACRTTCATAAATCACTTTCCAAGTTACAGCATCTGCACATAATTTTCAAGTTTCAGTAGTTACATATTTAACTCAACTATGTTAAAAAAAATCTGTTATGTAAGCACGGTAACATGTTAATAGTAAAAGCAAAAGAATTACTAATTGAGGATTCAAAGTTCGTCTCTTTTCACTTCTGAACAGCTAAGAACTTGAGATAAAAATGATAGCATTAAGAAACAGCTACAGCTCAAGAGYGATTGACACACAGGTACCATTTTAACTAAATAAATGAATCGTATGAAGGAAATGGAATAACTGAAGTAACTCACAATACACTGCACAGGACAACAGTACATGATTACTGGATTTGAACTCTATCAAGTCGGATGCATTATACTGGGATTGTTCTTGGGGGACAGCTATGGAGGTTAAGTGTTCTAGAGACATGCAAATACAGAATACTCACAGAAGAAATTTAAAAAAATGCAAAAAAAAAAAAAAAGCATACCTTTAGTCGCTTTACGGTGTACATCTTTGGCCACATAATAAATTTCTTCATTTGTGACATCTAAAAGAATCTCTGTCAGCAGCATTTTTGTCAGCAACATCTGAAGAAAAATTTTTATATGGTTAAAAATAAAACCTCCTGATGAAAACAGACATTCAAGTTATAATCCACAACACAACTTCATTTCTTTTAATAGTTATAAAAGCACTATTTTGCATGTTTTATTTAATGGTTTCTTTCAACAGACATCACTTAAAAGRAAACAGAAAACATCAACAGAACAGCAATATACGAGACATAGTAATTTCGCTATATGTGAAATATCAAACACAGAACTTTTAGGAACCACTAATTCTCACTGCTAAAATTAGGTATGTCTGCTTTCATGAGAGTGTCACGCTCCCCCTCCTAAAGCAAAAACTATGATATCAAAGYACAAAGGTTTTGCAGATAGTGAAATTCTTGCTGGTCCAGGACTTAAACAGTTTCTCGCATTTTCTTGCAAGAACATACTTAAGATTTCTTTGCACAGGAACTGAGGTTGAAGCATAGATTTCAGATAGATGCATTTAATCATTAAAAGTTCTCAGAAATTTGCAGAAATAATACTGGTCAATGTAAAGATTACAGTCATTCTGTTCTTCCACTATTATGCTAGATGTGAGTTATATAACCCATGTCCTTGTCTGTATTAAAAAGACAGTATTATAAAAAGACATGTACATATAACTCTGCTTCACTGTATGATGTGTACTGCCACTGTATTTACAGTATCAGGCAGAGAAAAACTTCTTAAATTTTGTTATGCATGTGAAGATCAACAAATAGAAATACTTGGTGAGAACTAGGTTATTAATACCATTTGATACTCCTTTTCTTCTTCTGTCATTTCTGGTTCACTTTGCTCCTCTTGAGGAGCTGGGGATGGACTCCTGCTGATTTTCCCAACACTTACACCTTCTGTGTTTTCAGCATCTTCATCTTCCTCATCACTGTCCTATAAGAACAACATTGTACGTTTCAAGAAAAATTTAGATTTTAAGCCTATTAGTTTCTATTTATATTAATGAGCTTGATTTATTTTGTAATGGAGTCTGTCTTACAGCTATCACAAAATCCTGTTTCTTTTCTCTGTTTTCCCTTGCAATAAACACACAGATCCCTCCCTTCTCACATGGGATAAGTACACTGTCAGTTCACTGCCAGATGGGCACTCACAATTGCAAACAAATGGGCTAACTAATAAAGTGAATGTAACACAAAGCTCCTTAAACTAGTTCAGTTCAACAAACACCAATATCTGAATTCGTTCAGCTACTTATTTAGAACGCATACCTCCTTAAAGACCGTATGTGTTCCAAAATACAAACTGAAACAAGCATTTTATCATTCTTTGCTAATACAGAATAAGTAWTATACTTTTACCTGTTAGCCATTAACAACTTTAAAATATCAAGTAAATATTAACAAAGAATTAACTATATACACTTAACTTTAAGTAACAGAAAGAGACAAATTGAAATACACAGTCTCTCTTTTGAAGAGACCAAAAGGTTGATACCTTTCAGGAAACATAAATCTGAGCCAAAAGCAAACCCTTCTACTTACAAATTTACTTTTCTGAGGTAACCGTGGACCATCCCCTTCTTCAGCCTCCTCGCTTGCTTTTTTTTCTTTTTTAGACATTTGTGAACGTTGCTGCTCCATCCTCTCTTTTTCCAGTTTTTTCTGTTTCTCTCKTTCCATCTTTTCCAGGCCCTCACGAATCCAGGCAGGAAGAGTTCTACGCTTCACAGCATCTACACAAGTGAGGTTTACAGTTTTGTAAGATGGAAAAACCTTCAAAACAAAAAACCAGCAAACCCTCCATCTCCATTCAAACAAATAATGCACCAGACTACAGGTCAAAACCATTAAATAATAGCTTTTTCATTTCCTTTTTTACTTTATAAGAAAAAAAWGTCTTCAAATTCTTTTTAAAACAAAATCTCTTTCTAAAACAATGCTTTCATGTTTCTTTCATTAAAGAGCGGTTAACATGTACCAATTTGTGGAGGCTCTTGCTTCACTGGCATCGCAATAGGTGAACGCTGACGGTCTCTGAACGAGGGTCTTTCCCTTCGATTCTGAGGAGGTGCAGGAGGTGCTGGTGGCCCTGGTGGCCCCGGTGGTCCCGGCTGCCAATAAGGAGGATGAAATCCACCTTGGGGTGGACCAAAGGCAGCCCCATGCTGAAAGAGTAATGCAGTTTATTTTTCTTCACATTTAATACTATATACATCATGAGCATGTGTGCAAGTTGGTCTACAGAAATCCATGCAAGTAGGGATCCATGCTTTCCTGTGGTCCTCAAGAAACAGATTTCCTTTAAATATTTAAATGAGTTAACTTACAGATTTGAAAATGATTTTTAGAGTATAAGCACGGATAATAACAAAGCTGAAAGGGCTTCAAATGACCTTCTTTCATACTGAGCTAAACATTAGGCCCTACAATCACCATCTAACTCCATCAATTTCTTGCCAGCTTATCATCAGAGCATGCAGTTAAACAAAAAGTATACAAAATAAAGTCTTAGTCTTTCCTGCAACTGCAAGTTGATGACAAAAAGGGAAAGTTCAAGTTCTTATTGCACAAAAATTTTTGCACTGTACTTTTTTGAGTAATTATTCATGGATGTTATCAGCAAAAATAAATTTTATTGTTGATTAAAATGTTAAATACATAAATATGCAAGTTTGGTACAGACTCTGGGTTCTGAGCAAGGTTTTATATAACCCAAGAGCCACAAGTCTTGCGATATACAGTTTTTGTTGTATTTGGTGGTCAGAAATGCCTAATACAACTATTTAAGATGACAGCACTTAGGAAGAAAGCTATAGCATCAAAATTTTTTTATTACATTCTATTCACTATCTGTTTAAGTCACCAGTAGTAGAAGCACTCTTCCACTACAATTTAAGGTCACATATTCCTGTGAGCAAAACAAATTTTATGTACTATTTAGAGAATTTTGAGAAATTAAGTTTTGATCCTATGATAGTAAACATCAGAAATTATTATAACCTAGTGTATTTGAAAATGATTAGCTCACCTCCTGTCTAACAATATTGCTGAACATGAATATTTAATAATAGAGAAAAGCAGGACAGAAGATAGAAACACATTTCTACAGTTCTGTCAGTCTTCCCTTGGATTTGTTTATGAATAGGAAGTGGATGTTCCAAAAGGTACAGTTCGTCATTTATTTCAAGAKTTTGAAAGTAGAGTACTGAAAACTGGGGAGAGATCCATAAGCTTTTTGTGTTTAAAGAGTTTTTCAATGCCCCCTTTTATTATTAGTGTTAAAACTGYCTATAATTTTATTATGCTACACAATCTGTATGCCAAAAATGAAGAAAAAATTGGATGTGGAGTTTTAGAAACACCATTTTTTATTCACAGAATCACAGTAGATAGATRTGGAAAAGATCAATAGATCATCCAGTCTATCTCCCTGCAAATACAGGACTGTTCCCTGCAGTACATTATCTAGTGTATTTAAGTACGTATTTCTGAACTTTATTTTTCCCCCTTTCTTTATACAAAGAAAGCTTCATAATGTTATATATTAGAAAACAGTGAGTCATCTTAGCATTGCACACAACAACCATTTCTCATAACTAGTATAGAAAAAAAACTTTGGCCTCAAAATAGAACTGAAAACTCTAAAGTCGTCTTCTGTAAAGTATTTTGTRAAAACGTATCTTAGCAGATAACAGATTCTGTAGTTGTTTGTAGAACCGAAGAATGAAAGTCGCCGCTAGATGATATTAGAGGAACACATCCATGGAAGGGACTCTGCACGTCTACAATATTAAAGCAACAAATATGTTTCACCTGATAGTCAAACTGGTTCACTGGCCCCATTGCAAAGTTATCGGGAGGTCCCCCAAAGTTGTGATTGTTCTGGTTAAATATATGCCTGTTGTCAGGAGCAAATTCCCCACTGTCCTGACTGTTGCTGTCTTCAGATGGAGGAACAATTTCCATCGGACCTGGGGTTGGAGCCATCCACTGCTGATCTGGAGGTGGATGAGGGGGTTGGTGAGGCATTCCCCATTCTGTTTAGGATTTAGAATACAATTCAATACCAAGTTAATAAGATTTATGAGTCACATGGTTCCTCAAAGCAACACAGATGGTAAAGTTATGAAGAATCATTGATCTACAGATTGTATTATACTGTCTTGATTAATAATTTCCTTGACCAAATGAGAGAAATACAGACAGACAGCTGTAGCTGTTCAGCTGTAGCTGAAAYAGAACATATGTTCTGGAAGACAAATAAATTCTAAATTTGTAAATTTGTTTTTCTAGGTTTACAGGGATATTGAGCCCACAGCACTTACAAATTGTACCAACTGTTAAGGAACTGCCTCTACTTCTCTGCTTCTCTGTTATTTAAACTTCAAACCATTGAGCTGTTCTATTCCTTTGCATGATAGACTTAAGAGACCTATTATAGACACAAATTGTCTGTGAGCAGCAAAATTGATTAAATTTGTTTTCCAAAGTCATGTGTCTTAGTAATGGATGTTAACCACGGATTCTCCAATACCTAACAGAGGTCCCAGTATAAGCTGTGGCCATTAGCCCTCAAACTTAAGTTACAACTCGCTAACAGAGTGAAGTTACTGAGAAGAATGAATAAACAGTTCTTCTGGCCATAAGCTTTGTTTCCTCAAGAAATCAGTCTAAAACTTATATCCATCCTACAGATCCATATAAACTGTGATTAAACTTTCATCACTAAAGAATTAATACCTAGCCTAATTCTTTAATAATTCTTCTATTTTTTTTCTCATTTTTAGAGTCTTTTTGTCTGTCAGTGTCAGAACTGGATTCATTACTGTAGCCACTAAAAAGGTATAACACAGCTTTTCTACTTGGTAGTCCCCTTATTTGTAGGTTCAAAGATTATAACACTCCTTTTACTCTCAGTGTTATCATATAAAGTCATGTTTAACTGATTATTCAAATCTTTTCCAGAGCCAATACCTCCCAGGACAGAATGCTTTATCTTTTAGGAACAGCCTATAACAGTTACTGTTYATAAATATATGTCTTAATATTTGACAACATTTAAATGCCTGGTTCACTTTAACTTAACTGACTGAAAACTTCAAAGCTGCACACAACAGATGCTGTTTTCACTCCTGGAACATGACACCCTTCAAAATGAGTTGTTTGCTAGCTATGCAGTTAGTTTTTATATTGCCATTATCCTCCTTTGTCAGTAGCAAGCACAGGACTTTTCGGATCCAAAGTTAATTGAAAAAGTTGGAAAGGATATGAAGAAAGATGAAGTTTTCTAGAAACAGAGTGAATATGTGAAGGAGTATTTTGGCTAAACATACACACTATGATTTAGTTTGGCTGTTGTGATTACTTTTATAAACTAAGAGTGAAGCTGCCTAATAGGGGAAGCTRAGTCGTACCTGCATCAGCATGGTCTTTATCAGAGTATCCCAAAAGATTTGGGAAACAACATTTTTTTAAATGAGATGCCTAATAACAGTAGTAGAATTAATTGGCATAGTTTCCCCTCAACAGAGGTAGCCACATTTTTTTGCTCTCTGATCTAATTCTTAATGGATGCGTTCCTGTTCTCCATTTTCTGGGGGAGCTTGAGCTCCAAATGTCCTGTTGTGAGCAAAACGTCTTCCTCGTTTTTACCTTTCTGTGACCATTTGCAAAACTAACACTAAAGATTTTATTCTCTTTCACTTCACAAACGAAACAAGATAAGATGAAGAACTCATCACTGGAGGATCATATAAAGAACATGGCTGTTTGATAACGACACAGTATCTCTGTGCAAACTTCTGCTTACAATAGTATATACAGCATATTCTTGCTGTATTTTTGTATCACATAGTAAAGTTTAAATTCTTACACATGGGTACAATAACTTGCAGCCCAGGGCAGTGATGTTAAATTTAAGTGAAACATGATATCTACATCCATTTTTATGCACGTATAAGAACTACCAATGATATTCTGAGATAGTCTACTTTTATTAAATATTGCACTTATGTAAATTTGAATAGTTACAGGGAAAACTAGAGGTATTACTGTTTCAATCATTAATAGAATCAAGCATGAAATGSAGTTTTTACTGAGCCAACAGAAGGCAGGCACAAAGACTTACAAACTACCTTCCTCACAAATTTCAAGTTACAAATATAGTGCTGAAGCAACAAATCTTCTGGAAAATTTTCGGAATACAACTTCAGAAAAAAATCTTAGTAGAATATATCCAGTTTCTACCCCATGCCTGATGCCAGTGTTACTTTATGAAGTTTTAAAAACAAATTAAAGTTTTGAGACAATTATAAAGAACTGAAARTAACCAATATTAACAGAAGCTTTTAAACAACTTTAACTTATACATGAAAAATTATGCATGACATCAGATACACWAGACAAAAAAGGCAAATATTAACTTCTCTATATGTGAAAGACAGCTAAAGACAGCATCTGCCTGTTAAGAACTTTTTCTACATGCCAAAGTCATGCCAGAAKCAGATATTGGGCTACAACAGAGAGTAATAGATGTCCTAAAATTCTAAAGCATTCTGCTGCCTTCAGTGCTGCAGTTTCCAGTGCCTTCAGATAACCAATGAAGCATGTAAGATGTAAGAACAGATTTGGGGAAATAAATATATAACTGCAATTCACTTCATCATTCTACAATATTCAAATCTTTTGCATAGGTATTACTATAAACCAATGTTTTTATTTATATACAAATCAGCAAGTTGTGTTATAAGACCTTTGTATCTCTACTCTTACCCATATTTCGTGGGACACTAACTGCAGAGGAGCTGCCTAATTCTTGGTTAATTAGTTGATGCCACAGTTAGTGTTGCTGATTGAAATCTGAGGGACATGGCAAACACAAACCCAAAACATGCCTGACAAAAAGTAAATTTGTTCATAGGAAAAAAGAAATGAGTGGGAAGGAAAACAAACCTGGCTGCCACATTCTGTTGAAGTTGGGATCCCCTTGAAAATTATTATGGTTGTTTGAACCAGATTCTATTCCTGAAACATCCTGTCCATTTGGCATCATTCCCTGTTGCTCCACCACATTCTGTTGTCCGGAGGCTTCTCGCTGAGCAATCCATGCTTGAGCTAACGCAGCCCAGTCTATCTGGCCTAAAATAAATAGTGAAAACATAAAAGGTTAGTGTTCGCGTTTCTGAAATTTAACACTGCTTCTCAATTACATGTCTAATTGCTAAAGAGAAATAGGCAATGTTTACCTTCAGCAAGTATCACCAGCAGAATTGTTACTTATTCACAACATACAATAAAACRAACTGGCTGCAGATGTCAAAATGTACACACTTGCTAAAGTAGAGTTTTTTTAWGCACATTCAAAATACCCTAAAACAGATTATTTTAGGTTCACATTAGCACTGGATGGTAGCAGCGCTCTTATTTCTTAAGTATACTAATTATGTCAGAAAGAAATATATCCTTAAATTCTAAATTCATTAAGATTCAAGTTTAGGAAAGGTGCATAGTTAGAAAATATTTTACAATGTATGGTCTTTGTATAACATCTGCTTTTTGGAATACTATTTAATGTTACAGTTCTCTCCCCTATTTTCTTTACCATCATTCCTACCTGTACATAAATAAATTGCACTGTCATCTGAGAAYAGTATTGTCTATTGCTTATTATCAAGTCAACAAATGTAGAGGTTGCAGAAATCTAAGCAATGGACAACAGTGCAAAACTAGTCAATCTGTTCATTCTGCTTGATTATTAAATATATTTCTCTACCTCTTTTCTGGATACCTCCATATGTTTTGCATTTTTACCTTCTASAGAATTTAAGGTAAATTATATTTTATTGATTAAAATATTTTGGGGAATGAACTAGGTCATGATCATCACTACTGCAGCCTAAAATAAATATTGCAGCAACTGTTTCAGTGAGAGGTTTTTCTCTGTATACATCTGCACTAAAAATTCTACCACCCAGGCACTGAACAACAAGACAGATTTTATCACATGAAGGTTTCTTATGATTTAGGTTGGCTGAAGAACTGAAAAGCATATAGTTTCTGTAAAAGAACACAAGGTTTAAATGTAGGTCTGTACGACTGGTAGAATATTGATAATTTATGCAAGAAAATTCAGTTATAGGTCTATTTTGCATATTAAATATTAGAAGTGTCAGAATTCTAGGAATCAAGGTATGGATTCTATTTTTTTAAGTTGTTCTGAAAAGCATCATAAACGTATTATCTTGAAATCAGATATAATAAAGCAATTATCAGTAATGATCCGTGATGAAGACTCTAAAATTCAGATTACAACAGATAAAATTATATCCACAAAGCTTTCTGTACTTACTTGGATCTTGCTGGTGCTGAAATGACTGCATCCACTGCTGTTGGTTCAAAGGCCATTGCTGCCAAGGTTGTCCACCTTGATCCCACATCTTTTAATTCTTTATATAGTCTATACTTCAACTAAAAATAATAGTTGTATGTTTAAATGGATGCCCATAAAATATCACATAACTGAAACTTATATTATTGCAGATACATTTAAGCCTTCCAAAGCAAGCTGAAGCAATGTTGGCTCAGTATTTTTAAATGGAGGAAATGGTTCATCCTCTAGAGTAATATCTGAAAATATTATTGTAAGATTTCAGAAGATTAGTATGCTTCCTCCATATTTTTGTGAGGAAATTAACTACAAAATGACATTCAAGAAGAGACATGAAAAGTCCATCAGAAAAAACACATGTATGCCAATAAATGCAATTTAAAGAAAGTTAAAATAAACAAGATGATATTTAAATCATATTCTTGCCTGCTTTTTAGGGAATAAAGGGTATTTTTCTACACAAGTTACATACAAGGCTGTTAACCAAGACACAGGAAAGTCACCGATGATAAACAGACCACTAACAATTATATTGGAGAGCTTAACAGGTACATTATGCTCTCCACATGTGCTTTATGTATTGTATAAACTCATTATAATTTCCAAGTGAAATACGCCTTAAAATCTAAGGAAAAACTTCACTGCATTTTTGCAGATTTACCACATGGTTCCTTAAAATCAGCGGAAACCTTTCTGGTGTAGTGATGTATATCCTCACTGAGTGGCAGGTAACAGCAGTAGAACTTAATAGAAGGGGAGTTCCACAACCTCTTTCAAGTGCCGTTCCAGGACCAGATTTGCAAGAAATAAGTGAGGTACAGCAGTTTAGCARGTATGTCCATAATTACACACCAAATTCTTTGGGTAATTTGCATCTCTTATGTACATCCACCTGCTATATACAGAGAGCACTAGCTACACTGCTTCAAATCACGTTCTTGAAGGCCAAGTCAGGGTACAGTTTTGGAGGTGGTTCACTCCAGGAACTGTTCCCAAATGCCAGTATGGATAGACTGCACCAAGGGTGACTCCCTCTGCCCTACGTAGTCTCTATTAACAACTCAGAGGGCTTTCCACTCTCAAACACCTTACATGCCATAATGCCATTCCACGGGGCATTCAACTCAATGCTTGATTTCATGCTATAAAACATCACCTATGTGGGCTGCTTCAAATACTGTGAACTTAAAGGGAAAAAAAATCAAGAACCCCCACAAAAATATTTATTTCCTGAAGTCATTGGGCCAGCACACACAATCTAGMGGAGACTCACAGTCAAATGCTATACAGAATGAATGAATATAGCCAGTCTGCTTCAGGGGAAGCAAACTCAAAGCACTCAGTGTCATTTGGATGCACAACCAACAATATATYCCTAATCATTTTTACCTCGTAAAAGTTTACAGTATACATGTATCCCTACACACAAGGTCAGCTTTCAGCAGACACAACAGAAGCAATTATTTCCTGCCCAGAAAGAGACCTCATGCTTAATGGCTACACATTCATAAATAATCGCAGGACTGTACAGGAAGAGAGCAGCAAGCTACCAAAAAAGCTGAACATAATATTATGGSATGCTGAATCATGCAAAGATAAATGCAGGCTAAATTATTTTTCTGTATTTTTTTCAAATTTTATTTTTATTCTGAAAAACCTATACATCACCTTAGTTTTAAGACCACTTACACTCAAGCCCATACAAAGACTACACAGGTATAGCTCAGAAAACTTCAGTTGCAAACCCCYTTTTGGAGACTTTCAACAAGACCAGATCAAGTTTAATACCAGAGAAAAGCATGAGGTAAAACCTGTTTCCAAATATTTTTATTTMAATGATATTTTTATGATATTCAAGCTTTTCAGCAGGTGAATAYAGAGTGCATGTCATCAGGATTTTGCTCTGTATCTGGGAAGTGAACTTTCTTACATTAGATGAGCATAGAGAAAGTGGCTAATAAGGTAACTACTCTGCCACTTAATGTAACCTTTACACTGGTCCTGCAACATCTAGTTCTCTGAGTGCTCATATATACATATTTCACATATTAAGTATGAAACAGTAATCTCACGTAACTATTATTAYCCTTAAATAAGAAAAAAGGAAATCATTCTGTCTCTTCCTCCCTTCAATTCATCTTCCCTTTCAGGATCCAGACATCTTTCAATTGTCAAAATAAACTTGTTAACACATTAAATCTGCATCAACTGTGGTTCAGGATAATCACTGGTCTTCAAAGAACTGAACTGCCTCATAGTGCCCATTTCCAACTATTAAATCACATTATCAATGACAAAAATGTATTTCAGTATTTCTGATATTACTTATTTACCTAAATACATACTACTTTGGAAAAAGTTTGCGATACGTCACTAAAATAAACTCAGCAAAAAAATTACAAGGTTAAATTGTTCTCTTAAGAAAGCGCAGCAATATTATTAAAACACATCTATAAATTCAACTGAATTGGAGACACCTATATACAGCCAGTAAAATAAAAATAAATCTTATCTGATCCTATTAGGTCAAAACTGTATCTCTCTGCTAAAATTTGGACAAATCAGATATTTTGACAGGTTCCAACTTACGCAATTAGTTAGCAATAAACTTTTGTACCTRTTAAAATACCCGTCGTTTATCTGTTTCTAATGGATTCATCACTGAAAAGGATGTTTAGTATTCTACCTTTTTCTTCTTTATTCTCAGGCCTTGATCCTCACCATGGACGGAATGAAACACCAGTTTGGATTGTAAGTGTCTAAGATAATTCCTCAGAATCTCTTCTATATAACCTACACTCAAGACAGTCAACAACTATCTCGCTATTCCACAAGTTGTCCAAAGACATAAATTGAGCTTTATCATGGGAAGGAGGCAAATGTACATTGCAGCCACATCCTGTAGCATCTGTGAAGGTAGCACAAGAGACAGATCCTGACTCTGGGCACCAGCAGAGTCCTTCCCAYCCTGGTTTTCCCTACACTACGTTGCCTTCCTTTAGGACTCTGAGGTCAAGTCCAGACTATGCAGCAGTGCCTCAGAACAGCACTGGAATTCAACCAGTACCAACATTAGAAGAGGTTCTCGACACCACTCTACTCCAGGCCAGATAGTGTTCTGCCATGCTGGTCCCAGAAAACTTCAGGAGATGGCAGGGACCAGCACACCACCAGCAGCATGTATGGGGCCACTCTGCTTCAGAAGATCAGGGACTGTACATCTGTGCCAGCTGGCTTCAGGAYAAGAGAAAAATCCCAGTCATGTTGTATTTGTTAGTATAGACAGCTGCTAGTGCACTGCTCTACAATATAATACAGTCTGGAGTCTTCAATTTTCCCCAGAGATATGTTTTCCCCCTATTATTGGTATTTTTGGGAAAAAAGTCAAGTGGGGGAGTGCAAAGCAAGAGGTTGAAGGGACATGACAGACAGGTAATTGATTTATACTCTGATAGAAATACATGCCACAACAGTATGACAAGACAGCAACAATTCTGTTAAACTTTCAAGAAGTTCAGATTTGGTTAATTCAAATTACACTATCCAGAGCTGATTGATTTAAAATCACCACCATTTGAAAATGCAAATTTTAATTTGTGATCTGTATTTTAAAGATTCTGATTCTGCAGTGCATTTGTATTTTAGCTGTTTTCCCAAAGAAATGCCGATTTTCATAGCCTGGCAACTAACACATGCTGGCTTTCAAGCAAACACCTTTACTGTCAAATTTAGCATAAGACTTCCTTTGCTAATCAGAAACACGTACTACACAAATATTTGAGCAAATACATTATTTCATGCACCTGTGTATGTACACACACAAGTACTTTTCAAACATTATGTGAAAATGGCTAAAACCATTTCTCACATACCATTTATTTTCATTCATCTTTTCTATTGTGCTATTTTTTGACAGAAATAGGAATTGCATAAGGAGGAAACAAAATTAGCATTTTGAAGTGGTTTTATTAAATAAAATCAATCTTAAAATACAGTGGCAAAAAGAGAAAATATAATGTATTCAAATACTCAGTATTTACAATTAAATGATGTATGTAACAGTCACTGTCCACAGACAGCGAACAGAAAYGATGTTCTAAAGCTTAATTCTACCTTATGACCTGAAACAGCARAATATCATCACTTCATTTTGTTCTTAGAAGAGAAATAGACTCCTTTGAGCTTTTACTCCTTGCTTAGTTAGTGAAAATAGCACTTTTGCTATTTTTGTTAACTTAATATAACACAAACATGAAAAGGGGACTTTAAAGATAAACCATTTTCTCACTGACTACAGGGAGGCTACAGATATTTTAAAAAGTGTTCTTTTATTTCTACRAATTGTTGTGCTAAGTACTGCTGTGTTTAATGATGTCATCTTTTTTAAGTTTCGGGGCAAACAAACTGGTTTTAATTCTTTATCATCATATTCAAAAAGRTAACTAAAAAAATTGATATATATGTGCATCTATACAATTACATGCATATAGGCTACTTGATGCTAGTCTGTTTTACATAAAAACAAAAAACATCTTGTGTAACTTTATCATGATATGTATAATAAGAATTTTTAGAGATAAGCTTTATATTGTTCCATCAGACATTTTCCTTTGCCAGGGGAGCTATTTTAAAGATGTTAAAAATAACAGCATCCATACAGATTGATGCAAGTATTCCCAAAATGGACTAACCAGATGTGAGAGCCACCAAAATAAGAGTTTTGAAATGAGGCCCATAAACTGGAAGGTGCCAAAACTACTTCTAAAGAACGTACAAAAATGCAGCTATTTTAAATTTACTGTAAAGAAATCAGCCCCAATACTGAGCAGGAGAACAACACCCCTTGCCCCACCAAATCAACTACTTAACATCCTTGGCATAGTTGAAACCCCTTATGCTGATGCATATGACGAGAAGCTGACATTCTTTTCACATACGCAAGTCATAATAATGAAAGGATGGAGAAAAGTTACAGATACAAGGAAGATTTCTGATTAAATTTACACTGCCAAAACTAATTTAGGGTGCTGCCACACAAAACAAACAATTCTGGATTTCTTACAGAATTCCCAGATCAGCATCTCCTGAAAGAAAGAGGCCTCACCCAACAGAACTAGACAGCTCTAAATTGATTTCCCGCTAGTAATATGAGGCCAAGTACACTGCAGASCATCCAAATTCCCATTAAATGTTTTATGTTACACTGAAAAGGAGGAAGATGAATACATCCTAAAGTCTACTAAATTCAAATATTAGGAAGACACCTCCTTCTTAAGAGAGAGGTATGTCAATTTAGAAGCCATTAAGACACTCTGGTTCTGATGTCAGGGGTAGGTAATGAGCATGTAACAGCTTCTGAAAAGGAAACAGGTTCAAAGAATAGATTTTACAGGTGCCTATCCACAAAGGAAAATGCATGCACAATCCTCCCTCATGACAACGAAATATGGTTCTCATTTAGCTGTTTTACCCTCCAGTTTAGTTGGTTATATCCTTTCTGTATTTCCTCTTTCTAGCAAAGATGAGTAACAGTAGAGTATTTATTGGCACTCCAAGAATTGTTCCCTCGTGTCAGATCACAGAACAGGAACCTGAATCTATCAAAAATCTGTTTATTAATGGAAAAAACAAAGCCAATTCTGATTTTTTTTTCTGTTTTTATACAGAAACACAATCACAAGAAGGAAAAACATCCAATCAATTATCATTGGTGTTCAGTTACGTGTACTTGAACATCACAGATTATGACTAGTCAACGGGATATCACAAAATTTTGCTAAAGCTTTTAAAAGCAGACATGTTCAGGGGTATGTGCTGTTGTAAGCTTTAAAAAAAGATTTATATTCAAAGGTTGAATCTATTCAAATTTATGTATACCAAATTACTAGTAAAAAAAGTAATATTTTCAAGAGGATTGCTCGTGAAAGCACCTGTTCTGACAACAAAATCAGGAACAATGACATGTCTAGGACTTACCTTGATCCCCAACAGATATCAGTCTCTCAGAGCCAACAGTACCCACAAAAAATTTAAGCAGGCTTCAAACTCTCTACTTTACTTCAGGATTTTACCTGATAAAATGCTAGGCCAGGACAGAGAAAGAACAAATATTTTTAAAGGCACCTTTCCTCTCCTTTCCTCAATTGTGACACACACCTCAGCTGTAGACCAGCTGTAGTCACTGTTAACCTGTTCTTTTAGAAAAAAAAAAAGTCCATCTTCTTTAGCCTATCYATTTCTCCACAAAATAAGGTATTTTCTGACAGAGTTGCATGACGTGTCCAGACACATCACACACACTGAGAAGTACACAGACAGAAGCTACTTACCAGAAAAYAGAGTTCTGAGTGGTAGTTCATGTGCGTTCTTTTAACTCTGGGAATCTCCCCCCAYACTCCCCGCAAAACATAGTTCCTTGAGGCAAGCTACAGACTCATTCCCACAGTTGGGGACACCATCCTGGCAAAGGCAACACAGTTTTCGGACGATTTCCCAATGACTCAGTGCTTGGTGAAGGCCCTAGTGGTGGCTCATGGATGTCAAAGATGGAGCCATTTTTTAGACAAGGTCACCAACAGAGCTTGAGATCCAATGTGCTCCCTCAGATTCGTGGGGCAACTCTACCTTGGCAGATTTATAGTGTAAGCTCATGAAATCTGTCATCCAATTCAACAGTGCTTGTACAGAGGTAACTACGGTTGGACCTGTCAATAACAGAGAGGAGCAGTCTCCGGGAGTGAAGTTAGTTCTGCGACTCTAAAAAGATGAAGTTTATCCTCCTGGAGAGACTGTCTTCATTACAAGCCCTATGACACTGACCACAGAACTGAAAAATACTAATAAATTTTCCAGGTAAACATAAGCAAAAACTGTTCCTGCAAGTTAATGGATAATGCAAATTACTCCAATTCACACGGATGGTCCAAAATAAGCAGTACAGAGGCTTATGAAGTCAGCTCAACTCCATAACAGCATCATCAAGAGAATCAACCATATCTACTTGTTCAGATGAGTGCATCTAGCAGACTCTTTCTTCTGAAATTTCTCTGAATCCAAGAATCTCCTATCATCGTGAAAATATATTCCTCCTCAATAAAAGGGTCACATAGACTTACGTAACAACAGCTCCTGCAGAAGAGGAAGAGATCTGGGGATTCTTGCTGGCTAGTGGCAGAAAAATTCCTGGAATCAAAATATCTTGACAGAAAAAGCAAGTATCCTATTTAATTTCACCTTCCAAAGAATACAAGTTAGAAGCGAGATTAAAGGCAGCGCACACAATCTCAACTTCAAGATACAAGGGGACAGCTCACAACTCAGGCTGTCCTAGTAGAATACCTTCTGTTGCGTTATGAGCTGAAGAGATCAAAGTTGAGAATTCCTACACCAGACATCAAATCATTTGACCAAATCTCCAAAGACACAATCTGGCAATCAGATTTATTCAAACTTCTAAACAAGTAGACTAACGACAGATGATTTTGGAACCTACTGAACCAGTGCCAGTAACCAAATGCTTTCTGATGCAGAAGAGAGGCCATTGCATCACCCTGCTGATAATGTTACTTATCATCTCTGAATGACAACTCCAGATGTGATGTGAGTTGGCCTGAGAAGTTTTATTTGCAATCTGAGCTCTAATACATAGAAATTTCTGTAGAAATTCCTCTGGTGAAAAAAGATCTGGTCTTGCAGCCCTTACAAGCAAACACTCTGCTTTTGCAAAGAAGCATCCTTTATCTAAAATAAATGAAACAGCAGGCAGMATGTACCCAGAACCCCTACACAACTATGGTCTTTGGACCCCACRGTTTAAAGAAGGCTTGCTCCTTTTGATGTTCCTTTCATCAGTCAATATTTAGGTTAAAAAAAAAAAWACCTCCTTATGTCCTTTAAGTCAAACTGCCACTGCAGCCATGACTTTTTGCCTAAGTCTACCGAGTAGCTGAAGGGAAGGACCCTAACAGATAGCTTACAGTAAAATAATCATTGTTTACTTAATTCCCATTAAAATTATTTCATAATCATTGTCATTAACTGGGTAACCTTTTGGCATAAGCTCAAGATAATGTAAGTGCTTCTAGCAGCAAATATATCAACCAGTCTCTGGTCGATTCTTTTTGTTGAATTCCACAGCTGCAGTAGGTCTTCCAAGCCACAGCTTGGGAAGGAGGATCTCAAAAGCACCACATACTTCTCGGAGAGCATCTCTGGCCCACATGGGTTTAGGCTCAGGAGATGGACCTTAAGAAAAATGAAGAGCTCTTGGAAGCAAAGGTCCTTAAAATCTACAATCTGATCTCTGATCCTTCGCGCAGTGTCCTGTTCTAATGTACAGTCTTTTCCTTTCAATCTGGGGGAGTTATTGCAAAAGAATATTGATACTGTGATGTTTTAGCACAGTGACTTAAGGTTGGTGGCAAATTTGCATGATGAGTTCTGCAGAACCATCCAGTTGCAAGCAGGATAAATCTACTCATATTTTTACAATACCTGGAGCAGTGCAGTTAAAAGCAAGACAAAAATCAGATAAATACCACCAGCAGAATTCAAGTTGAACACTCTTGCTAAAGAACCAGCTTTCCGCCTTTCTCTCCTTATGCTATTGCTTCATCAGGGTCATAATAACCTAGACCTCACTGATAAGGCTAGAAGGACTCATGCTTAAATATTCTAGGGAAAACCCCCCACATCCTCAACAGTTCACAAGTTTCACAAGAGCAAAGACCTGACCATCTTGGCTACCATCAGYCTCCAATAGAGCTGGCGTCCAAAGTCAGTAAAGCACCCAGACTGTATAAATTCCAAGAATACCTATATTAGTGTGCTCTAAACTTGAAGGAAGCATAAGTGGAGCACYTCCTTCATGACTGTGTCTCTATGGAGTAAATACTGCTTTACTGCATGAATCTGTATATAATAGGTGTGACTAAAAAGGGATATGAAAATGAAGAAATGTCTTCTGCACCCTGAGAAACAAGCCACTCTATACAAAAAAAAAAAAAAAAAAAAACAGAAAAGGTACCATACAAATCATCAGCAGATGGCCTTCATGTTTTAATGTTTGAAATCCAGGTAGTTAGTCCATCTAAGCAGCTGAAAATAACTGGGAGTACAGAAGAATGTTCCACCCAATGCACTGTGTACAAACACTAGGAGCTACTACAGAAGTGCTGCAGACATATTCACTCTGAGTCAAACTAAACATGGATTATCACTCAGAAAAAAACACACCAGCTTCCATTTTATCTGATGAAACCAGTCTTTGCTACAATACTATATTCAACCGCTGATCAGAAAGTAAAATGTTTCAGAGGTGAGTTGTAATTGCATACTTCTGAAAAAGTTAGAATAACTATCCTGTCTGTTACTCTGTTTCACATACTCTATTTACATGTGACAAAAGACTTTGCTATAGTATCTATGGCATGACCTAAGTTGTTGCTGATATTTAATGTTGAGATACTATGTATTTTTTTCTGAGATACCAAAACAACAGCAATGTATTTTTGAGTGCTGGGGTCTGCTAGCAAGATGTCAAATCAAAAGACACATAAAATCTTTCAGCTTATTTATAGTTATATATATATGAGTATCACTACAGTGCTGGAAAACAGTTTTAATTACTTCACTGAACTTAAAACAACAAAAAAGCTATTCTTTTTCAGAGTGAGGAATACAGGTTTTCCAAATACTTAACCAAGAGCCAAAATATAGAAACATAAAGGGAAATGAAGAAAACTGCTTTTCTGGTATCTACAAAGTTTTCCAGAATCTGGTTCATATGTCTGACTAATGCTTATGGTACTACTAAGATGAAGTAGACTGAACAAAAGCCAAAATTAAAAAGAGTGCTATGAAAACTTCTACAGTGAGTCATTCAAAGAGTGAGGCTTCCAACTTCTGTTATTTTAAACTTAAATCTACAGTGGCTACGCTAAACTGTAGCCAATCTTTTTTAAAAGCACAAAATGGCAAGATACAAAATGGCAAGACTAACATATCATTTACTTACTTTTTGTATTTTGAAGAAATAAGGACACGCATTACTTTGGCTACCATAAAGCACAGAAACCATTGTTAAACTRTTCATTACTGCAAACTACTACTAAAAACAATTAAGTAGTTTCAGTCAAAATTCTACCAAGTTTGGAAAAAAAATCTGATCTGATTACTTTGTGCACATATCATTCTAATAGAAGATCCACTATGAGACTTTGATAGACATGTAACACATTATTGTTTTTCCTGAAACGCACTATCCATCTGCAACTTCCTTCTTGAAGGACACGTTCTGGACCAAATGGCACCAGCAGCTAATTAACAAAATGCAAGAACTAACAGCTAAACAAACAGGTATTCCTCCCTGTTGTGAACAGATTTTACCCCCAACAGCAAATGTAACTATCAAATGATAGCAGACTAGCTAGAAATAGAAGCAAGAATGACCAATAAAACCTACCCACAGATAAGCTGCTCTGTGTTATTTGTTGTGAAAGACAGATTTCTGATCACAATGTACCTCAGTTATGAAAAGAGAGTGGATACTCCTGCCTCTATAATATTTTTGCATAATCCTGAGCTTAACTGAAAATTAACCATGGTTAAGACAACATCACTACAGATGATACGGCAAGCTGTTCACTGAGAATTTGTGGAACCATACTGAATCTGTGGACTTTTAAGTTCTACAGAATCTCTGGGCCCAAAAGCATAGAAAACAATCTTTGTAGCAGGAGCCTGCACAACATGTGAAAAAGACAGTATAGGAAGTCTTGCAATGCAAAACAGCGGAGATGACATAAGGTTCATTGTTGCCCCAGACAAATGAATAATCAGTAGCTTGTCTTCTGATTTACTACTCACTTCACAATAATGCTAGCATCTTGTCCCTCAATGAAACCAAGGCTCTCAGTTCCCACTCAGTTCTGCAATTAGCATGAGCCACAGCACCGTTTACCTCCGTGAGAGGCAGCTCTCAGCTCAGCACAACTTTAGAACTGGAATGAGGTTTCTTACTCCTGCAAATGATATAACTGTTCAGCTGTATCAGACTGTTATTTGTAACCCTATCTTTGTAAAATGAGGCAGGACTATTGTCTACTGGTAGACCTACCTTATGCTTTGAAGGAAGACTGATCTGGCATCTTTAAAATGCTGCTGATCATTTACTTTAAAATAAATCCTTTAGATCACCTGTTACTTCCTATCTTGCATAACTTTCAAAAATGGTCTTTTATAGACAAACAATTATAGGTAAGACTTTAATAGATGAACAACAACCTATGTTGTTAGATTACTCTGTACATTAACTTGTTTCAGAAACTATAGACACATTTCAGTTGGGATAGCACATCCTTAATTGTAAAGGTTCAGATTAGCACATCTTATCCATGTTTAATTCAACACTGAACTTCATGCAATTGTCTGAAATTACTTAAAATCTGTCTGGATAAGTGCTTAATGGAGAAAGGCTCACAAACTTGTGGACTGTTTAAAGATCAATTCTTTATTCCATTCAGGAACAACTGCCAAGCTATAGAACCAGGTGTAGGTGTCTTACAAAGCTGCTGTATGTGATGATAATGTCAGTTTTAGTTCTCTGGAGCCCTCCAGTGGAATGAACTCCTGAATGCTCATGAAATAGCACAAATATTCCACAAAGAGATTTTATCTGCACAAGCCAGGTTGTTAATACAGTCAACTATAAAATCCTAGAGCAAGCGTTGCTTCCTAACTGGGTTACCAGCTAGGTGAGCAGATGTTCTCAGCTGTGCACTCATGGGCACTACTTTGTTAGTAACTGAAAAGCAGCCATCAGACAACTCCCTGGCCAAGCTGCACACTTGCTCCGTGGCCTGGCTACGTGTCCCCTGCACAGGCCTTTCCCCATCACACTCCAGGGCTGAAAGCTCCCAGGCCGGGCTCACCGGGCAGAGGAGGACTCGGGCGCCCCTGCCCGGCGGCGCCCACCCCGCAGCCCCGGGACCGCCCGCCGCGGAGCCCCGGCGCATGCGCACGRGCAGGTAACGGGACCCGTCCCCAGMGGCCACCCCAGGACCCCCGCCACGGCGGCGGCGCATGCGCGCTGGGCAGCACGGGGGAAAACCAGGGCTCCCGGCCCCAGGCGCCTCTTGTCCCCCCCGCTCCCGCGCATGCGCACTGGGCCGCCMGGGCCGCGGGGGACGGCGAAGAGCTAAGGTCTTTCCTTTGCGTCCAGGCACCTGAGTTTGCGCCCGGAGGCGGCGCGGGGCCGCCGGCTCCTCACGCACTGCGAGCGGCTCCAGACACTGCGCTCAACACCCTCCAACGCCTCCCTGCTTAGCTCAGCTCGGCTGGGGGAGGAGGAGTGAAGGGGCCGATCAGGCCACTTTCATACCCGCCAGCCCCTCCCCAGGAGCTTCGGCGAGGGCTGCCCGCACCGCTACTTACAATCTCCCCCGCCTCCCGCCGCAGGTGCTGCCGTTACTATCGGTTCACGGCCGTTTTCTCCCCCCCTTCGCTCCTCGTCTTCACGAACAAGACAATATGGCGCCTAGCGGCGCTCACCCGGAAGTAAAACGCGTCACGCTGTTGACCCTTCCCTGGACAACGCGAACGCCTCCCACCACCATCTTTGGTGAGGGCTCGCAGGCGGGTGGCCTGTTCCTCCGCGGCCCGTTTCCGTGGCGGGAAGCGGCTGGCCTTAGGTAGCGGCCGGGCGACGCCCAGCAGCCGCCATCTTTACTGAGGGCAGCCACACAAGTTCCTGTCGCTCCTCGTTCTCCATGGCAGCCGCGGCGAGGGGGAAGGAAGGAAGGAGGGAGGGAGAGAAAGCGAGCGAGCGAGCGAGCGCTGCCGCCAGCCTCCGCCTCCGCGGGGAGAGGGGCCCCGGGCGGCCAGTGTCTCGGCGCGGCGGTGCCGGCCGGCACCCCTCGCCGCGCCCCTGCGGCCGGCAGCGGCGGCCCCGCCCCGCGCGCGCCCCCGTGGCCAACGGTCGCCGGCCACCGGCGGCGGCTGAGGCGCGTTCTCGGCGCTGCCTGTTCCTCCGCCGCGCCGCCGGCCGGGCCTCGGCGGAAACCACCTCCCAGAGTGGGTAACGCGGCGGCGGCGGCGGCCCCATGGGCGCTGCCTCGGTGGCAAAAGGGTAAGAGGAGCCTTTGGGCACCCGCCTGCCAGGGAGCTTTAATGCGGTTGAGGCAAATCGGTGGTTTTGCTGGGTGGCTGCGGCCGTTAACGGGGGGGGAAGGGGGGAGACGCAACTGCCTCTCCATATTGCTGCGGTTCGTGCTGCGAGGGGCCGCCGGCGTGAAGCTTCCCCCTTCCGCGCCCTAACGCACGGGAGCCTGCAGCGATGTGGCCTCAACAGATCCTGCTGGCCAGAGAATTGGACCTGAGCGAGGACGTAAGGCCTTCGGACGAGTACGTGAGGCCTTTATACAGGCCTAAGATACTTGCAGTAATGTCAGTTCACGTATTCCTGCGCTCATTTCAGTTCACCTAGATGACTGCAGACTTCAAAAGATCCATTTTTTTGGTGAGTATGCCTGTCTCACAAGTCACGCTCACTGGATGGTAGCTTTTTCATCTGGGGCAGTCTGCCAGCACTGACTCAGACTTCTCATTCCCCTGTCGGGCCTGTAAATGTGTTGTGATTAGCTTTGCCTAAAAGCAAGTTATATATATCTGTTATATATCTATTATATATATATATAATATATATATCATGCATTAAAATACATGAATATCTCATCCTGCATAGTTGCAAGTAGTTTTAATGGTTTTAATAATAATTTAAATAGTGTGATAATTTCAGAATACCCAAATTAAATTTTGTGCTCTCATGAGATTTACCTGTGATGTTATCACTGTATTATCAAGTGTGAAGATGAATCAAAATCATCTTTGGTAAACAGTTTTTCTTGTATGGACAGTGGGCTGATTTTGCAGGCAAAGGAATTAATATTAGCAGTTGCATTGCTTTTTGTTGAACAGAAATTTTCATTAGCCAGTATATTAATTGACACTCACCTTGATTACTTCCTTCACTTCCTCCATTTCATCTGAAGAAAATGCATAAAACTTCCATAATTGGTTTTGTCACTGGTAAAGCAACATTAATGGATTAACAGAATAAATTAACTTTTATAAATGTATAGAAAATTCAAAGTTTCAAGAAATTTGTGCTTTACTTCATTCAGTGGTTTTATTTTTAAGATTTGTTGGTACCATTTATACTGCACTCTACTTTTAACTGAGGTAGTCTAGACTTGTCCTTTGTATTGTAAGACATGGCTAGATCAAGAATGCTTTCCATGAACAAAAATGGTTTGGAAGTCTCAAGTACGAGTCGTGTTCCCTTATGCACAATTGGGAACTTGGAGTGGTACTTTATGCATGGGCAAGCTTTATGCTACTAGTGAAACTGGGGATGGGAGGGATCCAGTGTAGGTCCTGGTCTTATTTACAACAGGTTTACGTGACTCTGTGAAGGAAACAAACTCTTACAGCCTCTGAGCAATGCCACAGATGGTAACGCAGTGGGAAACAAGTAGTGTACCTTAAGTTTCAAGGATATGGATGCATCTGGGGAGCTCTTCTACATGCAGTGAAGCTATCACACAAGGTGAAAGGAAAAAAAATATATTTTTTTTAAAAAAAAGCAGCTTTGTGAACTCAACTGTACAACATACAGCTTAGAATTAGACAATACAGTTTTCCAAATGGCTGAATGTTTTATGCATACATCTGTCAAATAATATATACCATAGATGTGAAAGACAAAATGAATAGAAAATAAATGTCTTTGTTCTGAAGTATATGAAAGTACCTAAAATAGAGTGGAAAAATAATCAGACCTTTTCTAGTGTGTGTGTGTGTGTGTGTGTGTGTGTTTTTTTTTTTTTTTTTAATATACAAACAGAATCTGCATCTAAGGCCCTGCAAATGAACAAAAGTAAGATGAAAAACTCAAATGTATTTGATTTATTGCTCAGAGTATTTCAGACCTAGCAACAATTTTTTTTTGATTATATAGATTGCTGACTGGTTGTGCAACCACGTATGAGCACATCAGGGATTATCCTCGTGCAGATAATAGAATCAGAACTTGACTTTGTAGAAAGGCTAAATAAGGAATTGGTGGCTTTGACATTGAGGTTTCATGATACAGAATTCATTGCAGTCCCAGGTTATGCAGTTCAAAACCAAAAATTTAACAGAGCCAACCAATGAGGTGTTAAAAAGTCACAAACATACTCAAAGTAAATGCTTTTTGTTCTCTTTAAAAGCAGTACTAGCATATTTTGTACTACAAAAATATTAGAAGCTGCAATAGATGGAAAAACTACTGGTTTGGTATTGTTATCAATGAAGATAGAAATATTTATGTAAACAGAATATATGCCAAGATGTTTTAGAATAGTTACAATGAATTCCACGTTTTATTATAAAAAGTTAATTCATCTAGACTTCTTCTGTAACATTGTGCATTGGAAATGTTTTGACTTACACTAACAGACTTCTGTTTGGAAAAAAAATTTATAAACTCAGTTTATAGAGAAAATAGATGTTTAATCTTTTTGAATAATCACTTTTTCGTTATTTTTGCCATTTATGTACTAAGAGGAGGGATACGGACACCTAAAACAACAGGCAAAATGATACCCTAAAACAGAGTATATAGATACAAAAGCTTTTAGACTGTACTGTTTCTACTGAAAATCAGTGACATCCTTCTCATGTCCATCCCAACATATGTAAATATGGATAGGGTACAGCCAAAACCAAACTAGTATTATATTTGCTAATTCTTCCTAACATAAATGTTGTATTCAAATGCATTCTCTGTCCCCACTTCAATACATCTTGAAGTTTCTCTTCAAGAAATTTTTAATTTTCAAATATTATTTTGTTACTGGTATGTTCAAATAAGARTTCTATAATGGGTTAATATGAGAATGTAGATGCATTAATTTCATGTCCCTTTGATTCAGTTTGCGTTAGTATAAAAAAAAAGTCCAAACGAGAAGCAAATGGTGAAGTTAATTCATTTCAGCATTTTAATGGATTAATAAACCACTCTCACCTGCTACCACTTGGAATTTGTAAGTAAGGGCACTTCATACATCCTGAAGGTGCAGACAGGAGTGGGGGAAAATGTAATTTCATTTTCTAATCAAAGRCAATTACAGTGCACACATTTGGGGCAGAGAAGCTTTTTATTTTTTTCTTCAGCACTGTGTATTTGCAGCCCACTTTCTTAGAACATGCTTATATAAACATGCTGTCTCTCTGTATGTTGGCATAGACAGGTCAGTACAATAATTTTTCTCCCCCATGACTTTTTTTGTCATCTTCATCCAAATTTAGCGTAATGCTATATAGATCTAAAGATARTYTTYTTYCTSAGRAARAARAYTATGCAATATGGACTAATTTCTTACCTCAGCTGATACCATCTTTGATGCCTCAGCTATGGGGAAACTTTTGTAGAGATTCCAGTTGTTCTATTACAAATCAAACACTTCTCATAATTAGGTTTACTTACTGAAGTTTGTGGAACTATTTACTTCACTTTCTTTGCCTTTGTTTTAAAGGCTGTCTTATGACTGGGCAGCACAGAACTGCTCGGGAGTTCAGACGATCACAGAATGGGTAAGGTTGGAAGGGACCTCTGGAGATCATCTAGTCCAACCCACCTGCTCAAGCAGGGTCACCTAAAGCATGTTCAGATTRCATCTAGGCAGGTGCTGAATATCTCCAGAGAAGGAGACTCCAGACCTCTCTGGGCAACYTGTTCTAGTGCTCTGTCACTCTCACAGTGAAGAAATTCCTCATATTCAGGCGGAASTTCCTGTGGTTCAGTTTTTGTCCATTGCCTCTAGTCCTTTCGCATGAGACAACTGAAGAGAGTTTGTCCTCATTCCCTTGACACACTCCCTTTAGATACTTATACACATTGGTAAGATCCCCCCTCAGTCTTCTCTTCCCCAGGCTAAGTTTTAGCTTTTCTCAGATACCTATTCTGCTATCTATAGATACAGCCAGTATAGAATCATAGAACTGGTAAGGTTGGAARGGACCTCTGGAGATCATCTAGTCAGGACTATGATTACAGTACCTCTCTTCCATTAAGMGTTCTCTTAGTTCAGGGAACCCAAGTGATGGGATGAGAAGACATTATTTTATGATTAAGGGTGGATGAAAAGAAAAGGTAAAGGTACGTACATGAAGGCTTAATGTTGCCTAGCTGAAGAAGCCAGTGGGGGCCCTGATGGGGCAGGCTACTGCACTTCTGCTGCAAAAACATAACGATACGGTATAGCTCTATGAAGAGCAGATACTGTAGGCTTTAATCGATTTCTAGTCTAGTAGCAGAAGAYATTTCAAGGAGAGTCTGAAACATTTGAGCCCTTCAGTTAAACTCTTAAAAACCTGTAACTCTTGAATAGTGTGCACACCTTTGGCAGTTGCAGGAAATTAAGAGCTCCTTCATGAATAGAGTCTAGAATGTGTTCAACACTTTAGCAAATATAGGATGCACATCCCTGTTTTCCTGGAATGCTCTGAACTTTTCTTTTACAAATCCTGATAARGAATGTGCCCAACTATAACAGGTCTTCTACATGCATATTTGTACAACCACTTGCGCTGGAGCCAAAGTTTACCACAAGAAAATACGGTCTTAAGGGATACWCTCAGAAATACAAAACTTAAATCTGAAAGGCGTGGATGTTGTTCTCTTAAGTTCTTCATTCTAAAGCCACAACTGTACCTGTTTGACACCTCATTTTTACAGAATGCATTCTCCTGTAAAAAGTTTCATACCTGTTTCTGACTCTGAACTTACTGGAGCGGCTGCTACCACTTTCTTTACCAAAGAGTAAGTTGGACAGGRTGCATCTAAACTTTAACTTGTATTTATTGAATGAATTTATTGAATGCGTGAGGTTTTGGCCTTCAAATGTATGTATTACTATCTGGGAGAGAAGTGAGGAATTATCAAAAGAAGTAAGGACTCAAACAGGGCAATCACAGTATGAACASGAGCCAGCATATAGGAACCAGCTGTGATGTCCTCCACTAATGACAAAGGAAGGTCCAGACATGCATCAGAGGGCAAAAGTTACCATTTACTGTTCAACTCACACACACACAGGGCAAAAATAATTTATAGTTTATTACTCCTGTGAGAAAAGTATTCAGAAACAGATAAAGAAATTCATGTTTAGAACCAAAAGTAACAGAATTACTCAGTTATACTTAAATGCCAYACATATTCATACACAAGCTTACTATATGCTGTACATATATCATAAGATGAATTTGAAAATTTACTAAATATAGAAGTATTTGCAATTGTTCTATTGTAGTAGGTAAAAAGGACAATATATATTGATGGATTTATGGTGTGCATATATATAGTATGTGTGTATATATGTATCTCTATATAGAGATAAACATATACCTCAGAGGCTATATACATACCMCAGTAGTAAATATTTATGCTAAAACAGGAGTAAATTTCTACACTAGTGCCACTTGAAGACAGCTCAGAGGGCACCGAGTATCTGAGGATTCATTGTAACATTGCATAAGCTATATTTTCCCAATCTTTTCCCAAAAGTATATCAGGAAATTACACTGCAGCATTACCCACTGCAGCATTACCCAAAGACATCTGGAAGTACTGCTTTCCTTTAGTTACATCTGGAAGCAATGTGCTTTAACATGTTTTTATTTGCAGAAATATTAACAGCAGACACCCAACCCAGTGATGGGAGGGGTCTGGAATAAATCCYAAAGAAGACGAAATACTTTATATTCTTACTGTACACCAGGAAATCCAGGCACTTAACACTATCAGTATTTTTATTCTTTACAGTTCTAGAACTATGGGCGAAAGCTTATCTTCATTTAAAATTGAGAACAAACTTTCCACTGACTTCACTAGGATAGGACATAATCTCACATCCTAACTGTACTGTATTTTAATGAGTCCAGGAATTTTAAATGTTTGGCAAAGTGCATATTTTAAAAGAACCATTCAGATATTTGTAATAGCTTGACTGAACTTTAGAGTCAATGTATGATAAATTCTCTACAAGATAAAGGCACAATATTTACAGGTACTGTTACCACTGCAGCATTTAAATAAGACTAAATAATCACTACCACTTTTTAATTTTAACTGGTGAAAATTATAATATCCTTTCATAAAAAAGCAGATAGGCTTGTGCATTTAGTACTCGTGATTCTGGAACCACCTGAACATGAGCATCACTAACGTATACCCACTGTCCTGCTGATGCTGCCACAGTTTCTTTTAAACCTGAAATACAAAAATAGAGCCTGTTGTATTTCTTGTGTTTCACTTTATCATCAAAAAAAGACAATGRAAATCTCAAAAACTGAGAACATTTTTACCATGAAGGTAACTCATGACTTAAGTGCAATTCAGTATTTATAGTTTGTCTGAAATCTACATGTTGAAGAATGCCATAAGAGAAACTGGTGAAAAATGTTTATAAATTTACACTGCCATCACTTTTTTCATATTTATTCAAAAAGCAAAAAGACTGAGTTTTAGTATCAAGTTATGTCAGCACCCAGGACCCATTCTGACATGGAAAAATCTTATTTCAGAAGCTGACCAGTGTTAAATTAGGAACACAAAGGATTTAACTAGTTCTAATAATCATTCAAGGGAAACACAGGACTGAGGGAGACTTCTGTTTMAAAATGTTGTACTTCTGGGAAATAACCTTCAAGTGCAGAGTGATACTACACAGGACAGACAAAGTATATGCTTGGTTCTCCCTCCTCCYATGCTTCCCCATGAAGGGGAACAGTAAATACATTTTCCTTATTCTGACAACTCAGTCCTGCCTCCACAAATCATTCACAAACAGGTTCTATCTTAGAATCTTTCTGTAGTCYACATATCCAAAACATACTAATAAGAACAGGCGTGCTTTTTTCAAAACATCAACAGAATCCCCATGACAAATTTTATGTCCTCCATGAAAAAGTACCTTGCCCTTCACATTAAACCATACTGCTCCAGAACTGAAAGCACTAAAAATTTTCCAACCTTAACACACCTAGGAGAAATAAGATGCTGAAAAAGGAACTTTTAATTTAAATTCTTGTGGGTACAGTTCTTGCACTGGTATTTTGAAATAACAAATTTGCCAAAATAGTTGYATTTTAGGGGACATAACTATTCCTCTGAGTGGATAATTTTGACTAGAAAAAGAAATTTCTTTCAATCAGTTTTCTGYTTAACCAAAATTCCAATATTCACTCAGCTCTAAGTGGAATTATACAGAAGTATATCATGTACTGGGTGTAACGTAACAAAAAGAATTGATTTGTGTGGCCATACAAACAACAGACTATTCTGAGCCAAAATAATTAATTGCAATAAATTCGATTAACGTTAAGGAGTTGTAGCCAGTGGCTGATTTTAGTGTTATTCGCAGAGAAAGCAGGTTCTGTTGTACATACCTAGAACATTTTTGGTGGTAGAAATATGCTCCAGTAGTTTCTTGGAGGGTGTCCTGACTTTGACATATGCTGCATAATGACCACCTCTCATTGACCCACTGTGCTCCACTATTCCATAAAGACTATATAGCACTCTTGCACCATCTGTAACATTCTGCATTTCAAGAAACACAGAAAATAAATTATTTCATGATTTTTGTTACAGATATCTTAATTAGCTTTAAACAATACTATTTTGAGAGGCAAACAGCTATAGCATTTCCACTGGTGAAATAAATCTATTAAAAATATTCAAGAGTCTATTGACTGAATCTAGTTACCATGGAAGCAGCAATACTTGTCCTGAATGCTGTTAGACACAATAAAATAGTCAGGGTACTATAGCTTAACTGGTACTAGGTTACATCAATCCATTCACATCAATGAATTCAGTCAGTTAAGATTCCAATCTCAGTATATTATTTTAAAGCATTCAATATAGAATTTCTCTGGGAAAGAAAGGCATCATGGTAATAAAATCAATCCAGTTTACCTTGTGCTCAGCACAACAGCAGCTGTTAAAGTACAATAAGAATAGATTTTAAAATGTGTACCTTGCAAGAAGCAGAACAAAATGGTGCCAAGTCTAAAAYCAGTGGGAAATCTACATGCCTATTTACTTTCCGTAGACTCAAACCAGCCTTCAAAAGAGAAAAAAAATAAAGACTAAGGTAAATATTTTTGCTATAAGCTTTTTAAAGCTAAGTATATTACTATACTGTTAAAGTAAACCATAACCAAGAATAAGATTTGTTTCTTACTTAAACATTCTTTACATTTTCAATACAGTACATGCTACATACAAACATAATGGAAGCATAAGAGGTTTCCATGGATATATTTGAAAGGCTAAATGCATATTCTGAAGGTATTAAGAGATTCAAAAAAAAAAAAAAAAAGTTTCAGAACAGAAATAAACGATGTCTCTACCAGTTCTCCATTTAAAAAGTTATGCACAATGACGCWTAAGTAATAAATTCCTTGTCCACCAGTGTGGCAGAGGAATATACAAGATGAACTTTTACCTGGTGGAATCTTTTCAGATGGAGAATAAGAATAGCAGGAACTGAGGAAATCAGCAGCTGTTTCCGAGCATTTGTATAAACACCTTCCATTTTCTTTTCTGTATTTAGGAATATCAGAATCACAATTTTTAAAGGTGAGAGCACAGAATTAAAGCATTTTTTAAACAYCTGACAGAATAGATCTATGTTGCAATGATTTTTAATTTACCTTCCATAATTACTACACTTCAAAGAAGTTGCCCAATTTATTTTATGTTTTTTTTCCTCATTTATTTAAATTGTTTTTCTTGCTCAATGAACGCTAATGGTCAGTCTGTTTGGACTACATAAATATAAACAATTATTGTCACAAGAAGGTAATTCTATCTCATCTCAATTCTTCCAACACTTCAAAAGCTTCTTCCCCCTTTTTTTTATAAGCATAAATTTTTGTCTCCAATACATACTTAATTAGGACTTCCCTAAGCATGTAAGTTGCTACAGCTGAATAGTACAGCATTTATTTCAAAGCTACTAGGATTGTACTAGGAATGTAACAGCAGAAAAGATTAACAACTGATGAGCCTATCCAACATAAAGATGATTTTTATTGCATAAAACTAAATAAAAGGTATAAAATAAATTCTATGTTACATTTATGATTATGTTCTAAAATAAAGTTTAGATTTGTTGCTCTAGCAGGATAAAGTTTTAAGTTGTTAAAAGCAAGCTTTGCTTGGGGAAACATTTTCTGTTTAGCCGCAAGGGGGAAGCCTGATGCTGGAGCAATGAAACAGCAGTGACTGTACAGGTTTTGAAAGGAGATTTTGTCATGCTTGTCATTTTGTTTCGACAGCTATTAGCACATTACCTGTGGAGTTGGCTTTCTTCTGATACTTCTGTTTCCTTTCTGTGCAGCTCTCACATAAAAGCTTGTTGTTCCCCATTAATAGCTCTACAGAGGTAAACTGGTAAAGGCAGGACTGGACTGAACATTCTTTGGAGCTAGTTATGTAACTCTGAGAAAGCGTCTGAAAAGCATTTTGAGGGTTTGGAGATAAAGCGGATTTTTCCACTGAGAACACAGAATTATTTGATAAACTTAATGCTGAGTCACCATGGCTATGCTTTTCATCTTCATTTATAGTATCACAGAAGCTGAGTTTGGATATGGCGCAGGAAATCATCTCATCATTACTGTCGCTTGGTTTGTTGTGTGGCATTTTAACATTTATGTGGTTAACGTGCAAACCAGACACATTGCTGGATGAGCTAAAAACTGTTTGCTTAGAAGCACTTTCGCTTTCTGAGGCTTCACTATCTGCATCAAAGCTGCTTTCAGAACGACTGGCTTCCTTCTCACTGCCATCAGTCTGACTCCCATTTATAGCAGATTCAGCAATCGTGTCTCTGGAGTACAAAACACCAGAGCTGCCTTCTGACTCCAGCTTTCTGKTTTTTTCCTGCAAGATAACAGGACTTCTTTCTTCTTCATTAGATGCAGCTTTTCTGGCAAGCCTTCTTTCCTGGTTCAATTGATTCTGCAAATTATGGCATTATTATTTTGTTAATATAGAGGAGAAACAGGAAAAAACAGATCTATCAGAGCTTTTGAAACATGGCAAATTAAGCCTAACTTTTTATCTTCTCCTTCTCCTGCACATTTAAGCGACTTGATCTCTTTAAGATCTTTTTAACCAATTTAGGATTAGAAACTATATACCAGTCAGCTAAAAGTATTATACTTATTGTGAGATCAATACTTACCACAGCTAATTACATTCACTGTGTGACAGCTGTGGATGGCACATTCAAAGCAGTATTCATTTAATCTAGCTTAAGCATCTAAAAATACTCAAGTTTAAGCTAATCACCATTGCCTCCTTTTAGAGGCCTTAGCTGATGAAAATTAACACCCCCAAAAGAAACTTCATCTCACCCACTAGGCACTTGTCTTGGAAGTAAATAAATTGTCTCTGGCAGTATGTTTACTAATTTGTAAATTTTACATTGTCTGAAGGTTTTGTTTGTTTAAAATCAAGAGAGATTGCAAGAAGAAAAAAAAAAACTTTGTTGCCACAGAAAAATACTGCAACAGGTTAAAAAAAAAACCCATAGAAGCTGCCCTAATTTTAAGTGAATTATATGAGTTTGACTCTTATCTTTCCCTCACCCCCACTTTTTTTCCAGCTTGGGGCAAAAAATGAAGAACTTTTCTCCATTGTTTTTCCCTTTATTTGAATTTAATCAAAATTCCAATGATGCCAGTGGGAATCTTTCCATCATCTCAACAGGGTAATTGACCCTTCTTCTTTCTGTTACAATCAGTGTCTATACTGTTCTTTTTTCTTCTGTTTCTACTACATGTCCTTTTTCTACTTCTGTCTCTCTTTTTTTTTTTTAATCAATCTCTCATATTATTCTTTTATTATTCTTTTCTCCACCGTTATTTAATGTGTTAGAACCCGATTCAGAAAAGTATTTATGGTCCCCAACAGGACACAGACCTTCCAGTAGGACCAGCTCAGATACTAAGCACAAGAATTTAAAATTTCCATCAGGATTATTTATGTATTTTACAATGAAATAAAACACACACGTGCATGTGCACACACACACACACACACACATTTATAAACAAAAAAATCTTGAAAGCTGTAAGTAGTAACAGGGCTCCTGTTCGACATAAATCATAGCCTTGATACATTCCTAAAGAGGAGCTGGAATTGTTTCTGAGTGTCAGCAGCCCTATATTTGCATCTCCCATTTTTTGAACTGTTTTAAAGATATCTTTTTAAACAGAAAAAAGTAGTAATGCACAGTATTAGTTATAGTATATCAGTGCCTTCACAGATAGACTAGACAGACTCATTTTCACAGGTTGCTTCCATACCATGAAAGCCAAGTCAAGAGAAATCCCCTCCTGCAGACGTAATCATGTGCCTGAGCTACAGCAGGGGTGAAATTTTAGGCATGGCTTTGTGTTTAGGATTTCCTGCTGACTGTYTTTAGAAAACTTCTCATTTACTAGAGAAGGTTTCTGGATTGTCTTTATTACTTGTCTGTATATCTGTGTTAGTTAAAACTTGAAGTTTTGGATCCCACTCTAGGTCACAGGTACCTAAATAATAGGCACTTAACTACAGGCACTTAACTTGCAGGCATTTAAGATCTTTGTTTGGTTATTCTGTTCCTTAAATGCACACCACAGGCCTCAATTCAGGAACATACTCAGTTTTAAACTTAGCAAGAACTTAAGTCCAACTTAACAACTGTCACAGTGACAGACACATTCCTTAATATTTTCTTTAACAGGGAAATAACATAAGCTGTCATAATTTAAGGCCTTAAACTTTAAAGCAAGTGAAGACATTAACAAAGAATAATTAAAAAAAAATCAAAGAATAATCTTTTAAAAAATCATTAACAAGCAAAAMCACTGTTTTCCATTAGGACTATTTCTGACTATTTCTTGTCTCAGTTAAGCTTGCTTTTTTTTCCCCCTCTCTCTAGGTATAGAAGAGAGAAAGTAACTTCTGAACTACTGTTAGAGCTCAGAGGTATTATGCAAACAGTTGYAAAAAGGAACTCTTAATATTGTGAAGCTCTCCTTTTCAGGAGAAAAGCCTAGCAACCAGTGTTCTGGTATTCTGAATCTGTAAAACTACAAACTGGATACCCCCCATTTTCACAATTAAACTTAAGAATAGAGGAGCTGAAGTCAACTAACTGGATTCAAAAACTGTTTGTTTTGGAATAAAAGATTTATTGCAGGACAGATACATTACAACTAAAATCATTCAGAAAGATGAAAGTAGTGACACAGCATGTCCAAAAAGATGAAGGGGAAGGAGGAAATTACAAGCGTCATGAATTAAACTGACAGACCTAGTAACTCCTTTTATCCATTCTTATTGAAAGCAGAATTCCTTTTTAGTCTGTTTAGTCTAGTTTATTGAATCTACAGTAAATTCAGTAAAAGCTTTCAAAATCTGAATTATTTCCGAATTTTGAAAACATCTCTGTAATCACATTTGTATGTATCACACACTATTTTGGAAATGGCGATATCTCTTCTATTACAGATTCTAATTAACCGTATAACCCTAAGGATGATAAAGCTTATTACAGAAAAGAACATTAATAATAACCAAGAGCCTTTACCATATKTTCATTAACAATAATACATGCACACAATACTTACTACAAATTTCTCTTAATCTGTAAACACTAATATGTACACATATCCATTCTGGCAAATATCCATGCCATATTTGGAGGCCCCTTTGTCACCATTGGGAAGAACCATATGAAGAGGCATAACTGGCTGAACTGAACTCCCCAACCCTTGAGCTACTGAAGGCTAAGTACATCATAGAAATTAGGCTCAGTCTCCAAAAGACTCTACTGGCCACACTATTTTTGTTGGACCCCCTGCCAACTAATCCCCAAGATGGGGTTAATGCAGACTTGCCTGCTCTTTTAGCGAGCATTACAGTTCTTGTGACTGCAGCAAGAAACAAATGGAGACAGCAAAAGGAGAAAGGGCAACAAAAACAAAAGCATAATGAATTTAAACCAACTTGCAGATCTTTTCCTCCTTAAAAATGAGAACACATAATTGAAAAGCCAGTGGTTTCCCAATGACTGTCATTTCTCACATTTCTAATAAAAGCCTAAATATTTTAAAACAAATCCGCATCAGAGATATGGAAAAACAACATTGTCAGCTGTCAAAATTCTCACCCCTGCAGCCCTAAAAACTTTGGAATAAACTTATGGGTGGCTAGTGAGGGTATTAAAGCCTTACCTTATCTTTTGTTAAAAGATGTTTCTTGACATTTTTTGGTTGATTATTCAGTGTAGTGATAGAAGAACAGTTATACTGACCAAGATCTGCTTCTTGTACACTTTTACCTTTACTTGTCCTTCCCAAAGGCACAGGTTTTGCAACCTAAGAAATTAGACAGTACRATTTAGGAAATTAAGTATACAAACTTTTTGTTCCTTTGCAACCCACAGAAAAGAGGAATGCCATTTTTTTTCTTTAATTTAGAAAATAGTAACCTACCTAAATCTAATTAGCTAGCCCCTGCCTTGTGATTCAAGATTGCTTTTAATTTTATACATCATAAACACACCGTCAACATCTTTGATCCACTGAGAGTCACAAGAAACTGGAGTAATACAAAGTTTCTGTATAGAARCTATACCTAATAATCTGTTCTAGCATCACGTAAGCATATATGTAGCTGTATGAGATGCTGGTTTACGAAAGGGGACACAGTTCCCATGAATCAGTTCTGGTACAGCCAACCATCTTGTGATGTGATGAAGGAGCTGCTGCGCATCCCCTATCACGTTAATGGCAGCAGCATATCTAGACTATAAAGCAAAGAGAGACGACCACAAAGACAGACTCATGTTGGAATAAGTGCAATGATAGTTAAGAGCCAGCAGGCATCTCAGACAAAACCCATGAGTTTCCATGCTACCAGTATGAGCCAGGAAGCACAGGGACTCAAATATTCAAAATGTGCTTAAAGATTTAATTTCCACAGCTGTCATCTACTCCATGTAGCAACAACGATGAAAAACTTCCTGTGAAGAAAATTAGTGTTTGGAGACTAGTACATTTTATACAGGATATATTAAATACTCTTCCTTAACTGTATGTGAATTTACCAAAGGTGAGGGAAGAACCACCCCCACCCTACTCCTCCACTCCCAAATTAAATCCCCAAGCCCCACGAGAACAGAGTATACACCTTAAAAGAAATACAGTTCCTCTGCAGCTAATGGAGACATTCTGTGAACTATTTATGCTGAAAATACCAAATAATCAAATGCTATCCATTTTTACATAATCTTATCTCTTAGGTATGCTTCAGTCCAAATCAAACAGCATTTAAAACATCACAGCTCATTTCTCTAGATGCAAACCAATGGGCTAGAATCTAATTTTCCGAAGAACCTTAAAAAATAACTTCACAATCATTCTCTTCATATATGTACACACTAAAAATACTGGTAAATGTAATTTATTTCAGACGTATGTATACTGTAATTAACTATGGTGATTTGTTCCACATTTAGTCAGTTTTAGAAAAATATGCACTTACTACATTGTATATCTGTATATATGAACATCATATAAAGAACAGATGGTACGTTAATGCCTGTATTTAGGGACAGGCATACATTTTTAGGCTCAAAATCAAAACTGTGTGTATATACACACAGAAGCACACATTTACAAAAAGGTATGTGAACACAGTCCACTGGAAACTGTAGTCATTTATTAGGTATTCTGTTTCTTACCCTTTCCTCTATTATAGGAAGTGAAAGATCAATGAAAGGTTCTTTTACTGTTGAAATCTTGGGGGGAAAAAAGAAAAAATATATTAAATATGTAAAACTATATATGGGATCAGTATGTAGCTTCCTTTTTTAATTATTATCAAAGATCATACAACAAACTAATTGGTTACAAGATGTATCAGATTACAATGAAGAACTTCCCACACACATTTCTTCTACTTTTAATTTTAAGGTAGCTCTGATTTTCTTTTACTTCAGTAGTCAGGGGAGAACACTGCACCAAAAATTTCAGCAGACAGAAATAATGAGCCAGGCCATCCACCTAGGCAGATTCAAACTAGACCTAGAAGCACTGAGCTCCAGGCACATTTGGGAAGTGACMCGGGGCTTGCAGATGAGTCAAAACTTTTTGGACAGCAGAAGCCGCAAATCCAGAGGAATTATGTAGAAAACTAACCTTAAAAGTTTCCTGATCCTGGACATTTCTGTGCAGGGCTTAACCTTGGGCAATGCTAAGTAATAAGACTTGTTAATGACAGTTAGATGACGGTTCTAACCTCGTACTTGCCAGGAAAGATTAAATCAGGCTTATTGATTATAGCCAAAAGTTTCATTAGAAATTTTCACACTGTAAAAATTTTTAAAGAAATACCATTTTAAAAAAGTATTCTACAGTTTTATTTTGTATGCTCTAAAGCATATAAAATCTATGCTGAAACTAGAAATATTGGGTAAGTCATACCTAAAGACATTTTCTCACAGCACCTTCCATCTGCCTTTATGGCTAGAATATCCTGTTCAAGCCTGTTTCTTAAACTCTCTCCCCCCTGCTGTTCTGAAATTCCTTCCAAAACTGACTTATCTTACCTCCGAAAAGACTGTGAAAAACAAGGCTGAAAAAAAATCATCATGTGCACATAACTTACTGAACACAATCATGCCATCAGTTACTGACATTGTTGCTTTTCTCTTATATTTAGGACCCTATCTTCTACCTGTGATATTTTATTTGGACTGTAGGCTCCTCTTAGCAAAAAGCCTATGTTTACTTGTTGTATGAGTGACCTTGCATGGTTTAGGCTCTAGTAAAACAGTAAATTAGATTAAAGCTATCATAACTATGTTGACTCACTGGTCAGCAATGTTCAAACCAGAGTTCCTCTAGAGTATGAGTCTCCATGAACAAACACTAGCCCAAATTTCTTTGCCAATGCAGGCAAAGGAAGCTGAATGATAAACTCAACCTAATACAACTACTGCTAGCAAAGTCCTGAATCTTGTGCATGGAATATAGGAATCAAGCAAAAATAAATGAGATGCACATAGTACCTACAATCTCTGTTTGGGATATAGTTGAAGTTCTTCATTGATGCTAGTAGCACATTGAAATATAATCTGCACATCACACACAGAAAAGTTTACCTGGCACTGCAGAACTGTGCTTAGTTATTCAGACTGATTGATTTACTTAATCTCTATAATATGAAATATAATGTTTTAAGCCAAACAGAAATGTACATTCAATTAAAAAGAATCATGCAAATAAGCTTTATCTCTTCCAAAGTTAAAAGAAAATTATAAGGATCATGGAAAGCATTTATGATGAAATAGCAGTGATATTAATTATGAAGGGAATMTGTTGTACATTAGAGATATTGAAGTAATTCTCAAAAGTACTTCAAAAAAAAAGAATTGATTTTAGCATTTCCCCATGCCTACTAATTCAAAGTAAGTATTTTCCAAGTTTAAGGTATACCCAGAAGAATAGGCAGGAGGATTTATGTTTTAAGATAGGTGTTTAAAAAATATAAACTAAAGGGGTAAGAGGGACGGTTAGCATGGACAATTATAGAATTTAGAACCTCCAGCCTTAAATTAGTYAGATGTAAAAATCAAACCCAATATTTGAACCCCTTTTAAATTCACATGACCCCTCTTCCTAGGTTTGTGGAYGATAATGCTTTAAAAAAGGAATAAGTCATTCTAAATGAGAAACTTTCAATAAAGTCTTTTCTTTTTTTAAAACAAACAAGCAAGCAAGTATAAAATTGGCAATACAATTTTATACTTTCAAGACAACATAATCAAACCAGTATGTGATCTATTCCACATCAAACCAAATTCCAAAATACCTACATTTTCACATTCCTCACACATGACAGTGCTAGTCAATTCACCAACAAAGATCCTATCTATGAAGTTCATCTTCACACCCTCTCTTCCATATGCTGAAAAAACATTGCCTTTTTTTAAATGTGAAAAAACATCCAATGCCACACCATAAGTACAAAATTCTTTCTAAGAGTTATTGTGAAAGTACAGTATTTAAGCATATTCAAAACTTTTTCCACACAATTCAATGACTAATACATCATATACTGTTATCTTAACATTTAATAATATTTTACTTATTCAGTGATACAATTTCCTTTTAGCCTTCCCTTCACCATCTACTGTAAACAGAATAATAATGCATCTCTCAAGAAGAGGCATTGTAAATATATTCTGCATTAAAAAGAAAACCAAGATTTTGAGTCATCTGTCTTACAAACATAACATCTGATTGCCTTGAAGTAGACACTAGGATGGCAGACCGGCCGTCATATTTTCTAAATGTTTTTTGAAACTACAAAACCCACAAGAATCAGACAAAACTTGTTCTAATATGTCTTGATGTACCAAGTCTTGTAGATGTGAGAAGGGGCACTTTTGGAACAGTTTAAACTGTATTCAGATTTTAATTAAAACAAACCCTCCAAATTAGAACTGTTTTATATACACAAAAGAAAAAAAAAATTTGAAATTTAACTAAAGACTCTTGTTTTGAAAAACAGGCTTTATTATCAAAAAGCTTYATATCTTGCCTTTGCAATCATATTTGGCACTCTCAGAGTATCAGTKAACTAACAAAAATTCAGTTTCATTTATTGAAAGTGGCCTCTCTGAGTGATACAACAACTTTAGCTATGTAACAAATTTGAAGATGCAGCAGAATATTTTAGAAAACAAAAATAAACTCTATATATATCATTACAAGATGCATTACTGATATGCTGGAAGCTTTTACTCTGGATACCAAAGATGCAAATCAACACATAATAAGTTTTCTATACTTTAGATAAGCACTAGATGGCACTAGAATAATACATAATAAAACTCCTGTAAGGCTGTCTACAGTACTTTAGGATTGCTGCTTGCAACAGTTTTGAAGAAAACAATATCTGAAAACTTGTACGTTTTTAAAAATGATTCAATAAAATTACATACCTTTGACTTTTCTTCTAGTTTCTTCATCTGCTGTCTTAGTAGTTGGATTATTAAATGCTTTTAAGATACCAGTTTGTATACGCTACAATAAAAGCCACAAGCATTTAGTRAGTACTTTTAAGTGGGAGATGAACATTCTAAAAACTATTAATATATGATTAGTTTTTCTACCCTCTTATCTCATTAAGAGAAGCATTGTTTAATATTTTAAAACTTCTGTTGTTACTTGTTAATGCTATCAAAGTTACACGAGCCATTTCAGTAAGTAGCCATCCAAAAACTTCCTCCCCATAAAAGGAAGCAGTTGCAGATCACTGGGATGTTATCTGGAAATTATGAGATTTTCAGTGAACAAATGCTTTTCRCTTCTTCCACTGCCAGAAAAGAAACATACTGACAAAAAAAAAGGGTTGTTATGGACTGACTGGGATTACMAAACATACGAAAGCAGTTAAAAATCTTCTAATAGCCAGATTTCAACGATCATATTTACAGAGTACTTTYATTTATTTTCTAACACTGCAAACTTCTAAGTTACATTAGGATACCTCAGGAAAAAGATGAAACATTTTAAGAYCCATATAAACATTTACTCAAAAATCCTAAAAAATGTATTTTGATAGAACTGCAAAGAAACAAATTCATACACATATGCTGTAGTGGCACCACACAACAGCAGGGCTTTCCACCCTATTTCTTAGCTGCACCTGTTATAATGAGATACTATATTACTCAGATGCACACACCAGTAACAGAACTGCATATTTTGCTACAAAATAGATATGCTGGCCCATATTCTGATCGCCTCTGAGGAGTGAAGCAGAAAGCTGTATCAGACACACTGCTAGAGAACATGGTAGCATGAAGGAGCTGTTTTCCTTTTTCCTGGTAAAAGTACTTGCTTTCTAATTCACAAACTCTAGCAACACATAATGGTCTCTCCCAKGTAGGTTTGCAAACAAAATTTACTTTTAAATATGATACTGAAGTGACAACTAGAGCAATATAGCATTCTAGAAACAAAGCGTGGCACAAAACCTTCTTTCGATAGCTCACAGCCTGTGTACTAATAAAAAACAAATTAATAACTTTTATTTGCAGACAGCAAGGTACTCTTTCGAAACATGGACAAAGCATTATGAGGACAGCCTGCTTTGGAGGTTTGGTTTCCAGTTCAGCCACCCATCAGACTAAGTCCTACTCCCACCTTAGGAGGATGTGACCTGGCTTGTGAATCAGCCCCCGCTGCTCCCAGCTCAGCTTTGTTCATCTTAACGCCAACAATATACTAAACGGCCTAATCAATAGGTAATTCACCAAGTTGAACACCACAAATGGGTTTAGGGCCATAAGCAAGCCTTTTGTTGGGATTAGCGCGTTGAACCATTTATTTAGGTCAAAGAAAGACATAGTCTTTGAATGGCCAGGGTGCCACTCGCAGTGGCAGCAGACATTAATCAATTAGCAGCAGGGTTCAGCCACTCCGGGCCCTGGTGTGAAACAATCTCCAGCCCACATTGCTGGAAACCGCAGACAGCGTGCAATTTGGATTGTAGTATCGACAACCTTTTATCTTAAAAAATCCACTTGTGTGCACACACACTTTTTTTTTTCTTTTTTAATGGGGATAGCGGAAAGGTCAACACTGGTTTCAGAAAGCCGTCTCGTAAGACACGAGAACACAGGTTAGAGGCACGGTGGAATGTGATTTTTTTTAGCTATAGAGCTTCTTGTAATTAATRCAATGTGTGTGTTTTTCTTGGGTCAAAACTCTCATGTTTTTTAAAAAAAAATAACAAAAAAGCACACCCCCACAAAAATCCAGGTGGAGCTCCTGAAACGGCCGCTGCTGTTCAGCTGAACAGCAGACCCCGCACAGGTACACGCTACAGGGGCCGGCTGCAGCTTTAGCAGGGCTGCAACCTAAACGTTACAGGCTCAAAAGCGAGCACGTTTAAAGGCRGCAGGAAAGGGAAAGGTTAGCGGCTGTAATCATTTCTAAAGGATTCTGGTGGCAGACATATTGCTGTAGGCTTTCCTCGATCGGAGCCCACATGGTAGCGACACCGCGCAACAATAGCGCGACTGACAGCTGCGGGCTTCCCAGGCCGCACAATGCCCGCGCCGCTTGTATCCGCCTGGCGCGGCCGTCGCCGCTCGCCGCGCTGAATGCATCGCACATCTGACACTCGCCGTTTGTCACACCGTCCGCGGACCCGGGGAGGGGGGAGAAAAAACACACGACAGAGAGCTTTTACTAGTAATGTCCCTTGCTGAGCAGCCCGAGGTGATAAAGTCACTGTTCGTAGTAATGCACCATTACGGCAAAACACGGGGTGTAATTGCAGTAAAGGGTGGGATCAACCTTTACTTGCCCAGTGCTGCGGGTTGCAGAAATACTGCGCCGCCTAAAATAGGATTTTAAATTCTCAGTGTAGTCCATTACTCTCTTATGGTAGCTACGGCAGCTATCRCTTTTCGCTAATAAAACTGCACGAAAGACAAAACATAGGTTATCATAATGACAGCACGTTCACTGATGAAACAGGAGATTGATTTGGGAGGGGGAAAGAGAGCAATCAGTCACTGGGGAAGAAGCTTATTTGTTGTAATAATCTGGCTTTTGGTAAGCCCTCAATTGTGAAGCAAACATATTTTCCACCTTTTATTATATGAAAAAAGTCAATGAAAAACAAAATAAGCTTTTCCACTACTGCAAAAACATGACTTTTTTTTTTCACTGAATGAAAAGAGAAGAGCAGTCAGCTGCTTCTTTTACGTGCCCAGTTCAACATGTAATCTTATAAGCACGACAATGTCAAGATTCAGCAAGTTCTTTCTGTAGTTCAGTCCTGTTCATGATTCAGTATATTGCTGCCAAGGACAATATGTATTAATATTCTGGTAGGGGAAGATTTAGTTCAGTGCTACTCTAGTGKCAGGAACTGGTCCCAGATACAGCTTCGTATTTTATCTCCAGCATAATTCAGCTTAGGTTCATTACATTCATTATATTATCAAACGTGACAAAAGAGGAAGCATACTGGTCAGTATGATGTTTAAGCACTTCCTTTTGACTAGTCTTGCAAAAGGCTATTTACCAAAATGTCATCTGAAAAGARGGTTCAAAGACACGCAGATGAAAACTAACAAATCAGATTAGTTGAAAGAGGTAAAAGAAGCAAAAAACCCCACTCTCTTGTATTCAACAATACAGGAAGCAGAAATAGCAAAGGAAATTCAGGCACATCTTCAATATAATATAACTTATTATTTACTAAGCATAGTTAGATGTAGATTTTAAATAATGGAAAGCAGTGTCTTATTTATAAAACAAGCAGTTTTTCTTTCTTAGTAAAGCCAAAAAATTCAGATTCATAAAGTTATCAAGTGATGTATTTATCATAGTCTTTCTGCTTCTGATTGAAACTTTTATTCCAATCAGCAATTTTAATGCATCAACTTGATTATAATTAAATCATGTATATACAAAGTCAGTATTTTTTCGAGATAATAAAAAACACCACTCTTACTCCATTAAGTGCATCTTTAAAACATCAGGAACGTGACCAACATTGAAATAATGACTTCCAGTTTATAATACACAGTAAGTTCTTCAAAAATAAACAGGCAGATGTTACCTTTGTTTCCTCAATCCTCATTGCATCCAGCAAATAGTGCAGAAGCTCCTGGCTGTCCTGTTGCTGGAACCCCTTAAATCGAGGAGCCCTACGAAAGAAGCAGAAGGAATTTTAAATTTCCTTTAGAGGTTCTCAATGAGACAACATCCACATGAGACTCCTCCTCGATGTCAGGGGTGCAAAAAGGTGCAATCTCCAAATGACCTCATGAGGCTGTAGAAAGCTCCTGGTATGGTTGCATTTTCACCACAAAGTCTACACTTGAATCTGGGTAGCATTTTGACTCTGCTGGGAATGGTTTGACTAAAATACAGCTTTGTGTAGTTGCATCCATGCTAGCAGTATTGCTGTCAGAGTACACCAGTACTTCTGTATCAGCAAATGGTCCCAGTATGGACATATCCCAGGGTCACAGAGGAGAGCAAAGAAAACTTCGGAAATGCTTTAACTCTCCTACTACCTCACCACCCTCCCTACCACTAGGAAAAGTAATTTCAAATGTGCATATACAATCTGTATATAATAAAACTGTAAAAACACTATCATCTGTATTGGAAAAAGAGTCTCGAAATGGAAGGTCAACAGCCGTGCATCAAACAAACTTCAGGTCAGAATCCAAACACAAACTTCTTAACTTCTGAAACTCAAGCACATACAACCATCTCTTCAGAATGGCTTCGTAGTCAGTCTACTGAGCTRTAGCTTACTGAACAGAGTGAACACTCAGTAAGATGGTAAACGCGCTAAGAAACATTAGCGTCACACAGCATTTTCAAACGCTATTAAGAAAAGTTTGAAAAAATTGTAATGACATGATGTGCTAATATACGTGATTTATATGGTATTCCATTAGCTTTTCATTTATGCTAAGTTTCTTCAATTAATATCATAAATATTCTAAACACAGGTTTTGCATTATGGAGAATATTTCTAATGAGAAGAGCCAGGTGTTTTTTGTGGTTTCTTTTCTTTCTTTTTTTTTTTTTTGGTAGAGTTAGTCTTATGAGGTAAAAGTAAAAACTGCTTCATGTAAGCTTTAAATTGATCTTTTAGTATCGTGAATTACCAACTCACACCATATCCACATGGAAACTTTTGTTCCCCAGTCTAACAAACTGCAACACTTCAGTTCATATCAAAACATATGGTACTATTAGAAGCAAATAGGATGCTGCTTTGTGTCTAAAATCCATAAAAAGCCAGGAACTGCGGAGACAATCTCTTTAAACATTTTTTTTGTTTGAGACAACACATTTGAATACGGATTCTAAGAACTACTATGTCTGGAAAAGCAGGTAATAAATTGGTTTACATAACTTTTTTTTTTCTTCGAAGCTGTCTAGGAAAGCTGTATGCCTAACTGGTTTGGRGAAAACCAAACCAAAAAACAACAAAAACAAAACAAAAACAAAACAAACAAACAAAAACCCCAAGCCTCTCAGAGGACAGAGTCAGGTTCAAATGTCACCAGTCTTCTGCATTAATTCAAAGAAACTCTCCTTACTCCCCCATCRTAACAAAGTATATCAAGTATATCAGCTTTTCTGTAGTTCCTGAGTACATCAAAAATGTTATCTGCACAAGCTATAGCAGGTCCTAACGAATCCATACTGTCACTGTGATTTAATCTTGCTATATTTCCTACCATGCTTACTCTATTTTACKAATTTGAACAGCCAACATTAAGAAGTAAATCCCAATACAGTGCTCTTTCCTCATGCTAATCACATTTAAAAGATAGGGGATAGTGAGGTCCATCCCATCAGCACTTCATAACCCTCAATAAAATCTTTCAGAGCCTAATATCCCTGCTGCTCTCGTGAGCCCAGATGACATATCTGCCAGCACCAAGCCCACCAGAATTGATGTACACTGTGCCTGTGGGGCAGCCCCATGGGGATTTCCCTGGCTATCCCCCAAACRGCAGAGAGGAGCAAGCAGCACCTCAGGCTGAGCGCAGCAAGCGGCCGGCAGGAGAAAGCTATAAGGTTCCTACACTCMGACAGCCCTGAGATTTTGTCTGCAAGGTGGGTGATGAGCACTTACTCTAGAACTGTGTGCTTCCACCAAACGTCTCATCTCTAGAAATTAGAAATCTCAAAGCAAAGGACCTGCGTGCCTTAGGAAACATGCATCTGGTGTTGCCCTTATCCTCTCACACTACATCGTACTTGGAGCTGCCCTCCTTTACGATGTCTGGCAACAGCACCAGAAGAGGCAAGCCAGCTTGYGAGTCAACCCAAGGACACAGAAGGAACTCTGGCAGTTGATGATTTTACACTTTACTAGACTAGACAAAACGAAAACTGAAGACTCCACAGCAAATAAAATTATTGTAAAAACAACAGCAGCAGCAGCAGCATGACCCTCAAACAAAAAGAGGGGGGAAAAAAATCTGTTTCAGACTGGATTACCATTTTCCACCAATGATGTTTCAGTCAGTTACACAGGGTTAATATTACCTCTGCCTATACAACAACCATTCAGTAGTCTAAATCACTGTTACTCAAAAACTGTAGACTCCCTTTGTACTAGCCATAACATCTAAAATATACTCTAAATATTGTATTTTGCAAGCATAGATTTTATAAAAATTATAAAATACACTTACAAATATGTGATTAGATCCTTAGGGTGTTATTCTRTGTTACTAGCATAACTATAGTTAGAAGGCTTCTCACCAATAATTTATATCTCCAGTTTCTTGCAGCCTCAAATGAGACTGTGTGTAAATGTTCACTCCTAACATACTTTTATTTCACATTGAGTATAACTTATTGACCAAGCCACATATATCCTTCCAGACAAGTTACCCTGTAGATCTTAATTAAAGCCTTGGACTAATTCATATAAAATGAGATTCAAAGGTTTTTTTTGTTTTTCCACTACTGCCACCAAATGGCAGCTGTGACTTTCCCTGCACACTGATCAGAGCACATGCAGGCTGAGCCATGCGCACCTCTTCCAAAATCTAGCTCAGGAGACAACTGGCTGAGCACAGCTCAAACAGGGATTTTATCAAACTGGCAGAGTGGCCAGAAAAACCAACCATTTCCTCAGTTACTCAATTTTATTTAATGCGTGTTGAGCCAGTTTTCATTTTCAGCCTCAGATTGCATGCGCTGACTAATCAGTGCATCAAGCTGTAAACATGTATCAGTGTTTTCTCAACGTGTAGTAATCCTATTTGCCCAACCAAGCTCTTTATCTGCTCCAGGATTCTTGAAGATGAGGTTTCTTTCCTACTCTTATACTAAAGCTAGYCAAGTTTGTTTCACAAATTTTTGCTCATGGTATGCTCAGGATATGAGATACTAAAGACTGCCATAAGGGAATGYATTGGACATAGGACGTATGCAAAACAATGAAACAAGTTGGGCAAGCTATCAAGACTCCAAGTTCGGATCACAGTAGCCCTGGGTTTTATGCAGTATACAAGGGTCTAAGCCTTGAACTGCTCTCTGAAGGCACTTTAGTAAGTAATTAGAGAAGGATCTAAGGTAATTAGGCATCTAAGGTCAGAACTTAAAATGAAGTAGAATAAATCTAGGCTTACATATGCAAAGCAACACATTCACATTTACGAAAGTGACACGATACGTCAAACATGAAATGTGAAAACATTTCATTTTGTATCWACTTTTTCATGCAAAGTTGGCAATATCTATAGTTAAAAAATTACTAATAGTGCTGTTTTATTCTGAGGCTAACTATGACAGCTGAAATTAGCAAAAYAGGTGAAAATCTTTTAGTATTCTTTTCAAACCAATTTTTTTTTGTACATGCAAGACAACCTAAACATTATTCCAAATTAAAAAAACAAWTTTGAAATGTTCCTAAGAAACGAAATATTTTCATTTCATACTATAATTCATATTCATACTATATTTCATATGAAAATGTCATGTTTTGCTTCTATTAAACTCAAATATTTTATTTCCAGTCAAATTGATTATAATAACTAGATAAATTCTGAAAAGTACTCAGATACAATAAAACACTCAATTTCTGTTAAAAAAAAAGTAAGTAACAAATTTACTTGTATGCACATGTTTATAGGAAGATTCATGCACCTTTTCAATTTGCTAAAACAGTTTTCTCATCATTTCTTTACAAGAACAGCAAGGAAATTRTAAGAATTATTATTAGCTTACCCACGTGCAGAGAACAGTTCAATTCTGAGAAAATAAGTTAGCTATAGCATTATTATTTTTTATTTATGGGAAATTTCTTGTTTTCCTGAGACACCAAGCAATACTGGGCATATTCAACACATATCCTCCAAGGTGCACTATAGAGTATGCAAACAAAATTCTTGCATTTACACAATACCAGATTCTTGTGTGATGATTATCCTAACAGGAATTTTCTTTGCTATGGAAGCAGGAGACAACATAGTAAAAGAGGAGAAAAATGAACACTTATTTAATGAAGAAACAATTAAAAAATCTCAGTGTTACAGAAGTTTCTTTTCATTACAGTTACACTTCAGAGATAATTTTCAATGCATTTCAGGGAAAAGCCCTACACATATCTTCTATTACTGTTTATTGTAACCTCTCACTGATGAAGAAACATACATTACCCACTTCAGATAAAATTTAATTTACTAAACTGTATTTCAGGGAAACATAGTTTACTTGTATGTTTCACACGCCAATTTTATTGGTTTAGAGGGAAAAAATGAAATACAACTACAGCAGTTTTCAGGGACAGCTCTAGTTTCTTTTAATATCTTATTACCCACAGTACATCTAAGAGGACAAGACGATTTAGACTTCTCTGTGCTTGCACTAAATCCTCTCCAAACCTTATATAAACCAGCTGGAACTGCTCATTGCCACATGCCCGAGCTTTAAGGGAAACGAGGAGGGAAGGTAACAGTTACTGCGTTAAAACGGATGCGGCAGGGGAAGCGGCTTGCAAAGACGCTGCGTAAGGTCACAGCAGTTTATTCTGACCGACAAATGATGACGCCGTTCACACAGTTTAGTATCTGGGTAAYTGGTCATTCAGGTCCGCGGCACGCTCTGTACGTAATTCTAAATAGCCGCTGTTCCGTGGAAAAACATTTCGGAACAGAGCGTTTGTTTTCTGGGGGAAGCCACAAAAGAAGCCAAAAAGAAAAGGAGGGAGGGAGGGAGGCATACGCTACACAATTTATTGGACTTCCTACACTTTTAAAMCAGTATTCGAGGGGGAGGGTGAAGGAATTAATCCATGCTGATACACAGGAATCTGACAACTAAAAGATGTGCACTCTGGTCTCCTTGAAAATATGCTTCAAGCAAGATCCTTGGCAAAAGTGGGGGACTTTAAGATGGTTGGTTGAGTTGACCGCTCACAGATGTGCTGACATATGGAAGCCAGTGCCAATGCGATACAACCTGTTGTACAGTGTCAGCAGTATAATGACAGAACAGGTTGAACTCTTGCTAATGGCCATAAGTGGTGAAGGACAACTGTGACAGCTACGTACGTACTCTGTCCTCTCATTACTCATCTGGAGACAAGTTAATATTCCTTGACTATCAGCTCAAGGAACRTTTTTTATGATGAGCCCCTCCTGCAGTGTTTTTGATGTCAAGAACTACACAATAGCATGTATTTTTAAAGAAAAAAGCGGTAATGCTTTTTATTCCTATCRTATTCAGTCTGGCTCATATGATGAGATTAAGCTACGTTTTAAAAACAAAACTTAAATATGGTAAAAGTCATTCAATCAAGTTGCCCAGAACTGACATACTTTACTGTCTTTAATAAAAATCCTCTCTAAAGTGTTCCTTTCAAACAATAATTACTATCTTTGAATAGATAGCCTAATACCTGGGAAACTTATGAAAYTACAATAAATGCCTGGAAATATTTAAGAAAAAAARAGAACATACTATTTGGTTGTTCCAAATAATGTTAAAATGCAAAGGAAATCTTTTAATTCTGCAATACACTACAGAGAAGCAAAGTCAAATACACACTTAATGCTAGTCTATAAAGAAATTTTKCTTACTTGCATATGAGGATGTTAATCCCTCCTCATGACTGATCAGTTTAAAGACTAGTGAGAGTTATAAATGAGCACATGAAGGGCCATTTTATAAAAGTTACCACAATTTGTAGGACTTGTTTTTTTAGTGACACCGTATCTACTCACAGCCATTACAGAATAGTAGAATAAAAAGGTTCTAAAACAATTTGTCATTTGTCATTCCCTAAAATCCAGAAGTCTTCCTAGCATAACCTTAAAGTTCAAGATTACTTATTCCTTGTTAACTTTGCMTAGTTCAAAACATGCATTCTTAGCCCATTTACTGCTTTCAAAGTACAGTTATAACAGATAAAACTCAATAGATAAATAAATAGGGAAGCTTTCGAGACCATGGTTCCATATTACCAACACCACATCCACACGCTACCACATTACCCACAAGTGCAGGATTGAGCACCTGATCTCTTTTCTTTTGAAAGCATGCAATGCTGTGCTAGTGCTGGATTTGGGCTAGCAGCAAGAACACATTATATGACCCAGGAGATGCAYGCTACAGAGAGAAAACACTAAAAAAACCTAAGAAATTAGTAAACTAGTAAACGTTTGGCTGCAAAACTTTACAGTTCCAAAATTGTTTAAACAAATTTGAATCAAAAGGCTGAGCCTTGCACAGTCCASTGCCTTTGCATCATGTGGCTATGACATTTTTCTTCTTGCAATAGTGCCCTTCAGCTGGGTCTGCCATCTCAGCGGGACAGCGGTCTCAGCAACACAAGAACAGGAAGTCAACAAACTGACTTATATGCAACACTAGTATATAAGAAAAGGAGAACAAAGTCCTATCACGTGATTAATCCCTCTACACTTGGTAGATTTCAATGAATTAGGTATTATCTCAAGCTTGTCCCAGAATCATAAAAAAATCATAAAACCTCTGCTATCACGAGGTGCTGAGTAGGAAAAAATAACTAAAATAAAGATGGGCTTATCACCACATATAACCAGAATAAATGATGACACATGCGTGTCCTACGTCAGTGGCATGGAGAGAGAGAACTTAGTTCTTCTGACTTGCTCACTGATCTCTTCCATCTTTTTCTGCCTCACTTTCCCCATAAAGAGAAAACGAGGCATCATTACTTCCTCGTAATGCACCAGAACTCTGGTTCATAAACAAAAAGCACTTGTGAGAAGCATCTTTGAATGGATATAATAGCTGGCATGCTAGAACAGATCCGTTTCCCCACTTGACCATCAGAGGGAAAACATGCTTCTCTTTACTGACAACAACAGAAGTCTGTCCATGGAGATTTCTTCCCAACCACTAGCCGGTAGTCAAGTAAGGCTTTTATGCATGAGATCTTGTATCCCTTTTAAAAACGTCATTGCATTATATAACTATGGACACCTAATGCTTCTTTCTTTAAGTCCTACTAATATTTTCAACAGGGATAGCTAATTCTACAGGTTAGCTACAGAGAATGTTAAAAGAAGGACTTTTTTTTCCCCTGGCTCTAAATCTGTTGCCTTTCAGTTTCACAGACAGCTCCTTGAACTCTTATGAGGGCAGTTAAATAAGCATAGCTAATTAATCTTCTATCATTTATTGTGTTCATTTGCTGTCATGCCTCCTTTTCATTTCCTCTCCTGTCTAAATTCCTAAGTCACTTCATAAGAAAGCTTCCCACTTTTGTTACTTCTCCTTTAAATCTCTAAAATTGTTTTATCTTGTAATATGCTATTCAGGTTAGCATGAGCATTCTAACTGAGGATATACCTTTGATGTATTTAATGAAATTATTGTTTTCCTGTCGGTTTATTAGATCTACAAACATTTCTTTGTTAGTTTATCAATGCTACACACATTGCAATTACTTTTGTTGTCCAATATGATACACAGGTTCTCCACCCGAATGGAAAAAGTCAATATAAAACTCAGTGCAYGCTGCTTACATATGCAGTTAATCTGTTTTGCATTCCTAAAACTCATTCATCCACCCAGCTTTGTTAACTTCTTCCTAAAATCAGGAAAACTGGCGAACTTAACTGAGATAAACAGAGGCAATCTCTCAACTTTGGCTGCAACCAGAAGATCTTTCAATCTCCTCTCTCAGAGGACTCTAGAACACAAAGCAGCCACTGTGAGCAAGGTACAGCATGGATCCAAAATAAAACTTTCATCAGGAAAATAAAAACCTTGTGTTCCACTGCTATTATGTTTAAATGGTAAAAGGAGAATGGGAAAATGAGAAAGTTGGACTTTTTTTCTTAAAAAGGTTTTTCTTTACTGGAAGTAAAAGGATCAAAAAGATTTCTAATCATGAGAAAAACCCTCTGACTACTTCATTCCTTAAGTCCTTATATCTTGAACAATATCATCTCACTTTTCCCTATACATTTTCTCTCAGAAGGAACTCATGTGGAACACTCCAAGTGTTTTTTCAGGTTTCCCTCCAAAATGACTAACTGCCCTAACTGCCTATGCACGATCTCAATTCTGTCAGTCCCACATAAACCTTGAATATCTACATATCTTGAATTCTACCTTCTACACACAGGAAAGACTGATTACTACTCCTTAGGAAACAAAACAAAAACAAAAACTTCTGTGTTTGCTAAATACCAATAAAATCTTTGTTAAGCAAAAATTATTGCTTGCATGTTAATGTAGCAATATACTACTACCATAAACTGTTCTTTGGTGGAAGTTTGAAGCAGTTTTTCTAAAATCTTTAAGGACCACATTTTACTAATCACTTAAATAATGCAACATTTACTTGCTAAACAAACGTATGCTTTTTTCCACCAGTAAAATTACTCGGTCATAACAAACAAAAGAAAKAAATGTTATGTCCTCTTAATATATAAATTTTACATTAGTCACTAAGTCTCTRGATAAGTCAGAAGTCTGCAGTCCTAATATTCAGAATAGTGGAAAACAAACAGAAGGGCCCTGTAGCTATGCTCACAATCTGTCCTAGCAAAACATCTGACAGCTGCAACACTAACAAAATTAACAGTGGATGAATTAGTACCAGACGCTAAACAGTTGCTACAGAAAAAACCTCATCCATTTCTTCTCTTCTTCCTCTTTTCTTCAACCTGGCTACCCCACCACTTGATAAAATTAACACTCAGTATCATTTTTTTCTGTTGCTATTTTATGAAAAACGTACCACAAATACCCTTCCACACTCAAGAYGATGAACTTCACTCTGTGATCTCTCTAGATGCTCTGTTCACAACTGAAAGGGCTATTTCCCAGTTCCCTTGAATCTTCTGAGCAGAAAAGATRAATTGACCCACAGATTTCTTCACTTACTGATTTTGGGGTTCCACGGGGTGACATCAGAGAGCCGCCAGCTGAAGAATAGCAGCACCTCCTCCGTTTCTTTACATGCTCTCCGCCTATACCTAGCTCCCAGTCCCTCCATCTGCTCATTTCTTTCCTCTTCCTTCCTTCCCTTTTTTCTTGGGACTTCTTACATTGAGCAAGATACCAGCATCCAGTACTGACTAAAAATTAAGAATTTAGAATACATTTTTACAGTAGTTTCAATGAAAGCTTTAAAAACTTCTGCTGTCTATACCATAAGACATTTCACTGTCACTTAGCACTAGCTTCAAAATAATGTCAGCAAACCTCCAAACACAAAAAAACTGTCATCTCTACTCCAGTTTACATCCCAGCRTTCCCTCATCAGGCAGGTTATCCTGGATGGTACAACAGATAGGTAATGAGTTTTGACAAATCAAAATAGATCGCAGTGTTTTAAAGTGGACTTAACCCTACCCACCAAATCTTTGCCATTAGAACCAGGTAGTACCTCCAGCATCAAAACCAAATGTCTTTTTTTTTTTTTTGCCCTCTTAAGCTGATTTTACCAACATTTTCAGCAGATTTTTAAGCATATTAAAGAACAAAAATATGTATATTTAACGGAGCTTATTGCCTAACTCCTCATGTCTTTAAAGTATCACATCTGTAACAGTATTACTGCTATAGCTACAATACAATGAATTCCTACTTCCTTATACACCCTTTGGTAGCTCTTCACAGAAGATCTTAATTGAAGAGAGAGGAAAATTCAGAGTCTAAACCAAATTCTAGATCAAAAGGCAATACTCCCTGTTCCCTCAGTTTTGTCGTATAAGAAGATGGTGTTTAAATAACAGCCAAKGTTTTATTTCTATTGAGAACTTCCAAGGAACTTCTGCTGAAAGGAACATCAAGTAGGTGTGTGAAAGGCAATCCCTTCGCAAACACAGCCTTTCTCAGATCAGTATAGGCCAGGTTTTATTTCTACTCTTTTTTTCCCCAAGTAGCTTTTGAAAGCAATTAGAAGAGAATACTGGGTGAGACAGACTTCTGATCAAACCTCACGTGGCAATATCTMTATGTACTAAGTCCTTCTTACCGATCTTTCCTTTCAAATTACAGACACTGCCACACCATACACACATATGCAGTCACTCTACACTATGCACTACAGTGCACTATAAAAATACTTATCTGCCTTTTACAACTGCACATCACAGTACATTGCACAAGCCTTATCAACCACTTTCTACGCTTGGAAATTCATTACAAGAATAGGGATTTAATTTTTCAGAGGAAGGGCCTGAAGCAAACCTGGTCTACTTTTGGGATCTAAAAGACCATTTTGCAGCCCTCCTAAATGTTCCTCTACTTGGGGCCTAAGGGGTATTAATCTTAAGTCAGAACCAAAAGAGGTAAGGAATATAGAAATAACTGCAATTATGCAATTTTGTAGTTACAAAAACAATTGTTTTGTGAACATACAGGGTGACCAATGTGCAACTTTAGGCACTTAGTTTGTATACTTGAATTCACAAGATAGTCTGGTCTAGATTCTCCCATATACCTAATGGAAAAGGATATAAAGAACCCTCTATCAAGGCTGTTCAGACCTTGACAGGCTGAGACTGCAGGGCACCCGTCTTCCTCACCACAGCAGAAGCCTTGGGAAATCAGCCTTGCAACTCCCGGACCCCACGTAAGATGGCAAGAATCCTCCCATTCCCACCTTTTCTAGCACTGCTTGTGCTATAGAAGTGTCTGATCGCATTCTGAGTAGTTGCAAGTCTTCTAATTGATTTTGTGATATTAATATAGTAGATGTAATCCTTTTATTTGTGATTTTGCTCAAAATTCCATGCCTACTTCCAAATTTTTCATCTTATCTTCACTGCTATTTCTCATTGTAGCAGATGGATTTAGATTACTTAAGGGCTTATGCTTAAGACCTGCATAGATGCAGAGTTGCAAGAGGGATGCAATTCCTTCAACATATTAATACTGCTATCCAAGATAATAAAGAACTCCTTTCTTCAGCTAATTATTTTTGCCATTTCACTGAAGGTGCACTAACCAACTGCTTCTGGTTTTTTTTGTTTGTTTGTTTGTGTGTGTGTGTGTGTGCGCGCGCGCGCTAAACCAGATCACTGAAATGACAGATTTAGAAAGGCAGTTTCCTCCCACCATCCCACAAGGTGTTTAACTCAGATCATTGGGGATCCAGTTTACCAGTTCTGTATCATCAGAGACCAGAAAAATCACAGAGCATAGAAATGAAGCAGCAAAAAAAAAAAAAAAAAAAAAAAAAAAAGCCTGATACAGAACTACAGTCACAGACTTAAGCGTGTTGGTCTGATGATTTTAAATAGTTTCCTGAGGAAATGAGGTTTACATGATAGCACTATTGTGGGTGTATGCACATGAGGAAATGTATAGGCACACACACACTCGTAACTTCTGAGCCTACTGGCCAGATTCAAACATGTTTGATGAAAACTAGAAATATTTCATTAAAAATTGTTAAAACACATGGCTAGATAGAAATAAGGGAAGGACTATAAACACTTTTCCACTTTGTATTCCTCCTGTGGAAGAGTTAAGCTTTAGTGAGCAGCAGAGAATCCCCATAGGAAGACAGTATCTGAAAACAGGTGATTTTAGTTTTACTTCTCACACATCTGCTTGTTAAAGAAATGAGTTTGTGATAATGCATGTGAAGACCACATAACTGTAATGCAAGCCTTTAAGACTACTTAGCTAATAAAACTTCTTGGTAGGATTCAGAAGCAGCTGATGGAGAATGCTGCAGCAACACATACTTCTTCCTAGCCAGCACACTCACAATCTTGCCATGCTTTCTCTTTCATTTTGTCTTTGCCAGGGAGTAGAACGTTAAAACACGAAAAAAGGCTTCTTAAAAGTGGTGTGACAAAACACTGCATTCATTTTGTTTAAATTAATATGTAAGAAATGTATTCAGATTGAAAAGATAAAGATTCCTCCTCTCCGCATTTCCAGCATTGCAGGTTCTGCTGAATTTTCTGAAATTCTGCCTTTCTTCTTCCTGGCTTATGTGTCACCTCGAATAAGAATGGAATCAGATCAAAACCTTCTGTCGTAAGGCATTGCCACTTCCTGTCCTTGAATACTTAATTTCATGTTAACAGGATGTGGCTGACAGCTTCATTATTGATACATAAGCCAGAAAAGGATTCAAATCTCCATGTTGTGTGTTCTGCAAGGCGACAAAACTAAAAGTAGGGAAGAAAGCAAGAGTTTGCAAAAGCTGGCAGATGCACACCTAAGTAACAAAAGAGTGCTGCCCATGCAAAAAAATGCTATACTTTTACACAGGCATTTAAAGTATAGACATATTTTAAAGATCAAATCATAACAGAAAAGAAAATCTAGATACCTGAGATTTAATACTGTCGCATCATCTGACTACATATATACAGATACACACAAGATACAAAACAGTTGTCATTTAAAAAAACACAATGTCATCTAAAATGTATCGCACAGTGATTATTTTACACTGATTTTGCTGAGAGGAGTTTCCAAAACGTGTTTTATGTCATCTTCTACTATTTATGCTTAGAACAACAGTTACTAGTCCTACTTAATCATTTCCCTTTTATCTCTTTACCAAAACCTTCTTATAATCACTTGAGTTGTCCTCCCAAACATGATAAATTTATCTTTCCTATAGATATTTCCTTCAGGTAGATAATGCTAAACAGAGAAAACTGCTACCTGATTCAAAGTCACTATAAGGACATTCTACATACATTTCCTTTTACAGGTCAAAGCGATCCAAAAGAAGTCAAGTACAATAATAAAAATACAACAAGTTTCTGAAGATTAATTCTGAGGACAAATAAAAAGTAGTAGCAGATTTCTGTATCTGAATTAAATTGTCCCTGCTCTATCCTAAAAGCTTCCATTTCTTTTTAGGATATTTTAAACTCATGCTTGCATAGCAAGTCTGCCTCGAGGTAGTAGTAAGCAGCACCCTTCCTGCTAACTCTCTTGTTGCAGAGCACTTAAAATTCCATTAAAAATATTATGGCAAATACATTAACATACATTATTAACTTCCAAATCTTTTAAAATGCAAGATTCAGCTGTATCATGTTCCAGTTAATCTGCTTCTACAGCTATTGCCTGTAGTGACAGCCTCTACATCTACTACCTATAGTTAATAGGTATATATTTATAATGTCAAATTTAAATATTTATATCAACTTTTAAATAGGTCTTCTACAAGTGTTTTAAAAAGCAAGACTGTTTGTGTCATAATTGAAGACACCTACAAGTACCACTGTAAACATTTTCCACCCCAAGAAACAGGGGCTTCTTTAGGGCTTGGAAGCTCTTTGCAATCTGGAGCCATATGCCATTTCAATAGTGCTTCAAGTCCTTACTTGTTAGACCCTTCCTAATATTGGATTAATGCCAAGGACAGACATCATAGCAGAGGTTTCACATTTAAAAGCTTAACTTTTTTTTTTCTTTCTTTTTTTCCCCAAACACCTACACACATTTTGCATATTAGTATAGCTTTGTCCTAGCACACAACTTTCAACAAAACCTGAGCGGCAATTCTGTTCTCTTTAGTTTCTCTTCCACCCCCTCACTTCCACTTCAAAGCTGACTGCTRGTGGCTGGGGACAAGACCATACACCTTACACACAGTGGGGATAATCCTGCACTGCAACAAGGAACCATGCAACTTTAAAGTGTGAGGAAGTCATTTTCTGGATAGCTCAATGAAGTCTAGTGGCTCCTTAGAAGAGACAACAGACATGGAACACGTAGAAACATACCGCTGGAAATTAAAAAAAAAAAAAAAAANAAAAAAAAGAAAAAAAAAGAAAAGATGCTGAGAACACTTACTTTTGACAAAGCTGGCTGAACAGTACTTTGGGAGAAAGAGGACCTTTTCCAGCCTCCTTCATGCTGTGAAGGAACAAGAACATGGCTGAAGTCAAGGGTCCTGGGCTGGAGAGGTTTACCATCAAAGGGTCCTTCAAAGGAAAAGTAAAGTGAACATCAGATTCCATAATGAATGACACACAAGATTTGTTTCAAATTAGTATATTTATACCCCAAAACAATGTAGTTCTTAGTTTTAGAGTTTGTTTTTTTTTTTTTTTAATCATGTTGTCACCTATATGACTGAAATAGTCAAGGAGAAAGCTTATTATTTAAAAACTAATAGTTACAAAATTAAGCAATTCTTGATGAGCAAATTGGTTGGTAGCCAGTAATTTTGGAAACAGGCATGTCAATGATTAATAGAATAAAGTAAAATACAGTAACACTTAAGGTAACAAACAGGGATGAGTTTTTAAACACAGTTCTCAGTATATTCCTAACATTCAGAAGGCTCAAATAATCTCTCTTGCTGCGTAAATCACATTCACATGTTGGATTTATAACGTTGAAATGCTGCTGTCAGGTACTGTGGAACATTAAGTGCTGCTTGCCCAACAGCTAAACAAACTGCTCACTCTTTTCATCAAGAGACTGAGCTTCCCAAGTTCAAAGCTAAGGTTGGAAACCATGCCAAAACACAGAGTCAGAGCAAATAAAAAAGAAAGCACCGCTCTTGATCTATTTTTGCAAATAATGTTCATACAGATTTGCTCCATCGGTTTTCTATTTTTTAAGTTTGCCTCGCCTCTGTCTGCTATATAAAACTATCAAGGCCAAGCAATTAAGATTGCAGGAGAAGTTTAAAATTATGTCACTGTCCTCTAAATACACTTGAGCACAGATACAAGATCATCTGGTAGCAGTATAATTTACCATAAATCTCCTCTAAAAATTAACAGGGATTTCTTTTATTGTTAGGCTACGGGACATCAAAGGGAACTTCTTCCAGTTTTTCTCTGAAACTAACTAGCTACACACAAAATGAAAGCTCATTTACTCAAGATGTTATTTAGAATGTAAATGTCACGTGGAAGAGCAGGGAGGGCCCCAGCAGTAGCTCACAGACAGGGGCCAGCAGCAGCTCCCTACAGCCCTAGCATTTCCGTGGGGGACACAAGGAGGAGGCGGCATCAGGCTATGGCAGATCTCCAGCTGCCCTTGGCTTCAGCAGCCCCTCCTGCCTGGAGATTCAAGTGACCCAGCAGGTCCTAGGACTGGAAGGACCTGGCCTGCAGCCATCTGACACAGTCATAGAGTGGGAGACACTCTTAAACCTCTTTGCTACCACTTAAGCCTCCAAAGCTGCAGTGTAGCCAGCTCTCCCTTACGTGCTCCTAGGTTCTCGCATGACCACAGTACTTCTTACTAGCTGGTCTGATTCCCCCCAGAACAGATTACAGTTTCTGGATGAACTATTAGAGAGGATGCCTCTTTAAAAACAATAACAACAACCACCCTCACCCGTCAAAAGATAAGTTGTATGGGTACTCACAAATATTACACTATCGAAACTTGAAAAATATTCCTTATCAAACAGGAAGCTAGGCTTTTCTACATTAATATTTGCTAGACCGTTGTAATTCTCTAAGCCTGTGCTAACACACAAGAACCCAAAAATACAGTCTTTGCTCCAAAGAACTTATTTAATTATAAGCACTCAGATTAAATTAAAAAAAAAAAGGGGGGGAAATCTTTCAACCTTATGGCTGTGCAAGGTTCACATCAAGCATGAACCAACATACCACTGTCTTTCTGAGCCTCCAGGCATAAGCTCCAGATCTCTGTTGCGGCTCAGGAATAACTTACTGAAATGTTGCTGTTCCGAGCTGCTATTAGAGGTAATATAGATAACAACCCAGTGAATTTCACGCTGTTCTTCCTGCAGAGGCTATGAACATCACCAACGGCAACCAACAGAACTCTTTGTAATTTTAGAGGTATCCAAAACAGACTCCCACCCCATCAACCCTTACCGCCACCAGAAAGCTCCAGGCAAACAGTGGAAAAARGAAAAGGGAAAAAAARGGGGRTGAGGGGGRGAAAGAAAACCTCTGTAAACTGYTTTTGTTAGCYGGCAGAGGAAAGGGGTRTTATCTTTTTCACATTTGCCAATAGCRTATTATAAAAACTCAAGTCTAAGAAATGACTAGGAACAGCAGCATATTCTTTGGATAATAACCACAGTATCCTCTTTCCCATACGCCCCCAATGAACTTGAGGACGAGAAATTTAGTCCTCACTGGAATTTTGCTTCTCTACATTTAATCCTCTCACTATGAAGCAGATAATAAATTTTACAAGCCTTACCAAAGAAAGGCTGGGACACATTGGAATAAAATATTTCATGAACACTTTATACAGCCAAATATACCATTTCCTGTATTACACTCRCACATTAAAGAAAAGAAACAGGAAACAAATACAAGTCAGCCACTYTTAAGGTCAAGTGTTATTTGCTACTCTAATACCTCAAAATGTCAAAGGAGGTGACTGTTCCTTTTTGAGGGCTGAATAATTAGTTTTGTAAAAGAAGTGAGTTCATACATACCAGACTAGCTAAAATATTTAAAGGCAAAAAGAAAACAGAGACTAGAAGAGTGTCTTTCAAATATTATTTTCTGTTCTCCAGCTTCTTCCCATTCACCAAATTTGTACTTCTCACTGTGTACTTACCAACTGGGAGTCTGAAGTATGACAGATTTTTAGCTTTGTTCCTTTTTCCTTCATCTCATACATCAGTTCATTTAGTATGTGAGTCTGTGCCAAGTTCTTAAAGAAAAAAAACAAACAAGAATCACTGATCTTTCAATTATACTATTTTCTTCAGTTACAAACTCTAACTTCAGGAATAGATAAAAGATATATGCTTAATAAACATACCACTGAGCTTTGAATCAGATCACTAGAAAAAACAAGTTTCACCCTCATAGGAGGTATCACTGATCTCAGAATGTTTCCAAAACTGTACCTATTTCTGGTTCTATAATTCTGAAAAGTTCTTAGTAACTACTTTGTTATTTTTGTTGAACAATAACATTCATTAATTCTAAGGGATTTTTTTTTCTTCTAATAGTAAGGAGATTAACATGAGAAAGCATTAATTTCTTTTAAAYTCTGCAGTCTCTCTCAGTGCCCCAGGAAGCATATAGGTTCTGGAATACAGACAAGCATTGCACGTCTGAATTTATGAAAAACCAACTCAACATATCTCAGCTTTGTTTCTTTGCTTTTAGTAAGCTTTCACAGAATCACAGAATTGGTAAGGTTGGAAGGATCTGGTAAGGCTGGAGATCATCTAGTCCAACCTCCCTGCAGGGTGACCTACAGCATCTTAGACAGTATTGCATCCAGGCAGGTTTTGAATATCTTTGATTATCTTTGAATAAATATCTTTGATTACAAATCATTTGGATTTCTACAATGCCCTGAGTAAGGATGGACAACAATTTGCAGTAATTTTACTCCTTAAAATTTACTACTTTTTGGCTAAATTTTGTAGTCATCATCATCACATATGCGAAGTAAAGTATGCTAGTTCACAACATCTTTATAGTAATTTTATCTCATTTGCTCACTCCTGCCTGCAGACATAGAGACGTCACTGCTCAACTAATAAGCAATAGGATATTCCAGTATAAAATCCATTTCCACTAGGTTGCTGTTGGTTTTGTTATGTTAGTTTAGCTCCTAAACACAAATAAAAGTGTATCAGTATAGCTCATTCTGTTCAGAAAAAAAAAAAAAAAAACATACCCATAATCAAAAGAAGTACTTTTATATCTGCATCCACTATAGGGGCTTAAATCAACACAACTCACTGTGCAGACACTAGCACTCGATAATTTAAATTATGCATAAATTACCACTTTAACACCCACCAGTATGGTAAGTGCAGTGTATTACTCATGACTGCCTAATGTAGAACTACAAATAAAACCATATGCTGGAATACAACCCACACACACATGCAATGTGTAACACACTTGACATTTTCATTTGTCTCATTACTTTGAAAAATGCTACTGATCTGCGARTTCTTTTTTGTTATATCAGAAAATACTGGTTAGACAGGAAGGAGTGAAAAGGATTTAAAAAGACCTTCAGAAAGTAGCATGAAAATTGATAACACGCAAAATCTTTTATGAAACTCCCATTTTATATAGGTTAAGGACATCTGAAATCTATGAAAAGAAAGCTGTATGCTATCTTTCTATCTTACCTGCATGACAGCATTAAAGAAGCATGTATTTCCTAAATTATTTATTCCTTTAACTGGGACTGATGCAGCATTACTAGAACCTTTTCCTTTCAGTATTTCACTTGTTCCGGTATTTTCTTCACGGAGTCGGATAATTTTTGATGAACCTAAAATTAAACTGTGGATTAGCAATACTATATAATTTTGCAGTCCAAACAATTCCATCCTTCCATAGATTAGGTTTACCTTCTAACATATACTGAAAGATACCTCAATGCTATTTAAGTTGCTTTACACAGTCTTTAAAAAATCAGATCAGCAGCTAAACCCCTGGAAAAAAACTATCTCCCTCCAACATATCTCCAACAAACACATTTCTTACCAATTAAATTATCCCATAAGGCTCTAACTTCTTCAGTTATTCCAAATGATGAATAAATAAAGCGAGATTTATTACTTTATTAACAAGAGGCACTTCAGATGTATGTTCACTACACACCGCAGAAACACCACACAATAGCTATCACTCTGCTTTTTGGTGCATTTAGAAAGAGGTAAGCAAAAGTTACCACCTGAATAGTGAAGTTCTTTATCAATTACTGTACTTCATTTAAATTAGCTTGAACATCTCACTCAACAGCTGAATCTGAGTTGTTATCAGTTTTCCCAAATGCTACATTTTTCCCTCACCCACCTCCCTTTGTCACTGCCTGAGGAGCTGCTAGCACAACCCAAACACATACAATGCTGCTGTTTGCTTTCATTCTAAAAACAAAAATTTGATAAAACTGCAATGGAGTATGCTACCAGTACAACATCTATGCACTTCCCTATTTGCCTTATTATTTAAATAGATGAGAGGCAGCAAAGTTAGACAGTCATTAACTTATAGCCTAGAGGTAATGGAAAGATTTGAGATAACAGTATTTACGCTGGAATTCTACTAGCAACTTTCATATTGTCATGGTTGCAGGACTAAATATGAACATTACTGACATCTGCAGTGTCTTAAATATTGATTAACAATGCATGTCAATGTAAACGAGTTATGGACTTAATAGATGCCAAGAATTGTGATGCTGCAATCTATGCCTTGACATATGAATTCATGTATTTGTTCTAATGAGTTTCACAGTGAAGTCTCATTAAAGTGTTCTTGAGAAATAACTAACAGACCTATTTACGTTAATGAAATGTTCACGCTAAAACGTTCTTTTATGTACACTCCCAGATACTTTCTTGCTTAGAAGATGAAAAAAATATAATCAAATAAAAATAACCCCTTAAAAATACCTATTGCATCTTTAATGCAGTTTGTCTGCACTCTGTAACACCGTTAAGGAATATTTTTTTCGAACTTATATCTAAATTTGTCAAAATGCAGTTAAAGGTGCTTTGCTTTTTTTCTTGGTAATACTGCTTACACAGCTTTAAAATATCCTCCATTCCATTGGTGTGGAAAACGAAAACAGTACAAGGAGAAAGCAAGAGGCAAAATTCTCTTAGAAAAAAAGCAGACAAAGCATTTTTCAGCGTATCAGATGACAAACAGCTTGGGAGCTGTTTGCACCCCAAAGAGGCTCCCTGTTTTATGGGCTCTGTGTCCTTGGCATGTTCACAAGGTGCACACTACAGTGTCTGAAACTGTCCCATCCACGCGGGGCTCCCAAAGAACTTTAGCACAAGAATGAGTTCCAAATATCTGCAACTTGAAGGCACTGGTCAGTCTCAGAAAGTTAGTATAATTATTGGAGTCTTCTTCCCCTCAGAGGAGTGTGCCATACAGAGAAGTGCTGGGGAAAAGAAAGGGTTAAAAAAAAAAAAAAAAAAAGTCAAAATTGTGTAACTAATTTGTGTATTAGTATACCACAGTTGTTGCGTTTATCCATCGGCATTCAAAAACATCTGGGACAGCATCTTAAAGTAAACAATGTTCACAAGGCCATCTGGACAAAACTGCAGGCAAAAATTAAAGCATAAGCATATGGAAAAGCAGATTTTTCTCTTCCCTTTAGCAGTACAGGATGACAAATGTCAAACCTAGATCTGTCCACGCTTCACTGTGCTATGCTTTGCAGCACCACCTGGCTCTCCTTGCACAGCCACCAAATATGGACAGCACTGCCACAGCAGACCGTATCTGCAGGGCAAACTCAATAAAAGCATTTCACTTCATGGTTAAATGGCAGCTTCACACAAGTAGCAAGGTTCCATTTGCTGAACCTTACATATAAATTATTTAAGGGGGAAAAAACAAAGTAAAAGCATCCAGTTTTGTGGCAAGAGCTGGATGAATATGTAGTTACAAAATGCAATAAATGACAAACAGAAATCTGATTTCAAAAAGCTAGAGAAGATGTACAGAGATAAGGACAAATAGTAGTAAATTAAGAAGCCTGCTACTGACATCCAGAAATCTTCTTTCATTCAGAAGGATTTTAATTACTGCCTCTTACCTTTCAATCAAGTTTACAAATACATTTCCTGTGGCATTGTACTAGCTTTTTCTAACTATGAAAAAGTCTTGACAGAAAAGTGTTGCTTTGCTATTACAAGCATTATCTGGTATCTGTCTTATTCCATGCAAAGAATTTCAAGGACATACACCCAGCCATAGGATGAAGAGCAGTTCTTAATTTAACTCCGGAAAGTCCCCAGTCAGCAATAAGTGACAGACAGGCCTAAAGCTGGATGTGTTTAGTTGACATGTGAAGAGTTGGTCAGTCTTAATAGAAGATGCTGGTAATGACTGTGATAGCTAATATTTCCACAGATTGTGGCTGGAGGGTCTTCTGCAAGATAACCCAAAGATATAWGCACGTTTTAATCAAAGAGTAGTATGTAATTTTTTTAACTGAATTTGCACTGAACTGTTTCATACACTGTTCACAGCTCAATCTTGTAATTCTGCAACATTTTAAAAGGAGTGCTTTTGGAAAATAAAAGTGACTTTTAAGGCTGCAYAGTCATAGCAAAAACTTTCACAAAAGGGTTATATCAAAATGGTTATAATCTCTTGGTATCCATAACGGCCTTACCACTCCTGGCCAAATAATGTTCCGAGAAAAGACAGAGTGGATAAAGATACCCACGCAGTAACTCCTGTTGACGTTAACACGAGCAAGGCAGATGAAAAACATATATGTAATTAAAATTATATATTCATTTCTGCCTGCAGTTCACTATCACATCTTTCAGAGACTTAATGTGATTACTCCCCAACTTCTCTGCCTTTCTCAGGCACTGTGAACATCAGTCTCATGCAGGTCTATCCCTCTACAACCTGGACAGCGATTGATTTTGACTATTTTGACACAAACAACTTGAGCCATTTTGGGATTCTCATATTTGGACTATGCCTCTCTGTCAGATTATTTCTGCAGCTTTTCTGGAGAGATGGTCTTTCTAACCCAATCATACAGGAAAAACTCCCATCCAAGTGATCATTTTGTGCCTCAGTTACTACAACCTCCTTTTCCTCTGACAAAGTGTGCCTTGCACCACAGATACTCTGTCCCTTCGGCATGCCATACCTTACTTTGCTACTAGATCAGTGCCTGTCTTTGATCCAGTGATAACAACCATTTCCTGCATATACTTCAATTCCCAGATGACTGTATTTGTGCTTTGCACCTGTGCGAGCTTCCTGCCATTACCCTTCTCCCCCCATCCTAGCAAAACTGTCCTTTTCACGGTATCTCCAGAAAAGACACCAGCAGTAAGAGACTGCTGGTGTGTTACCACTCTTGCCTACAATGCCGACCAATACTGTGTCACTGTTTCCTCCAGCATCATCATYTACTTGTGCTCATCTGTTGTCTTCTCTTGCAAGCTTTGTGGAGGTAGGAAACATCTTTTTGTCCCACAGCTGTACAGCACTAGCCTAATGGGCCTGTGACTGAGACTTTTAAGCACCACATTACTATGAACAGCTATTCAGTTTATCAATTAGAACAAGTCACCAGACCAGGGTTTAAAAAAAACAAAACCCAAAACATAGTGCTGACATGTTTTCCTGTAAAAGATGCTTAGAAAACTTACCACAGATTCTGTATCAATTCATTTTGACAGTATTTCAAATATTTGCAGTGTACACATACTTCTATACCTCTCTTCCTGAAACTGAAATGTATCTGGGGGTGCAGATGGCATGCAAGCAAAAATATAAATGATACTCAATTTTTCTTTTAGCTGGGGGAATAAGCATTTTTGCTCATCTTTTCAATACTTTTTTTTTTTTTAATTAGAAAGAAGGCTTCCAGGATATGCACTTTTATTCCAAGGTCAAGCCTTTTCTATTGAATAYAACTCTGGTACTTCAGCCGAAGGTCTTCATAGTAAAAGCAAGGTTAATAGATTTCCTTTCTTTTACCAAGTTCTCATCATGCTGTATTATGAAATAGGCTACTAAATTGTCTGGCACTTATTTTTTATTAAAAATTTAAGTTTTTGCAACATTGTACAATAATGAAAACCTAACCCTTAGAAAAACAGTATTGTTCGCTTCATAAATGGTCACTAGTTTCATGTTTTTTAACTAGTTTTATGGTTTTTATGTTATTTTAAGACTGATTTCTTTTACACTGTTACAATGTACAATGTACAATGTTACTACCAAAATAAACATTACAAATTACAATTTTATTTCTGTAGTCCTGTCAGAATGTTTTAAACTAAATATCATGTCCACCCACCATGAAAGAACAAGATATTCAATCACCAATTCTGATCACCTATGCTCAAATGACTTGTGCTACTCCTCACAAGTAAATTAGTATGTAGACAGCAAAGGGAAGACTATGAAGATGAAAAATCAAAGAATTCCAAAAGAAAAAAAAATCCACTGATTTAGTTTTCATTTCTTTGCCACGTGTACAATTAAAAGCAGCCCCTGACAAGTAAATACACGTGAAAGAAAATTCATGGCTGACAAGAGAAATGTCTTTTTCCTGAAGTGTATCTCCTATTTGGATAGTCAACATATTTGCTAGTTAACTACATTTCTAACTTCAAGTATATTTAATGCGCTCATATAATTCCAAGCTTCAAAGTACATGTTGTAAAAGACAGTTTTGAAAGAACAACTTTATTTTTTCAGTACAATCCCTGGTCAACTGCCAGTATTCATGGTCAAACACAAAATGGAAATCTATTCACATGATTTCTTGTTCCACACAACTTACTAAACTTTACTTGTATTGTAAGAATATTTTTTTAACTTAGTTTTACAGCAGTTGTAGCCATTAAAACAAAAATCAAGTTTCTAAGTTTAACCTATTGGCAAAAGCAGGAGAGCTGAATTTATTAACAAAATCTCATTCCTCTACTTGACCTTCCCAGCCATAAATTTAATTACAAAATTTGAGGACAAATATTTTTCCTTCTCATTCTATGGCCACACAAACAAATTTAATCAACTGCTCTACAAAGAAATGCAGTCTGCAATCTTATGTCTTCACAGATATCGTTTCCCTTTTATAAAGGAAAATATGCACAATATTCATTTTTAAGACTGCAGAACAATTTCTTTTCTCCAGCAAATGAGCAGACACCCGGACAGCAATGTCTCAGCATGGTTCCTGTGTACTACAYGTGCATTATGTCCATGTGAAGCTCACAAGTGTGCCACACTGACAATACTGCACCTGCCTTTCTGTGAAAATCATCGTGGCCTACTAACCTTTTCCACAAAACAAATTTCTGGGTGGTACACCCTAGAAAGCAATCTTGCTTTATTCTTCCATCTTGTGCCCAACATGACCTCTTAACCAAACAGACTCCTTTAAAGAAAAAGGGGGGGGGGGAGAGAAGCAGCAGGCATTGCTGGGTACAACAAACCATAGGATCAGATGCGAAAATCACACAGCTGCAAGCATTCTTTTGGGAACCCAGCACTGGGATTTATCTCAATCGCTTAATGTAATTACAAAAGTCAGTCATGTAGTAGTAATGTAATTTGCACATTTTTACAGCTGAAGTGAAGTCGAATCTTTATGAGAGGCTGAGTGAAAAGCAGGGATCCTGCTGCCACACTATTCCACCACATTAGTACCAAATGACAAKCATTTTGCTTTTGTTTATTTTCCAAGATGCATTAAGCAGGAAATCTATATACCCTCCTGCATGTTTAAACTAATTTACTTTATCTTTAAATGATTCCTTTGCTTAGAAGAACCAAAAAATCCTTAACAGCCCTCATCTCTTACTTATATCCATGCCCATATGGWTTTTTTGCAAAAATTTCTACGTAATATATTATTTGAATTTTATGAAGCACCATGCCAACCAGTTCTTCAGAATATTTCATTCCAGATATGAAATAAAGTTTTGTTACACTGCCACATTCTGATATGAAAATTAAGTAACAGTGTCTTCACTTTGTCTGCTTTGTGAACTGGAAGAAAAAGTAAATGGGGGAAAGCACTAGATTAATTTTAAAGAAATGAAAAATAAGCTGTAAGGAACAAGTATTGTAAAACTGACCACTGATATTTCATGATTCCCCACTTAAAATCAGAGTAGTTTATTTTTACTATTAATTATTGCAATAAAATTCTTGATCTCTAGTAAATATAGAAAATAAAAAAGATAAGAATTTAAAGAATGACAGTTATAGTGAAAATATCACTACAACATGAAATAGACTGTTACTCCTTTAAAAAAGTTAGTAATAGACTTAATTTTCACTGTTATACCTTGTCTCCTTTGTTTTCTGGACAACAATATGAATTACATTTGGATGTCAGATTTTACTAAAAAAAAATCTTTAAAGGCATTTTAACTTAAAAAGAAAAATCTTACTTAAGTTATATTTCTTTACTGGAATCAACCATTGTTTCAATTTGCCAAAAAAAAAAAAAAAAAAAAAAAAAAAAAAGAAGAAAGAAAAGAAAAGAAAAAAAAAGCACTGCTGCTATATTTACCAAATTTAAAAAATAATGTCGATTTGGTTTGGAAGTTTCCTCTTAGACATATCAGCTATTTACCAATACAGCAGTGTTTCCTAGCTTCTTCAGTAAGTAGCCTGGACCAATGCAACAGACTATACCAGGAAAACAGCTTTTTCCTCTTTTCCTTTCCACTTAAGAAAGCCCAGCAAGTTGTATTTGTGCCAACATTCCCAGAGCTCTCAAAGCTCTCAAGAATTTGATCCTGATCGCTCAGTACAATCAGAATTTCTGGCAAATAGAAAACGTTGCTGGTTTCTAAGTTAAAAACATTAATGGATGTATGCACATATGCTTACTTTTTGCAGGAATACAAGCTAAGATGTGAGCCTCAGCCCTTTGCTGGAACGGAGCCAGAAGTACGGTTACCTTTCAGGAGCAACCCCCATGCGTTACGGAGTCGTGCTGCTAAGGTGGCCCCGCTGCAAAGCTTGCGTATGGATTCCTTAGTTCTGAACAGGCAAATGCCTCCCAGAAGTCAACGTGGCTATTCACGTGCTCAAAAACCGACACGTGCACAAATTCGAAGGATAAAGGGTACCTCTGCWGCCAGATTGCCCCCTAACACACCACTGTGGTACTCCGAGCTCGTTAAGCCAATACAAATTGGCACTGCTGCAAAAAAGAAGTGGTCTTGTCCASCCACCGCTCCCGGCAGCTCACTCCTACCCCTCCGATTCCCTTCCACATGGAGTCCCGGCACAAGCATTAATGTCATCCTCGGTGAATCATACCAGGGAACTGATCCAGAGCAGAATTAACCCAGCAAAAATCCCACCCCTCTCAGCTCCCCAAACCAGCTCCCCACGCTACCCAATTAATGCCTGGGCCAGCACAAGGAGACTGCAAACAAATGAGCAGGAGCAAGCAGCCAGGGCMTTTTTGAAGCAGTGCCGGCTTAAAAAGCTTACGGAAATAGCTTATGGAAATGCACTGTGAGACTCTGGTTTAAAACTTCACTGTATAATGCACTGAAAAAATATTCACTATAAAAACCAGTCCCACATCATTGGATGTGTCACACTGTTAATGCCCACATTTAGATCATTTTCAAGATTTCAGAGTAAGTATGATATACTCAGTACATTTAAATCACAAAATAGGCAACTACAGATAAAAAGCTAGGTGATAGCCAGTTTTTCATCTTAATGCCTGATATGAGAAACTGAAAGGAAATCTGCTTTAAATCAAACAGAAGAATTTGGAAAAAAAAAGAAAAAAAATACATTTTTGACTCCTGCTTTTCTATTTGGAAGATATTTAAGTGAAATATGTCAGAATACCAGACCAGAATACAGAAAACCAAAATGAAATATAAACACCTATATAACAGAAATATATTTTGACAAATTCTACTATAAAACTCATGATTTTTCAGAAACACTGAGTCTAATTTAAGTATACTTTTTCTAAGTTGGTTTGGAATTTTGGATGTTTAGTCTAAGACATTTCACAGAATAGTTCTGAACATCCAACTCAGAAAATTTTGGATGTTTTGAAGTTTCGTAAGTCAAGGGTGTAAAAAAAAATGAAGCATACAAAATTATATCACTCCTGAAAATCCTATCCAGTAGTTCAAAAAACAGAGTGAATATTTTTCCATTAAGTTAACTGATACAAATACTTTAGCGTTTGCCTCTGCAAACAAGTGATCTCCTAGCACATGAAAACCTGAAACTGAAGCAGTGAATAATAGTGAAATCATGTATAGTATTTTCACTGGGCCAAGTGAGAAGAACACAAAAAGTAGTAATTTGTTAATTTATTATAATTAAATAAATTATTACTTGTGACTAGATGAAAATGTAGAGTATGAATTTTTGAGTGACCTGTAGTAGGGGCTTTTTCCTCAAAAAAGTATGTTACACTTCTTAAAAYTACCAGAATTTATGTACACACAGCTAAAGGAATACATAGCCCAACCACAGTCCAATCCAGTAAGCCATACTGTTCCAATCTTACTTCTAACTAGGTGAGACTATCAGTCTCTGCTAAAAACTGCAACCAAGCTTTACCTAAGCTTTTGTGTGTGAGGACAATCTAAAACCTGATGTATTGCATGAGCCACAAGCCTGAAATGCTGCAGACAGTGTTATGGTAGGGATGAACATCACCAGCACTGTAATTAAGAGTACGCAGTTGAGGGCCATGTGTACAAAGCTCTCTATACTATACCTGTACAGCAAAGAAACACAGCAGGATTCTAAAGTAAAAGAATTTAGTATGATTTTCTATCACAAATGAGCAGTCTATCAATTAAAACCCAAAGAAATCAATGAACAGAAGTATTACATCCAACAATAGAGTACTACAAGATTCACTTACACAAACTTAAATTTAAAACTAATAACTTAATTATTAACTAAACTTAACTAAATTTAAGTTAATGTTTAGTATGTTTCAAAATCTGAGACGTGCTTTTTTTTTTTTTTTTTTTTTTTTTTAATAGGGACACTACGTTACAGAGGTCTCCACATAAAAGTGCAAACTTACTTGGTTCAGCCTTGGAACCATGTTTTTGAAGAAAGTCAACTATCTGAGCCAAAACCTTTTTGTTGCAATGTGTTGACAGCTCTTCATCGCATTCGTAACACCTAAACAAAAGAAGAAACAAACTGGAATTCAGGAAARCATTACTTGAGCTCTATACTAAAAAGAGGAATAACATTGAATTCCTTCATCCTATACACACTCTTCTGCAGATCAGCCTTGATTCACTTCAGTGCTCACAGATCTAAATAATCTCAATTTACAGCCCTGGGAATACTCAGAAGCAAGAAAGAATGTCAAAATCCTATAACCAGCCAACTCTTACAGACCACAAGGAACTCATGAATTGCTACCTTAGGCTGTTTCATCTTCTTCCATGGCAACACACTATGGTGGCTATTACAAAAACCGTAATTCAGCCTGCAAGTCAGAACATTTTGTCTACATCAAATTAACTGACATAATGGAGAAAGTTAGTTGATATGATTGATAATTACTTAACATGAAGAAACCTATGTTTGGGCAATGGAGGAGATGAGGTGAATACAATAGGTCTCAATCACTATGGGGAAACAAACCAGAACCACACTTTATTTTGTTTGTCTTYCCTGAGTGTCCTAAGGGCAAACTATTTTTCTTCTGCTCTCCAGAAAGCCTTCCTTTCCTCTTTGCAGACCTAGCTAAAGTATTCATTTTACTTGTTAGAATTATTCCTTAACATAAGAAGACACCGCTTTAAGTTWAAAGTAGTCCTGACACATAGCATCTATAACAAAATTTATATATAAACATGCATACCCATTCTTACCATATGATCCATGTGCTGAGACTAATAACAATGCAATGAGGTTCTGTGTGTGCTGTTTGGAAGTGTTTTAGAGAATGCTGGCCTTCTGAGTTCTTACTACATCCCTAGAAATGGAAATATTAACACACTGAGAAAAATTGGAAAGTAGGAAAATAGTATATAGTTTTGTAGTAAATAAACTATAAAATTTTTACTTTATTAGGCAGAAATCTATAGTATCCTAAATACTCAGAGCTATAACAGCTGTCTGGAATGCTCTTAGCATTCTCAAGGAATGAGAGGGTTTAACAGTGTTTAAAATCCAGTATTAAAGAGATCAGTCAACTTTTTTTTTTCCCAAAATAAACATATTTTCTTTTTATCAATAAAGGAAAATCTATTACGACACAAAATTGCAATCTCATCTTTTCTACTTGAAAAAAAGTCATGTGTATGTAAAAATTATTAAATTTGTTTTTAGTTATTAGAAGTAATTTCCACTTCTTTAATAAGTAAAATAAACATTATCAACAGAGAGTAAATTGTACAATTCACAACACACACTCACAGATACCAAAAAATCTCTAAAAAATGTAAACAAAAGGACTACATGATTTTATTTGATCCATAGATCAAGGAAAGGAACACCTCAGATAACCATTACTCCTCAAGAATTGTACATGTACTCCAGACATCAAAAGCAAAAGACAYATGAATTGGTTTTGTACTGAAAAGCTACTCAGAATACATTATTTAGTACAATTTTGAGAAAAAGCATTTGCAATTTTTCAAGTATCTACAGAGTAGGACTTAGAAGACAAAGTGAACAGGCTTCAAGACTGGTCTCTAAATGATATGCAAGTTCTAGAGGCTGTCTCAAGAGCATAAATGTGAAAAATCAGAGATTTAGTTCCTTTTAAAAGCTCTCCTAAATTACCAACTTACATAAATACTCAATAAGCTCTCCTCAGAATGAGTTAACTGTCTTCTGAAACCTGCCAATAGCATGTCTTTGCAAAGTCAAATCTGTTCAAACAATACTTGTATCAGTTTGCCTCTGCTCATATTATGGCACTGTACCTACAGAAAGTCTAAKAAAATTATGAAATGCTTTATTTGGGCAACTATTAGCTGAATCAAGCATGTCACTGCCCACCAGATCAATTTTTAAGTATCAGTCTTTACTTCACTCTCAGGCTAGGAATCTGCATGAGTCCCTGTGGTCAGGACGTGCCATTTTAACCTCCAAGGTTTGGAGGTTTGATGACAAATGATCCAATCTAAAGGCTAGACGCCACGAAAAGCAGCAGCATGCTTACCCCTGCACAGTCCTTTCTTCTAGCTTTCGGTCAAATCTAGTAATACAGTATCCACAGTGTAAGCCAATTYTGCAATATACATATTCATTTATTTATTTGTTTGTATTTGCAGGACTTTCTACCAGATCAGCCAGCTAAACTGATGTATTTTGCAACTGTACAGTTCCTGGAGCTGTATTAACGTAATTGGCAAGAGCCTGCAGTTGAAGAACAGAGAACTGATGGGACTACCTCTTAGCATTTGCAATGCCAAACTGCACCCTAATATATAAACCTAACCCAAAACACTGCTGAAATCCAGCCATCGGGAAAACAAGACCATAACCAAGAACTTATCTCACAGTTTCACTGAAGGTAACAAGATTCCATAGAGACAGGATCTATACTGGTCACATTTTCTAGCAAATCAAAGCCTATTTACCTCCATAAATTTACAGTATAAGCTTACCTGAGAGCCACATTTGAGGCACAGCCACACATCCGAAGGTGCCACAGGCTCACCATCGCTCATCCGTCTCTCCTTCAGACATTCTGAACATATTGACCACACGTTCTGAGCTACCGCTCTTTTCACATGATGCACATCCACTGCTTGGCTCACATGCTGGCAGGTTAAGCCTTGAGAAAATGGCACATATCCACTTTTAGCAATTAAAAACAATAATTTTGAAAGAGAGCAGGTTTACACTGGAAGACTTGAATCTTCAGTAAAATTAGCATTAGGAAAAAAATAGCAAAGAACTCAAATAGCAAAAACTGGCCAACAGCTCCTCCATATATGGAATTTTATGAGGGATCCAGTCTGGTCTTTCCACAGGGAAAATCATTTTCAAGTTAATTAACACTACCTCTTAAAAACAGCTAAACTTACGGACTACTTTGTAAAAAATTCGCTTTCCTGATTTTTTTTTGTCAGCAGTAAAATATTACACAGAACTATTTTTGCGTATATCAACAGTTAACATCCCTTCCTATCCTTTAAGGAGGATTTCCAGATATATCACTTACCCATCCATTCCTACAACTGCCCACTTCAAATGTGATTATCAACCACTATTATTCTTTGTCAATTCTTTGCACCAACTCCAATGAAATATCATAGAAAATCTAGGTATGAAGAGACCTCTGGAGGGCATTYGGTCAAACCCCCACTCAAAGCAGAGCCAACTACAGATTTAGATTAGATTGATGAATGCTTTGTTCAGCTGAGTTTTGAGTAGCTCCAAGGATGGAGGTTTCACCATCACTAGAAACTCTGTTTTCTGTCTCACTATCCTCATGGGGAAAAAAATAATTTCCTTATATCTCATCAAACTTCCCTTGCCCTAAGGTCTGCTGTCTCTAATCCTTTCACTGTGGACCTTCAAGAAGGGTCTGGTTCTACCTTCTCTATAACCTGCCACCAGGCTGTCAAAGAAAGAAACTTTACTCTCTCTCTCTTCTCTAGGCTACACAAACTCATTTCCACCAACCCTTCTTCATACGCTATATGCTCCATCCCCTTAAGCACCTTGTGAGTTGGCTCACTGCTGGACTTACTCTAGTATGTCCATATCTTTCTTGTACTAGGGAGCCAACGGACATAGTATTCCAGATGAAGTCTTACAAGTGTCAAAAAGGCATGAAGAATCACTTCCTGCTACCTGTCAGCTTCACTCCTGCTGTATCATGACATAGTAGGTGCAAGCCAGTAGGACTCCCCGAAGCTTTTCTGCAAAGCTGCTTTCAAGCCATCAGTTYCCAGTCTGTACTACTGTATATGGTTATTTTGGCCTAGGTGCAGGATTCACTTGCCTTTGTTGAACTCCATGGAGTTTCYGTCAGCGCATTTTTCCAGCCAGTCTGAATCACTCTGAATGGCAGACCTATCCTCCAAGATACTGACTACTCTTCCGAATTTGTTGATATGAAAATGACAGAGCGTGGCCTCACAGTGCCATCATCCAGCTCTCTCAGCACTCTTAGATGCATCTCATCTGATCCCATAGATGTGCATTATGTTCAACTTGCTTTAGCGCTCTCAATCTTCTACTCTGGATAATGCTTAAATTTCCTCAAGTCTGCCACTGGGCTCAGGGACGCAAGAGGACTGAGTGCAAATCTCGTATGTGAAGACTGAAGCACATGTGAAACACTGAGTTCCTTAGCCTTTCCTAAGTCCCTTGACACCAGCTCCCCACCTTTCAAGCAGTACACTCACAGTTTCGTTAGCCTTCATTTAACTGTCAGAGTATCCACACAAACTTTTCTTCTTGCTTTTCACATCCCTCATTAGATTCAACTCCAAATCAGTTTGGTTTACCCGATCCCACCCCTGCATACTCAGGACCCCTGAGGGTAGCCCAACCCTGCTTCCACCTCCTGCATGCTTCCTTTTTGCATCTGAGCTCAGTCAGAAGCTGCTTGTTTGATGAAGCAGCCCTCTGCCATGCCTGCTTGACTTTCTGTACATTGGAAAGGGCTGCTCTTGTGCTTTGGAGAGGTTGTCACTCAAGATCAACCAGCTCTCCCGCCCTTCAGGGCAGTCACGYAGTGTAACAACTGATCATGTCACAAACGTTTGATTGAAGGTACTTACGCTATGAATTCAAACAGGAAAAGCATTTCACTCTACCACTGCTTTGTGGTTTTCACCAGTCAACATGGAAAATATCCCTCAACCTCAGGGCCCAGCATCACTTAATGTATTTACCTGCAATATCATCTGACGAGTCTTCATCCTGTGGCCTATTAGGCCTTTTGTTTCTCTTTGCTTTCTCAGAGTTAGCTCTTGATGGATCTTTCACCCGCATCTGTTACTTACTAGGAAAGAGAAACAGGGATTGTTTTATTGTCAAAATACTTCATCAAATTTAGAGAGTTTAAACCCTGAAAGCCTGAGATCAAATCACACATTCAAAACTCATAATTCACAAACAGTTTTAGGCTTTGATTAGTAAAGAGTATTGAGTAATAATAAATACGAAAGTGTCAGAAATGAACTCTTAGATATACTGAAAGATCAACTATATTGCATGAAGTTACAAACTATATCTGTAGCTACGTGACATGCACACTTCCAGTCAGCAGTGTTAAATAGCTGAGATACTGGCATTTTCTTTTGTTGTTTTAAAGTAAACTGCTACAGAGTTCCATATGTACCTTGTAAGAAAAACTTTATTAAAATAGAAGCATCTCTTTCTTAACATATTTTCCAAAAGAAACAAGGTTGGTGTCACCATTAACCTGTGTGCACTCCCTAAAAGCTTTCAAATAGTTCAAACAATGCCGCCTTCTTGTGGTATCATCTGCAGGTTACTAATGTCACCTGTTCCACTAATATGCAAATATTTTTAACTGTACTGCCACATCTATGTATATGAAACAACTGAAATGTCCTACGTCTGGTAATACTAATAAATATATTCTCTCTGTAGATCAACCAGGTTAAGAGTTTCTCAAAGTTTAAAAATTTGTCCAAGTTTTTAATTCTTCTGTGCATACGCAATTAGATCTTTGAAACTGAGAGACTGAAACCCTGAGATGCACTAGAAATGATCTGGTTTTTGAGCTCAGTATTCTCCTYCTTTTCATCTGTTGTGCCAATCACTGAAGAAGTCTGCCACAGTGATACTGAAGGACCATCACTGGTGTCTGAGTAGACCTCACTGAAGTAAAGCGGGCAATTCATTCCTCAGAGCTACTGTTCCAGGCATCTTACAAATTCAGACAGACATCTCTGCATCTGTCACACTTACTGTTAGTGATGGGGGTTTTCTGCATGGCCACAGCAATTACAGATTTACTTTGGGAACAGCAAAATTATGCACAGTAAGAAAGAAACCTTTACTCTCTGAGTCCTTGCARTGCTGCCTTCATTCTTCATGCCTCCTCAACCTTTCAGAATACTTCATTATTTTTGTAAAATGATACACAGCAATCAGTGTATACTAGATTAAACATCATAACATTCTTAAATTACATAKAAGTCTGAAGCTTCAAACACTAAGACACAAATAAACAATGCCACTGAACTCAGGTTGGCTGATTTTACAGGTTTGCAAATGTAAAACCTAAAGCTAAAGTTTTGTAGATCTCTCAGCAACATTTAACACTGTAAACTACTAGAGCATGCTTGCCAACACATGTAAGGCAAAGACGTTGATCAAACTGTACGACTGATACAGACTYTATTAGAAAACTGGTGATATTACACTAAATGACATAACCAATCAATAGCAAAGACAGAAAAAAAGGCCTCCCTAGAGGAATGTAGTTTTGTTTAGGTTACTCAACATGGACACAAATGATCACACAAGTTCATTTCAGCATAAAAAGTTTTATCTATTTGGACAGATTATGTAAGACTGTACAAACCACATGACTTTCATTTGGGTGAATTCTGTTCATATCAGTACACTTCAGGATCTCAGACAACTTTAGGAAAGAACAATTAATGCATCAGAGCAGCTGAAGTCTTTTCCACCTCGGAAATCATAACAGGCAACTTAATATTATCTGCCAATGGGCAACTTAATATTATCTGGAACAGGGCATCAGTAGCCCACCAGTGGAACCCATGCTACATAGTCCTTCAGGACACATGGAAAATTAGCATCTGGAATGACTGAAAATGTGGCATTTTCATCACAAAATAATTAACAAGGCATTAGAAATAAACACAGACACAGCAACSAAGCATTCATACTGCAGATTTGGGAATCCACTGATCAACGTAGAGATTTTTCGGTCGTCTTTTAGTAAGAGTGGGTAGAACAAAAGATAACATGCACCACTACATTAAACAGTTCTCATTAAYGCACATGTAGAGAAGCATATATCATACAAGGCTTACTGACCTGTGAGCTCTCTGAAAAGCCACATAATATCAAGGACCTAACCAGGGTTTGTGCTTGATTTTGAAAAGCTTACAGAAGGGTAAGAGCAAGGGAGCTGCTTAGCAAGCTTTCTTAGCAAGAAGGACAGTATGTAGGCAGCACTATTTGCTCTTTTCCAGCACACTTGAGGGCAGAAAAMCATTACAAGTAAAAGATTTAACAATTAAAAACAGGAGCAACATTTCACATATCAAAATGCTTATGCTAGGAATCTGATTACTGCATTTAATTGAGATAAAGAAAGAAGAAACCTAAAGTAGTTCAGAAATCAATTCTAAGATATGTTTATGTGAAATAACAGACTGAGATTTTACTGTAATGAAAAGCCTGAATAAATGTAAGGCCAAAAAAGCATAAAATACAGTTAAGAAGTAAAACAAGAGTAACCCTCTGTATGTCTGCTGACCACTGGCACAATTCGTTCAGGACAAAGGGGCAGAGGAGAAATGATCAACTGGCTCAGTCCTCTGGAGAATAAAAGCCTTGACAATTTTCCCATGATTTGCTTCTTTCTAATCCACTCCTCTTTTCTGAATATGTTCATTGACTCTATTTCGTAACTATGACCATCAGCTGTCAAGTGTCCTCGAGGAGACATTTTATGATGATATTCTCTGAAAGCAAAGCAGAAGGAAATCTCTGCAAAGTCTTGCTCAGAAGTTTCTTTTTGTAATAGAAAAACAAATATGTAAGCTTTTAATTTCTTATCCACAAAATGAAGTCACGGTGCTCATGATATTTGACTAATTAATCTGACAATAACAACAATAAAAAAGATCTTTGCAGTAGAAAAAAATGAATTCAGACAGTATGYTCCCTCACCCTGACTTCTATTTAGCATACAGCAAAAATCAGGAGTGAAAATTGTGCAGCTTCTTGGAAGAAAAARCTAAAAGTAGGAAGAGTTGAATCACATCCTTTTAAGCAGTCATTTCATGCAAAACTAGAAACTAGTTCTCGCCCAACTGGTTCAGATTTGTGAACTTAACATGCGAGAATTTGAAGTATAATAATCATCACTTGCTATTCTTGGTGCAGAGTTTACTTTTTATACTAACAAAGAACCCTCCTGGCAATCTGCCTGCAAAACGCCAATTAAGATCAAARGTTCCTTACTACAACTGCTCATTTCCACCTTTCTAGAAAAATCAGAATGCTTGTGAAGCAGCAGAACAATCTGCCTACCTAATTTCAAAAGCTCTGCATTTGACACAAAGTGCCAAAAATCAACATATGGTAAAAGTGCTAAATTTGTTAAGTTAAATCTAAGGTATATCTTGACTATTTTAAATGCAAGGTTTGCCTAAAATAGTCTACACTTAACACAGTAAAGTAGTCGCTCCATAAAGTATATAGTTAGAAACTAAAAAGAGATAATTTTAGTTCTTTAAAAAAAAAAAGTGGTTTAGTCTACTAAAAATCAACAGAGCTAGGACCGAAAGAAGGCACATGGAAAGCATAAACTAGAATTCACTTTTCTTTAGCAGAAAAAAGCAAGAACATGTAATTCCTCTCACAGCATCTGTACGCAGCAGAGGTGGGGAAACTGTCTTTACTGTCTAGATACCTCCCACTGTCTCATCTTGCAGTCATTACTTAGAGGTTGAATTTCTCCTCCTACAAGGTCTTCACAGCTCACCTGCTAAATCTTGAAATATGCAACCTTAGCAGTTTTTCCCACGCTGCACCTACATGATGACGTTTACAAGAAACCCAAACTAGACCATCAGTATTGTTAGCTATTTCATCAGTGAACAGCTGAATTCAAAGAAGCTGGGGCAAATAAATTTCCCTACCTGTTTCTCAACTCATCTGAGGTATCCCTAATTCCAACGATTTGTAGTCAAACTTTTCAATTAAAATGCTATATTTTTATTGCTAATGTTAAAAAAAAAAGTATCAAACTATCACACTAAAAATGCAGGGACAGCATAGAGAGCATGAATATAGCATTCAAAAATTAGCACAGTGCTTCCCTATTACTTAAAAGAATTGCACAGCTGCCAACAGCAGAATACCACCCAAGAGCAAGGAGCTGTTGAACAGAAAAGATACATAAATTCAGTCAAAAGGTCAAGATGTTCTGTAACACATTTGTGAACAAGTTTTACGTACTTTCTTATGTCCGTGAAAATACAAAAGGATGAGACCTGCACAAGTCAGTAATGCCAGATCTTCTGCGAGTATTGCAGAATCGCTACGTGTTTTGATGCAAGCTGTAAGTAGATATATTTTGGACGGCTGTTCAGAGCATTACCTGTGGCATTTTGGCTGCCTCGCTACTAGATCAAATGTCACCCAATCAGAGCAGGAACCACATCCATCACGACCAGCAACTGGGCAGAGCCATCAATCAGCGGGCCGGGGCGCTCACCGTTCTGACAGCCACCAAAACCTTCGCAGCAAACAAGCCCTCGCTGCCTGCTAGAGCAGTAAAAGGACCAGAACTACTTACTGGTAGTGGCAGCAACACTTCTTCCCCTGGAAAATGTCATTTGAGATTCTGGAAGTGTCATCTCCAAGATTTTCTTGCCCAAAGGCACATCATGCACATCTTACACCATCACTAGGGCTCACTTGCCAATCCTGACACTACATTACAGTCCTGGAAGGGTGATACATGGATATACTTTTTGTACAAAGAGTGAAACAGAGCCTTCTGGGCACGAGGTACAACTTTCCAAGTGACAGTTAAAATCCCACAGCATTTCTCACATTTATTACTCATTTTAATCCATCTGCCCATGCTAAACATGGTCTGTTAATTTTCATGTTTGCATCCTGCACAATCCTCCTCAGGTTTGCTATTGAAACATACTTACCACAGAAACTTTTTATGATAAGAAAAACCCCAATGCATCTAGACACCAGAATAAAAGCCTCCATAATCAGGGCTTTTTTGTTGACTAAAGTAAATAAAAGGATTGAGTGGACAAAAGAAGAAGTATTTTGATGTTAAATATTTTTGCTAGTATCTTATAGCAAAGGTTTTGCTAGTGTGTTATAGAAAATGTCATGGATCCCTATCAATATCCAACCTCAATGCACCCTTACAGCTTTTGYTTATGCTTGCTATCCCACTTTAAATGCATCTTGAAGAAAATATTAACACACTAAGAGGGAAAAACATCTGGATGGATGGGTTTATGGCCTAACAAATCCACAGATATCCCTTAAACAGCAGAACACATAAATAACACAAAAAAGAGCTATGGTTTACAAGTAATGATGTTGACCTGCAAGCAGAGAACTTCATACAGTGAAGAGGCAGTTAGACGAGACCTCAAAGAGCCTACGCAGTCCAGTGACATGAACAATGATGTAAACAGCCCCATCTCCATGGAAAACTTGAGAGAGTGGCAACTGAAACAGCTGCAGGACAAACACTGAACTCACACTGTCTTGGCAGGATAGCCGTGGGACAAAAAAAATCAGGAAAAGGTGGCTCAAGATGTCATAAAAGAAAATGAAGGGCAGAAACCTGGGAGAAATACTTATTCTGCAAAGTCTCAAAATAGAAGGAGAAAGTAAAGTAACAGCAAGTAATAAAAAGGAAATGTGGTTGTAGTATGGCATGTGAGACAGTATACTGGAGCCCACACAGCATAACACGTTAAGCTGATATGCTAAAATCTTAGCTTCTAATGTGCTACACTATTGCCTAAAGGCTGAGCCTGGGCAGGTCACTTTAAAACAGGAAGTTAATGTTGATGTATAACTTTCTGTCTACTTTGGAAAACTAAAAATGTAAAGGACTAAGAAAAATGAGTTAGAGCTCTTTGAAAGTCAAAGGCTGGCTACTGAGAGGAAAAGATTCATTCAATTTTCTCCCTACATACAAATTGCCCCAGTTTGTTTTGATGACACATCTAAAGTAGAACAACTTGTCCTTGATCTGCGATTGATGTTACCAGCAAAACCCCTGAGACGCTAGCTATGTACTTGTGACTCTCACGGAAACAAAACYGCAGAAAGCAGTTCTTCAGTAGTTCCTGAAGAAGCACGACAAAGTATTTACAACTGTAGTAAACTGCAAAGCAATTTTACAACGCATATTCTACGACCAACCTGGCACGTGTTCGTGCCTTGAAAAGCCAGGAATGACTGCGGAAGGAATCTTTCCCTCAAACAGAAATCCGCAAATATGCCCACATGAAAGCACTGCGTAAAGGAATTTGGGGATAGTGACAGCTAAAGACAACGCACRACAATATTTGTTGTTATTGTCATCTGCTTATTAGTTACTGGTATTCTACTTTACTTCTGTGCGGTTTTAAGGTGCCGTCCTGCAAATCCCCCTTCCCCGCGCGCACCTAGAGCAAAGGCGGCGCGGCGCGCTGAGAGCGGAGCTGCGGCCGGGGCACGCAGCGCCCTCGCGGCCCTCCCACCTCCTCGGCGCCGGCCCTCTCCCGCCGCCGAGAGCGGCCGCCGGGCC
>NW_028186368.1:5678250-5683208 GCF_003343005.1 Rhea americana | reverse complement strand
GGCGAGGGGAAGCGGCGGGAGAGCGAGATGCGGCGGGAGGCGCAGGGCGGGCGGCGCGGCCCCAGCGCGGCGCGGCGCGGGGGAGCGGGTCGAGCGGGGCTGGGGGTTGAGCTCGACGTGTGGCCGAAATCTGCCCTCATYCGCGGGGAGAGGCCAGAGGCAACCGCAAAGGAAAACTATGTTTAAGGGGAAGGCACGTCTGAATTAAGGAGATAGGCTTGCGTGCCCGTCACGTGGAGATAGTAGTGGGATCTTAATGGAAGAAGATTAGGTAGAGCTGAAACCTAGGGAGGAAAAGGGGGAAGGAATGAAGTTGCAGTGGAACACCTCAAAGCAGGGAGTGTTGTCCAGGAGAACCTGGATAGTCCCGGGTAGTGGTCCTAGCGGCAGCCACACTGCCAGAGTGGTTAGGGGAATGCACGCCGAAGTCACTGGACCCGGCAAAGACAGCATGTCAGAGAGTACTGTTGAAGGAGGCTGACAGATTAAGCAGGCGGTGAGCTAGGCAGGAGCACCTCAATGGCAGCGGTGTCAGCTGAGCGCGAAGATCTCCAGGCAGGCTGCACGCCGCAGCAGCGGGACACCAGACCCTGGTGGTGACCTCTGCGTTCATTGAGTTCATACGTGAGAGGGAGACGGAGGACGGGATAATCCCTGGGAAACAAACTAGATAGAGAAGTTGGTTCCTTCTCCTCTGCACAGGAGAAATGGAAGAGTTGCTGCACTCTGAGGAAAATAATTAGATTGAACGATTCTTTAACCTTTTAAGGGAAGGAAAGGAAACTCTGAATGTGCRTGAAAGTGGGACAGTGTGATGTAAAGGGATTCCCCCTAAAACTCCTTTAGCACAGGAGAAGAGAACTGAAGTATCTGGAGAAGGTAGAATGTCCAGAGACTGGCAGAAAGGGACAGCAAGCACAGAGGTGGAAAAGATCAGGTGAGATCCCTCCCTGAAAGAAACTGATTCTGTTCTGAGCAGAGAGTGAGGATAGGACAAATTAAATAATAATAAAAAAGATGTCTTAAGATTTTTGTGCATGGGTTTCTGTTGTCTTGGGGAAACWCGGATATAAGTTAGAGTTGCATGTTAGGAACATATATTCGTAACCCTAGTCAGCCAAGTCACCGACTTTCCTCTGGAAGGACTAAACAAAACAAAAGCAGAAGCAGAAAAAGCAAATGTTGAATTTGAGTTGTGTCTGCGGTTTAGTGATGAAAGAAAATGGAGGGTCAAGGGCAAAGAAAAATGAAGCATGAAGATCATCAGGAATTAAAAGCCATGAAAAGAGTTAAAAACAAAGCAGAAAGCAAAAGCCAAGAGCAAACAATAGCGTGATGAAGAATGCTATGGGAAGGCGAAGTACCAGTCTATGGGAAGGCTGAAAATTGACAAAAGAAACCAAAGTGAYAGTCAAAAGAAGAGGGTGCAATAATAGAAAAATCAGAAAGGCAGCAATACTTGACAGAGGCCGAGGTCAGAGAAAACCATTTCTTTAATCAATAAGGGCTGCAGTCAAAAGAGAAAGTGAGGATACAGAATGYGCAAGGGTGAATGTGACTGGGTAAATCAGCTGGGAAATAAAGCCACCGGAGATGGGTGTGCGAGACTGTGCAGAAATGGAGAGAGAGTTCCAAGAGGGGAAATTAAGAAAGCTGATGAGGAGGGGTTGTGTGTGTGCTGGATTGCAGTGCCACGAAGCCAAGCAGAGAGAAGAACTGAATATGCTACCTCTGGAAAAAAAGAAGGAAAAGAGTTATTAGAAACTTAGATTTATTTAGATTCTTCTTAGCTATCTRTACAATAAATGTAGAGTAATCTTGGTCATTGTTTATTTTACTACAGGTCAAATATGCAGTAAAATGTACTTCAAAAGAGAGTTCCAAGAGGATTGTGTTCTACCCATATCTTGTTGAAAATGAAAACTGTATAAAACTTCAACTCATACAGATACACTGCTTCAAAGAGACAATTTGCAAATGTCTGTCAAGAATGAGGCCATATGGAAGGGCTGGCAGAAGGGCAGCTAGTGAACCAGTTATATGTGCCAAGTTCAATTTGTCACACTTTACAGTACTGAAAAATATTTTCTTCTCATTTTGAGAAATAAAATGTTTATTAGTAAAGATTCAACAACATAGTCCTCAAAATACATGTTTAATGAATGAAAAGATGCAATGTGCCTGCCTTTAGAAGGCTGGAATCTCAGTTAAATTGTATATATATATAAAAGATATGTAGTAATACTTGTTTAAAACATACTGAATAGAAGGACTCTCATTTSTCCACTAACAACAGTGGCATTATCTTAACAAAAAATCCTTGGAGCTGGAAGACTGACAGTTCACAAAATCAAAACATACCAAAACTAGACATAAAATTGTTAACGGGACCACAACAAGTGCAAATGTAAATATACAATTACAGAGGTAAAAGCAGCACAGTTAGTGGAAAAAAATCAGTCTTTCTCCTCAGTTATGACAGTGATACTCCTTTTAGAATTAATTTGGCTACATTGGTTTCAAAGTTCCCAATATGTTTTCAGTCTTGTGGTTTTTATTACTTTTACCTTAGACTTTAACATTTTTCAACAATTTGACTCCTTTACGGAAAGCACTTAGCTCTGATAAAGCAGCAGGAACTGGAGCTGCTGAATGAACTGAAACTGAAGGCACCAATGGAGTGAGTAGTCCAACTGTGTAAAGCATTTGCTGGTACTGTATGTGGTAGTGAAAAATCTGTGTACAGTTTATCCACTCAGGCTGTTCAGGCTGTACATGCAGTGAAATTCAGGCCTTAATGGCATCAGYGGGAACATTCCCACACTGAAATGCTATCATAAACTCATTAAATGTTTTAAATGTTTATATATTTTATCAATGTTTAGTCATAAATTTAGGCTWGAAAGTAGAGAGAACAGTGATATTTTGTGAATAAAATTACAGTGGGATTACTGAGGAAGAAACAACTGTTCTTCAGATCACGTTTGATATTTTATGGCAGGGATTAGGARGTGATCTTTTAAATTTTGGAGTGACATCATGTTCTTTTATAAAGAAATATATATATATATATATACTCAAAAATCAAAGTAATATGAAATAATCAATACCAGATGAACAATAAAATGTAAAAACAGTAATGTTACATGTTAAGCTGACAAATGTAYTGATCCAGCAACAAAGCAAAAGAAAATAACTTATGATTTAAACCTGCAAATATGATCGGTAGTTTAAAGGTTAAACCAMACATCTTTATGACTGAATTCAACATGTAAGTTGAATTTAACAAAACCTGCTTTTTAGATGTAGAGGAGTTGCTAATAAGCCTTCTGCCAGTAAGACATTTAGCTTCATTGAGAGYAGAGAAAGCTGAACCAAGATCTTAGCCATGTCTCTTCTCGAGATTTTTATTAAAAAAAATAGAATGAAGTAGCTACAAAATGCTTGAAAAAAAAACAACTGTCACTGAATCAAACACGCTTGCCAAGCTTTTGCAGTCGACCTTCACAGCAGCAGTGTCATTAGCYTGGTCTATGATTATTTATCATGAAAACCTGTCGAACCTTTAACTGATCTTCGCAGTATTTCCTGCATAGCTCGTAAGACTTGAATGGCTCTTTAGTCCCTGGCCTTACGCTAAACCTTTCAGTTAGGTCGAACCCAGAAGATCACTATTAACACTGCTAAGCACAAGGTGGGCCTCTGAACCTGGTCAGCAAGACACGTATGCAAGAGGAAAAAACAGTATGAGAAGGGCCTGATCCTGGCTGTCTGTCCCACAGAACTGTTAAGTCAGGGCCAGTTTTGTATGAGGAGATGTTGCAAAATCAGGGCCTAAACTGTATTTCTATTTCCATGTAAAGGYAACTGTTTGGGGCTGTTTTCTTCCTGGTACCAGAGGTGGCTCACCTAAAGCAGCTCCCTGGGAATTGCATACACCTTTTCTGAAGCCGCAACATCCTCTATATTCCCTTTGCTTTCCTGTATAGGCTTCTGTGCTGATGAACTATAATACTTTATTATCATAACAAACAAGTCCCTGCTACCTTTTTAGTGAGTGTTTTTAACATGCAGTGACGATAAAGCTATTTATATCTTTATTTTCACATTGAGTTTTTATTTTCATTTTGACTTTCCAATGTATGGTGAATACAGAGAACCGTGGGCGTTAATTCTTGTTCTGAACAAAGTGTTATAATCTCAAGAGCCAAACCGGTCACATACCTAAAGGCTATACGACTAAAAGCTATACAACACAGCAGCTCTGCCTGAGGTCGTTGCTAATAGTCCAGTTTACAGAGGATTGCAGCGTAAATTAGTCTTTTCTACCAAAAAACGAAATATTGCCAAAACCAGGTGATGGGTTTTTAGCACACTGACAGCGTGGGAACTACAAGTTCATACTATACTCCACGTGTTRACTGATTCAGCCGTTTTCAAGGTCTTTGCGCTTATCTGCAAAAGCACAGACAGCTGAGGGATGTCCAGCCAGCCGGGCACGCGCCTCTGATAGGAACGGAGAGCTGCCGATGCCGGGGCGTTCACGGTGAAAAACACTGAGCTACAAATTTCTGCCGGAGATCCGGCTCGGCTCGCGTCCCGCCCGTGAACACCCGGTGCCGCGGACACGCGTGCTTAGCCGTGCTACCGCGCCGTGGCTTATAATCTCGGTTATCAACTGCTGAAGGCGCGCGGACGCGTTGGCAAGCTGCGCGAAAGCTCTCCTTGGAGGAGCGAGCCGGAAAACGACCCCGGCAGGGTCCGCTCTCGGGGTACAGCTCCTTTCTCCCTGCCTCGCTGTGTCGCTAAGGGGTCGTTATCCCTCCTTCTCCAGAGCCCCAGCCTGCTTATAGAATTATTTTTAAATTAAATAAATAAATAAACAAATAAAAGGAGGAGGAGGTCCAGGCRAGGTGTGAGCTCGGCAGGGCTGTGCGCGCCGCGGTGTCTGTCCGGGA
>NW_028186368.1:5653175-5678022 GCF_003343005.1 Rhea americana | reverse complement strand
GCGGGCGGGTGGGGCTCTGTCGCCGGGAAGAGCCTTCCGCGGCTCTCGGCGTGCTCAGGGGCCGCGTCTCTCTCGCAGGGCCCAGGGCCGCGAACGTCGTGTCCCGCAGCCTCTGCTCCGCCGCGCAGCGCTGCGTTTCCTACGAAGAGTTCAAAGACTTGAAAAGAAACAATGTCCTCCACATAGATGTCCGCGAGAGATGGGAGATTGACAGATTTGGGAAAATCCCGGAGTCCGTCAACATACCTTGTAAGATACTCAGGCTGCTGCGCAGAAATACAGCGTTTTATGCTCGGTGGTCAAATGTGTGGACAAATSATGATTTAGCAAAAAAAATAAGAGCCATGCTGAACAGCACCTAATAAGTTGTAGGACTAGACTTTTCCGAGAGGCGTTTGAAAGCTGCCAGCGTAAACCTATTTGTGGATGGAGATTAAGTGTCACTTCTCTTCTGTATTTCCCAGTGAGTGAGTTAGTGGAAGCTCTGCAGATGAGCCCGGGGGACTTCAAGGAGCAGTACAAGCAGAAGATGCCTGCCAAGTCGGACCAGATGGTTTTCTCCTGCTTGGCAGGAGGAAGAAGCAAACAAGCACTGGATTTTGCCGTGTCCTTGGGTTTCAGCAGGTGAGCCTACAACTGCTGCCTGTCCCCACTGAACCTTGAAWCGTGCTGTTTGGTGTTACAGTGAAGTGTGTTGTCCTGTGAAAAGACTTCCCAGCAGTTTGCTTATGTGCTACAAGTGATAAAAGCTACTGCAAGAACATGCTGCCTCTGAAGGTCCTTCTGCCACTTGTTGCGGCTCCCTCACCAAAATCTTACTTATACAGCTTCATACGCAGTTGTTCTGACATGAGGGTGGTGGCAGGATGCTGGAAAGGCAGAGAACTGCCCATTTTCGTAGAAGCACAGTCTTAAATTTTATTGAATAGTTTATGAAACAACATCCTTTGTTAAGTTACAGTTCCACCTGTACAGTTCACCAAAGGCAAAATATGCCCTTGCTTTCAGTAAACCAGTGCATTGTTTGCCAGATATAAAACAGTGAAGGGAATAGTTAAAAGACAGTGAGATTGATATAATGAAAATGAAAGCAGCGTTTTGTTGGCAGAATTCTTTCACCCTTGACAGAAGGTAGATCACTGACTTGAAGACAGAGGGTGAAATTTCAACAATTGGTTGTTTGCATGTTTTTACTGAACCACAGTTTGTGAACTGGAATAATTCTGGCCATTTCAGTCAAAAAAAAGTAGAAGCACACTCTTGTTTTATAAATGTATTGTTTTAGTAAGTGCAAAATGTTCTTCATGCTGCTTAATTGAAGGAGTCTGTGTTGTGTTGCATGGTGAGTTTTTGTTTCTTTTGTTTAGGTTTGGTTCCTCACAGGCTTGGGTGARATCTACATAGCATGTGGGTTCACAAGGAGTTAAAGATCAGAGTACTGCTTTTATTTGATGATACCTGAGATACTAGCCATAATGCCGTATAAATCTCSCACCACAGACTCAGTTCTCTCCTTTTAAAAAAGGCAATGGCAAACTGTTTTGTTGGTGAGCCTACTACTACTTGCTTGATGTTTGATCTCCAGCACTCCAGCATCGTTTGGAGGAAATGTGTTACAGAACACACTAGAAGGAAGCACTGGCATTCCTTATACTGTATCTGGCTCCGTGAAATTAAGTACGAGTATATTTAATTTTAGAGAATTCCTGTGTGTTTCTTTCTTTTGCCATGTCCTCTTCCACAATTTTATCAAGAGCCCTTTATAGCACCACTTAATCTTCTCTATATTTTCAGAGTTCAACACTATTCTGGTGGCTTTGAGGAGTGGGCAAAACGTGAACCTCCAGAGAAAAAATGAAGATGACCACCCCCAGCCTCTGCCCCACCAAGGTTTCAGGATGATTTGTATGTTTTAGGATTCAGACCACATGGATTCCACTTCCAATATACAGCCGTCTCTTGTGTTTTCTTTTGTAACTGGACATGTACCTTTAAGTAGCCATGTATGTTTAACTGGTTGGTGTAAATCAACTATGATAAGGACTATGATTTGAGCAGAGAATATTAACATTTGTTCAATGTTTACTGTGGGCTATGTTCTTCACTGRAACTATGTGAACACAACTTTAATAGTTATGATGTTTACTAGGATTTTGGTGTAATGTGGTTTATGTCTGTTTAAAYAAATGGTGATAAAACTTTCTTATAAACTTATACTTTCCTTATTAACTATGTTGGGTAGTTTGTTTGACTGCTATTGCTTTAATGGAGTCGGGATAACTGTYCTAAACATAAATTATATGTCACGTATAGCTAAAGTTTCGAAACATTTGCTGTGTTCTGAAGAGTGAAAGTAGAGAGTAGGATTCTTTGTACTATGTGATTGCAAGACCTAAAGTCCACTATCAATCACAAGATATGAAAAGAARCTGACCTGATGTTAGAATACTTGCCTTTTGTTTTTCAGTTGCTTATTTTAAAAAGTATACCCATATTTATACATAAATGTACTCCTGAGTACAAAATGCTATGGCATGCAGTCAGCTTTTGCTTTGCCTTGGCAGTTCTCAAATGTGAACTTGCCTGTATTTGAAATTACTATTACAGAGTTTTAACCATTTTAGGGTGGAAAACTTGAGATTTTCAAGGAAGTTAGTTAACTTCCTTCTTTCTTTTCTGTACATAAATTTGTATGTCTTAGACTTWAAAAAAACAACCAACCAGCCTATCCCCACCTATAAATTTGCATAGTCATGGTTTTTAAGAATTGTGGTTTTTTTTCTAATGCTATTAACAGTTCAGYGAAACAAGCACAGCTGTATTGCTTTGGCCTTTAGAAAACAGAAGTTCATGGTTCTGCAGATTGTCTGGAAAAAAGGAATTAAAATTTTGCYTAGTTTTACTCTCATCAGTATTGCCGGTAATGTGGACTTATCCTAGAGCTCTTCTATTCTAACAGTGCAGTTTGAATGGTGAGATGAAATACAGGATCTAAAAATATACAGCTTGTCAAGTTTAGAGAACAGACAAGAAAAGGTAAGTAATCTTACTAGAATCTTATTTGTCTCCCTGCTGTCATTAGTTTCTAGAGCAGAATTCCAGTAAGTGGGTGCAGTCAACTGTGTTAACTGTGCTGCCATGACTATGTATCTTTCAGTTTATGAGGGTGTCTGTTCTCTCATCTTTTGTAATAATTAGAGAGAACTGTAGTGTAGCTGTTGCAACAGTGAGTAATGCATTTTTCTTCAAAATATCATTGCCTCTGTAGCAATCTTACCACAAGGCCTTATTTCCAGCCCATAAAAAGTAAAGGTTAAATGAAGAAGCAGAATTTAGACCTAACTTCCAAAATACTGGGTTTAGTTTAACCAATGGATTATTGGGAGTAAGATGAAATTAAAATGCCAGGATGAGTAGGTGTTATCTTGTTGTCATTCTTGGCTACTCTGTAATTTCTGCTATCTTACTCTTAAAGGTCTCTCTYTTTCAGGCTGGATCAGGAGAAATAACAGATGTTATCATGCGTGTTGGATTTGGCCAAATCTATTATCTTTTAATTTTGTCTGTTTAATGTGACATAGAGTATCAGTTTCACAGTGTTGTGAGCATGTAATCAAAGGGGCAACAGAAGCCCACTGTTGGCTTRCTCTTGCCAGGCCTCACCAGGACTAATGATGCCTTTTGGTCTAGACCAGGTTGTGACAGAGTTTGAAAGTATTTAGCTAAATGTCTAAGTAATCTTGCCTAGCTGTATTGACCAAATCACCAAACTTTAGCATGCAGATGAACAAAGAGTCCAGAGACCTAACAACTGAACTTCATCATAATTCAGTCATGGCAATACTTCCTTTTGTAGCTATGTTAAGTATGGTGGGAATGTCTAACATCATGTAGCCACCAAAACATGAACAACAAACAATTGCATTGTGTCACAGCAAGGTCTGTCTAGCTCATTATTTTCTGTTCAGCCACAACCGGTAATAGATGTCTGAGTATGACTTTAAAAGAGTATAGTAGTGATACGATCCCCAGAGTATTCTGATGTGCAAGTCAGAGAGCTATGAAAGTTTCTTCAGGCTTTGACATGTCTTGGTGTGTTTGAACTTCTAGAAATTTTCTTTATTTACTTCTCTATCAGTGCAAACTCCTGGCAATCACACYACGCTGCACGAGGCGGGGCTCGTGGCTTAACTCCGTACTGTAGGGAGAACTTTTTCTCTTTGTACGTTCTAAACTTGCCACATGCCGACTTCACTTGATGACCCTGTTTCTTCTGTTAAAAGAAGTTAAGGACAGGAGTCATCTATTCATTCTTCAGGCCACTTAYGATTTTTATAATTTCTGCTGTTATTTCAGAGTGAAAAGTCCTAGGTTTGGGGTGGGGGAGTTCTGTGTTAAAGCCATTGTACCCCTCTGATTACACTGAGATTTTTCTTAGTATCTTTTTGAGATCTGTACTTGCTTTGAGATGASAAAGAATGATGACTAAGATGAGGTTGTGATTGTAACTTCTGGACTGCATGCTAATTTCAAATAATTTTTTACCAGTTGTAGTTTTTGCAAGGTGTTTCTGAAAGTTTACGTGCAGCTTGTCAAAGCTGACCATCCTTTCTCTATCTTCTTTGTATGAACATAACTTCTGTTTTCAAAGGGTGTGTTTTGAGTTTAATAAGTTTTCTGATCCAGTGGAGCCATGTTTGCTTTATGTTAGATTTTTCTTAAGCCTCTTTGAGGTGGCAGGCGGCCTGTGTTTGCCTTGACACTCTGCTGTCACCTGTATGCCTGCTATCTATCAAGACTTTCACCTGCCTTTTAGCTTGTTTTAACAAGCTTCTTCATTTTTATGTAGCTCTGTTCTTTGAAATGAAGCAGAATAAAGGTGAATTTTTGTCTGATTGCTAGCAAGAAGGTTGAAATCAAGTACGTTCCATTCCCTGTTGTTGAGTAGCCTCTGTGTCTCCTGAACTCAAGACCAAGCCTAGAGAAGATTTGCACTTTGTGTAGTCTGTAACTTTATGCTCCATGAAGTAGTCTAGGTTTAAACTGGGTTTAAAAATTTAGGTTTGTCACTTGAGTGCATCAGGTATCTGTCTACACAACATAGGTAAATTACATTTATTCTTKKAGCAKWWWMTGCTMMAAGAGATTTCCTTCATGTCATAGTAATTAGCTGTGCAAACCATTGTTAACGTAGACTTATACTTGAAAAGGAACTAGTTTTATATATRGTTGTAGATAAACACGCACATGCGCATGCAGACGTTTGTATGTGTGTGTATTTATATATATGAATGGAAATTACAGGCCTGAACTCYGCCTTTGTTAACACAGATTCCTTACAGTATCTAACCCAGCTTTCACAAAGCACAATTTCACCATCTGCAGTTTATTACTTCCTTAATGGTAGAGTGATATTTGAGTACAAAACTGCATGTCTGCCTTCCACCAAGTTTTTCATATGCCTGTTATGTTCATATATTTATATAAAATAGGAACTTTATTTTTTCCTCAACTTATTTTTAAGACTTTGACTATCTGTAAAAAAACAATTTTATTACTGCTTTTTATTTTCTTTCTTGTATGCTTTTCAAGTAAAACCTGGTTTTCAAACATAGATATGTCTGTCTCAGCCTCGTTGACTTACCTTGAATCCTTTTGAGAATTTTATTCTTCAGAAATTGTAGGGCTTCCTATAAATGAAGTAAAAACTTCAGATTTGTGCTTGGGGACCAAAAGAGCCCCTGCAATGGGGTCTATGATCTCAGGATTTACTAAACTAAAGTTTATTAATAAATTGAATTTAACAAGAATGTAGCTTTCCAAAATACAAGCCTATTAATAAAGTGCAGAATTATTACCACATAAAGTTTCTTGGCACTGTCTGAGGAGCTTCCCAATTGCATAGTACTTAAAAAGTTYGTAGAATGAGTCAGTAACTGACATTTAGATATGTAATCCTCTGTGAAGTAAGAGCTAACAAGACTCCCCCTCTCTATACACACAATACTTAACCTAGAAGCAGTGGAGTACTCAGTATATCCCTATTTTAAAAAGGGGCAAGCATGGAAAACCACTTAATGGTGAAACTATTTTCCTGGTGAAGGAACTTACCCTTCCCTAGTTCATTCTCACAAAATCCAGTCTTAATGGCAAGGGGGTGAAGGGAGGRCAAGGAACTCAGTAACTCAGTGGAATAAGAAATCATCTTAACCTATGTTTTTTGACAATCAATCGTGTATTTTATTTCAACTCTTAAATACCTGAATTAGGGATGCACCTTTTAAAAGCAATCTAAACCATACTACTCAAACTATTGAAACAGACTTGCTGACTTGACTCTGTAGTCAGAGTCGGCAACAGCTTCCAATTTATATCTTTCTTTTTCTACTTATCTTCACTAAATCTGGTTCCTCTGACCTCACTTCATTGCTTTTGGTTGTTTACACTACAACCAGAGACAGTAAGATGATCTTCATCTTCCTAGTACAGAAATCACTTTTGATACCTCTATTTACTGTCAAGAAGTGCCTAACATTTTAGATGAGGCCTAGGTCATATAGTTGTGAAATCTGCTAAAACTTTACAGCTGTAAGAAAACCTTTTATCTTTCCAACCAGAATTCTTCATAATAATGTAAAATAATTAATTAAAAAAAAAAAGAAGCTTTGTTAGCTAGTATGTGATAGCTATGAGAAGATGAGAAGTCTGATATTTAATTAAAGAACAGTTTGTGTTTAAGAACTACACGTGGTGGTCAGGTTGCATTAATTTATTCCTATTTGCCAAGTCCACATTACAAATAATGCATTTTAAACTTCAAGAAACAAAGATAAATAGCCAAATTCCACCTTATCAACCAAGTGTTTATGAAGGCATGGATCAAATTCCAACAGAAACAGTAAAGGCCAAGACGCAYACATTTTCTATCTCATCATAAAGTGGTTTGGGTTCATCATGTAATTAATGTTTTACAAAAATAACCTGAACAGTAATAAATGCAAATAGCCTAACTGGCTGCATACAAATACATGTATTTTGGTTATATTTTACTGAATGAYCAGTCAATTAGATTTGCCTTCAGGAATAGAATATGTTTTTTCAAATGGTCAGTTGTTTTTTTKRWTTTTTTTTTTATTATGATTGTTGAGTTTTTTGAAACCAAAAGCATCATAGAGCAATTTTTTAAGCCTCCAATATTTTAAGCCAGTGAACTGCGTTGCTTCAGGAAAAAGAAACTGGACAAGAGCACTACAGCACTTTATTTTATTGTTGTTACACTTGGGCAAGTCAATATCCTCATTCAAAATGAAATCGTACAGAAATTGTTTAGAAACAAAGTTGTCTAAAAATCAACAAATCTGATCTAGGCCAATTCCTGACTTTAGTGGGAGATCTGCCTGAGTAAGGAACACAGGATATGGCCTTCTGTTTGAAGGAATTTCATTTTCTCCAGCACATAGTTAACCAAGGAATCCCATTTCAGTTATTCTAAACAGTTGCTCTTAAGATCATTATTAAAATTAGCCAGTATGAAGCTCACTGAAAGCTCGATCCTCTTAAATAACCTCTCTAATGAACCACACAAATTCACACTAACAGTGAAGGCAGACTTAACAGTGTATCYTCTGAAAAAAAAAATCCACAATAAAAAATAGCAATCATATCCAGATTTGTGTTTGATTATTCACTTGTAAAATCCTCCGATTGTACTATACAGTACATGTACTTGCAAATAAATCATAGTATGTTTTTTTTTTTTAATTCCTAACACTTGAAATGAATAAGAAAACCGCAGGAACACTATACATATTGCACTTTTCTGGTAAGCCGGGCTACTAAGTTTCATGGTAAAAACATCCAAGTACATCTACTGAGTAAAACAGCATTTCTCTAATCCAAAAAGGAACCGAATTTCTTTACTGCAGTTTTAATTAAAACAACATTCTTTGTGGACTCTTCTAGGTTTTGTTTCTGAAGGATAGCTGTTTTACCTGTTACAGTATCCATATTTATTAAAAAAAAAGGGTAATGAATAGATTTAATATACAGTGCACTATCTTCCTTCAGTCACAAACAAAATGAAGACAACACAGGTCACCAATATAGTTCCATTTAGGCTTCAGGTTACTGTTGCTTTTTAAAAAAGTTCACTTTAATGGCAAGCTAACATTTTCTCAAAGCAAACAAAACCAGTAATGAATTATTTGTTTTGAGTGGATAGTGTTAATCTTTTGCAGCTCAGTTTAATGTTTGATTCCTTACACTGAGAAATCTTAGTACATTTGCTCCAGCTTCAGAAAAAATGATGCAGTTTTAAAGAAAAAGCTTTCAAAATGCTTGACAGAAACAAGCTATTTATTCTTCAAGTTCTTTGTCAAAGATGTTAACTAAAACCTTCTGTCCATTTCATGAACACAGGAAAGATCCTAGGACGTCTTGATCCAAAGTGGTCCATAAAGAAATTCTTTGGAATGTCTTAAGATTGGCTGTAACTAGAGTTCTGGCTACCATTTGGACCCTGTTCTCCTTCACTGTTTAGAGGAAAAAAACCACATCTTCAATCAGAAGTATAACATTACATATCTCCATTTTTTACAAAAGAAAAAATAYGGTGTTCTGAAAGTGCTAAGTGCCCTTTGAGGGAAAAATAGTTCAACATACACACAAGTAGGTTAAGAAATTCTGTGAAGTTTCATAAAAAAAATGCAAAGATTATTCTCTGCATGGATGARTAACTTCACCGTATCTGAGTAATAAATAATTTCAATATATCCCTATGCAGCAACATGATGAATTCACTTGTGAATTCAACATTTCAAAGTTCATATTACATATGCATGTTCACAGGAACTTACACATGCAGATTCCTAATCTTACTATTTAATCACAGGAATTAAAAACAGCATGGTGCAGGCACAGCTCCAAAGAATCAGGCCCCCCAGCCGTGGGAGTCAAGCACCACACCACAGTTCCTTACATTTGCTAAGCTATAGTCGGATCACATTCTAATTTCATTAATGCTCTACATAAAACAACAGATACTGTATTTCTCACCTGCTCCTGAACTGTTTATAATAGAAAGGTCTGCACTGTAAAAAAAAAACATATACTATATACTATAACATATACTATACCTCAAATTAACCATTTATTCCGCTACTCATGCTTAAGTCCAGTTTTTCTGTATGAAAGGTATATTAAGTAAAAGAGGTACAATACCTGTTTGGAGGTGGTTTTGGTTTAGGCATTTTACTAAGAATAGTAGCCATCTCTTTCCTCTCATCAAAGTTCTTCCACTGCTCATACAGCTTCAGAATAACCCTGATTATTTCTAAAATCTAAATAGAAAAAAATAGATTTTAAGGTCAGATGCAGCAGTGAGTTTGATTTAGCATAGTCAGTTTAAGTGTGTAATTAACTAAACATGCCTTGAACTAAATTAAGAAGCACAACTTTCATTTTATAAAAGAGTCATCTCACATTTAATCTGGTCTGGCAATCAACCATTTCTATAATTAGTTTTTTGATCTAATCATGAACGTAAGCCTGAACAGAATACTTTCCCTCCTATTCAGAACTGTGTAAACCACAACTTTTTGTTTGTTTGTTTTCCAGTTACTGTTGCAGCTTATACCTATACCACTGGGAAAATAAGGAYATTTAGCACCATGAAAGCAGCTAGATGACCATGGATTAACAGTAAAGTATCTGAGGATCAGCAGTATTCCATATATATCAGAAATACAGTTCAAAAACCAGTGTTTTTGAAACACGGAAAGGAGTAARGTATCCAAATACTTTTTAGTAAAACTTGTTGAATTTCCATATTACACTTCTGGACGCAGAAACATTCTCTACCAGATGGGAGGCTATCTTCTGCACCTCARCTACACTCACTTCCTATTACAATTTCTAGTGTAATAGTCTATATAACAGGTGGATTATGTTTGATTCATGGCTAGTTTCACCATTTACTAAATTGAGAAAACAGATTTTTTTTCTTCCTTTTAATATATGGACTTTGATAAAGCACTACAGCAATATATACCATTGAAACAAGTCACTGTTGGCTAAGAGGTCCTTGGTGTTATTGTGAAAATTAAGTTCATGTTCTATCACTGGTATGAGAACTGGGACATTAACATTATAGCATGTTCAGTATCAAGTTCACAGTAACTTTATCTGTCAAATGCAGGTTGCTTCTCCTGTGCTCCTAATTAATATCATCCTGCTTTTGCATGCCTGACAGCATAATTCACAGAGCTCTTGATTCAGCAGTTGCATATGAAATATGCTATACAATTCTGGATATGGTTAAAGAAAAGGAAACGGACTGAAAAAACTGTGGAGTGACAGAGTCTGACAAGGGGAATAAGTACTTTAACAGAGCTTTGCTTGTTTACTTGAGCAAAACAAAGCTTAAAAAGGAATGACTACATCAGGGAGGTCAACCTAAGAGGTAAAGGGAGCAACTTAAGTTGAAGAACAGTATTAGTACAAGAACTAGAACCTTAGCACCTGATAAATTTATGAAGGGGATTATTTGACATGGCATTTGCAATTGCAGGAAACTAGTCTGAATGACCTTGGAGTTCCCCCTGCTCCCCAATACCTGTTTAAYATTGACTGAAGTCAGTCTCTTTCATCCTGAAATGGTCAAGAATGTTTTATGCTTTGAACCCTAAATGCATTTAGGGACAAAATGAGAGTGGTGTGCAGGCAAGATGCACAAGGGTGAATCAGAAAATTACGTGCACTAAAATTTAAATCTCATAGAATCAGTAAGGTTGGAARGGACCTCTGGAGATCATCTAGTCCAACCCCCCTGCTCAGCAGGGTCACCTAGAGCAAGTTAGACAGGGTTGCATCCAAGCRGGCCTTGAAGATCTCCAGAGAAGGAGACTCCACAGCCTCTCTGGGCAACCTGTGCCAGGGCTCCATCACTCTCACAGGGAAGAAATTCCCCCCTCATGGTCAGGTGGAACTTCCTGTGCTTCAATTTCTGCCCGTTGCCTCTTGTCCTGTCACATGRGACAAMTGAAAAGAGTTTGTCCCCGTYYCCCTGACACCCTCCCTTCAGGTACTTGTACACATTGATAAGATCCCYCCTCAGTCTTCTCTTCCCCAGGCTAGGGGCCCAGCTCTCGCAGCCGTTCCTCATGAACGGCTCATCTCAAACTTCTGTTGGCAGTCTTGAATTAAAAAAAAAATAAAGAAAGAAAAACACAAGAATTTTCTTCTGGCCAAAAATACACAGRATATTGGTTTCATATTTCCAGCTGAAAAATGGCAACATTAGCAACACTTTGCAATAGTTCAATYTCAACTTTCAAAGCAGACTGATTACTGGCTGGTCCTGGCACCTTTTCCACCTCTCCCTAGGGATCTATACAAGTTCAACAGAGTCTATTAAGAAATCACTACATGAAGTCCAAATTAGTATTACAGACATGTAATACTGTAATTCTGTAACAATGACAAACATTTCTGGTCAGTCTGTAACAAGTTGAGAGAGAAGAAAAAAAAAAGTACCTTTTCCATATCAACAGATAGCTCAGCAAACCATTGCCTTGCATCCTTCTGCTGGACAACACAGGCCACGTGTAGGCAAGCTGCAAAGATAACATGATATGAAGACTGAACAAAGATGCACTCTTGATACATTTAGAAATAGTGGGTTTTTTTTTTTTTTTTTATTAGTCACACAAAACATGATACAGATCTAAATTATTTTTAACTTTCTCTGCAACCCACCCAGTCAGTTTTCAAAAGAGAAACTCAGGATTAAGTTATTTGATTTTTCTTCAAGACTTCAAAGCTGCAAGGCTATGCTGTCAGTACCACTTGAAATGCAAACTAAAGAAGGGCATTCTAAGAAATACTTGTTGATGGGATGCTGTACAAAAGCAATCTATTTAAACATGACAGAGAAATTCAACTTGCTGTTACTTACCTAGAGCTATCATGAAAGGAGGGTACAGCAGACAAAGATCAGTTCTGTATGTGTCATTCACTATCCTCCTGTGTAAAAAAAACTTGTAAGTATTCTGTTCACCTTTAGTCTGCAAGACTTCAAGAACAGCTGTTAGTTTATAAAAATTTTGTGAATTTCCCAAACAGCAGAAACAGTGGAGCTCCAAGGGCAAAATTAGCACAGCTGAGATCTCCATCCCCGTCTAAAATTTCCTAAAGCTTTTCTTTATTTTCCTTGTTGTCAGAGCAAAAGTTTGGAAGGACTTTATATAGCATCATAAATGTCATACTGCAGAGGGTGTTGACATACACCATAAAAAAAAAWCCCTGTTCATAGATAAGTTAGGAGAAAAAATAAAGGTAATATTTTATTGTGTATCTGTATTAGAGAAACAGTTCATGTATTTAAGAGTTATGCTAACCCAGCTAAACAAAACAAAAATATATACTATGCTTGACAAGATAGCACAGAAAACTAATACTAATAGAAAAAAACCTATCCCTACTCTCAGTCACCATTTAGGAGCATAGAAAATTGTGCTATTAGAGCTGGTCTAGAAATAAAAATTGTACCATTTCAAAGTAAAATCATTACAGAGTTAAAAACAAAGTAAGTTAAATCACTGACATATACCTGCATAGGTTAACTAGGGCACCCTTTGTATTCAAATAAGGCTAAGTTTTCTTTTACTTAACCATCTCCAAAGCATAACTACTAAACACCCGCTTTCCTGCTGAGAAGAGGCACWATTATTAATCTTTTCTTCATTACCATGCAAGAGGTAGCAGCATATCTTCTTGGCCCATATCTTGCACATATTGGAGTAAAGGTCTATAAGGATGATATACTATCAAACAGCAGTCCTAGGAAAGATGTCAAGAGGATAAAAGTCAGCTTACAATACAGAATGTATTGTAGTTCACATTATAACCACTTAATTAAAAAATCAGTAGCTGATTTTTTAAGTAGCATTATGACACCTAGCTCTGCTATAATGAGGGCAACGCTCTCTCTAGAATACCATTACACAGCACGGTTGCCGGTCTGTCAATGTCCTTTCCCTTAGAGACAGGGAGCCACATCTGCAGCACACTGAAACCTCGTTTGCTTATAAGCCTGTAAGTCCCACTTGGAAATACAAAATACTGCCAGAAAACAGTCTGTCACTAAATACCATACATGGAAAGCATGCCAAAATAATTGACACTGGTTTGGAAAAATCAAAACAAAACAAAAAAATCTCCATTGCTCTGAAATCCTGGCCCAGGGTAGTGTATACAATAAGGAATAACCCTCTCACTGAAAACAGCCAACTGTATGGATACAATAGGGGAAAGCGGCATTAGTTCACATGTGCTAGACATTGAGGTGAAACACAGTTACAGAAAATACATTTTTTTGTAATATACTAGAGAAATAAGTTAATCTCCAAAGGTAACTTTCTGTAAATTAAGTTACTTGCAATAARACTCTGAAATACAAAGCTCAAAAGCTGCTGCCATGTATAGCAGGGGTATTAGAGTCTAAATATAAATACGGCATATACAAAGGAGTTATAAAAACTTTAAATATAAACCAGAACTATGGTCCAAACTCCTCAATGCTCTGTTCCCAACACGTATCCTTGCTCAGTTGTTGTCTAAGTCACTAGACTCTTCCCTGTTTTATTCTTCTTTTTTGGGCACTTCAACAGAACCACCTAGTACAGTGAGCTTGGTGCCTAATCCATTCAAGTCCAACCAATACGCAGAAACTAAGTACTACTTTATCTAAATTGCTCCAGAATCCCAGGCTGCATTCTTTCAACTTCTCTAGAAAACACAGCAAGGGACTGTGATCCTCACAAAATATCATTGTGGCTCCTTTTTTAAAAAATCCTGGAAAGAAAGCATCATGCTGTGGCCCTTTCATATAACAGCCTAGTAGTTACAGCACTGTCTCAGAAAGTGGGAGGCGCTCAGTTCAGTTTCTTCCTCAGAGAATTCAAACCTACATTACTCCTTAGAAGACTGCTCTAATTATCAGGTTATAGACTAGTCTGGGTGAGAATAYTCATGTCTTCTGTTGAAGCTGGACCAGATTCCTCTAGGCAAGAAGAGCGTACAGCAGGAATACAGCTCTTTAYGATCCTCATTGGCCATTCATCTGAGGGAACAGAGACACCAACATCCTAGTCTCTGTTTCAACACCTATATGCAACTACTTTTCACTTAAAAAACGGAAAAAARCCCTAGAAAGAGAACTTACACTTTACCTTTCCCAATAGTACTCTAACCACTAGGATACAGAGCCATACATGCACCCTTTCTGGCCCCAACAGTCCTGCATTTTTCCCGCACAGAGGTCCAGCTTCAACATAGAGTTAAGAATTTCCCCACTCAGCCTGGACAACAGCACAGTAAATACAACATTCTATTGAAGATATGAAGATATAAATATTAGACTTATATGGACTTCAGTCTAAAATCTGAGTGAAAAAAAAATGACAGTACAAATTCAAAACATTCTTAACACATGAAAAGTAAACTAAGGCAACAGTAAAAAAAAAAATTTTAAACACCTACCATTAATTCTAAGAGATAGAATTCACATTCTAATATCTGCAAAGAAGTAAAAAGACAATTAAGGAGCAACATGTTTCAGACAGCAGAAAGAATTAACTGACATCTAGCTTAACATCACGAATATGCAGGAATTCTTCTCCAGCACCTACATGTCCAACACTTCTAAATTAATTTCATATACAACTACAAAACAAAMAAAAAAAAAAGAGACTACTACTAGTCAATGCCTTATCACATTATAACTTAATTCTAGTCATAACAACAATGTGCTTAAATGTTTGGAATCAACTTTACTATGAAAGACTATTTCATTGGCAGTACTAATTTGTTCCAACACTTGGCAGCAAGAAAATTGTTCCCAATTTATAAACAACAGCAATAGAGAAGTCGTTTTGTAGCAATAATGTGTCTTCAGCACAGCAACAGGCCAAATGGCCTTTTAATGTCTTTTCAGATTTCATAGGAAACATTCTGCAGCAATTTGAATAGCACTCCTTCTCAGTTAAGATAGTGACTGATGTTTTAATAATACCAAGTAAAATACTRGACTGTCTTTGGTTTACTATTCTACAGGAAAGCAGTACTCTAAAATATGCTTTTGTCTGCTTTTATCTGTAAAATATCAATTTAGTTTTGTTGCAAGGACTTAAACATTCTATATTCTGATATATCATCTGGCTTTCTAGATTGGCTGAAAAGCAAAATCACAAAGAAAGTAATATTGCAGTCAGTTCAAAAATTAATGAGATGCATTTAGCTTTTGAACTATTACAGCCTCAGTCAAAATTGTTTTTAAGAAAMACTGTCAGTTACAGCATTAAGAAATTTTGTACAACGCCTTGAAAACTCTAAGAAACCACTAAATTAAAAAACAAAGCATAAAAAGATAATTTTWGTAAAAGGCATGATATATTACAGGCAAAAATAAAACTGTTCTCCTGAAGCCAACTGTTCCTGTGTGCAAGGTTGGAAGCATCCCAGGCACAAGGGCTATTATCTTCCCTGAAGCCATGTACTTGTAAACAAAATGTTTTAAAAAGGTTGTATCTCTTTTTATCACTATACTGTATAAAAATTTATTTCAGTCGCTCATCATTGGATTTCTCTTCACAGCATTCCTTTTAACAATTTAAACAAAGGAGGTTATATAAGATTTTATTACTTTCAAAGGCAAACGTCCCAATAATTTATCCCAAACGAATTATGCAAACTTGCTGTACCAGTAAGAAAATATTTCCTTCACAGAATTTAACAAGGAATGGCTAGYACTTCCACTACAACAGCCGTATGCTTCCAAGTGACTAATATAGGAGACAGTTTTTGCCATAGTGGGCTCCAAAACAAACATTTATATGCTTATTCCTACAGGTAAGTAAGTTAAAGTCAGTCAGAATATGGCAGACATATGATTTCCTGCTAATAAGTCTTTGCCTTTTAACTTATTTGATCAAGGTATGTTTTTGAACAGCATACTTACATGATTCATCCTATAAGGAAACTCCTTCGGAAAGGCATAAGAAAACCTAGTTTTCACTACAATAAAGAGAAATCAGTATGTTAAAAAATATACAATTAATGAATTTATTTCTCTTTTCTATTAGTTTGTCTGTATAGAGCTATTTAAATCCATTTGGCAGCATAACTGCTTGCAGCACATAAAATATTTGTTTTAGAAAGAAAAAAGTTAAGTCAAGTGCATAAGATTAGAGATCCTGAAAGGTGAAAAAAATGCATTTGAAACCCAGGTTGTTACAGGTATTCAGCCAAACATTTGTCTGCTGCTTTGAGTACCATTAAATTTTCTAGTTAACAGCCCCATGGACACCTAACTTCCCACAGGTTATCATTCACTACATATTGATTTCACTCCAAGTCTAGTGATCACTTCAGAATCTCAGTTCCAAGCTTAAATTCAAGTTGAATTTTCACACAGGATTTTTTAGACATAATTTAGGACTTGAACTTCAAAACATGCAAGATTTCAAACTGTGTAATGAAGTCTTAGAAAAGTCAGATGGGGAGAAGGGATCTCAGCCAGAGATCTTGTATGTTCAGGGTGTTCGTTCATCCAACATTCATGCTGGATATGCAAAAACTAGGTTCAAATTCAAAGTAAGTCAAATCACTGCACCACAGATAAATGCTCTAGGCACTGGATTATCAGATCTTTTGAGGGCATTTGTCTCCTTGAGTTTTCCCAGGTAAAAGCATCTACTTTGGCATAACAGTTTATGAAATCAAATGATACCTCCAAGAAAACGTTCATAAGCTGGGAACCTAAGGAACTGTACATTTGATGATCCCTGATTTAGGTAGTTAATTCTCCTCATGCATTTTACATGCAGAACAGGTGTTTGGGATTAAAGATTACATCAAGTGGCAAAAATAAAGTCTCATCATCGTTAGAATGCTGAGCAAAGAAATTACAAAGAAAGTACCCTTGAGAACATGAATCTGAGATATCTGCAAGTTGCAAAAATATTTAAAAATCTACTTAAATGGAAAAGCAGATAACATTTAACATCCAGAAGTGGACAATACTCTTCATATTAACATCAGACAGTAAATTATGAATTGATACCAGATCCAGACAATCAGAATGCCATTCACTTTGATGGACTACCAATTTCAACATTTAAACCTTAAAAGTATTTTCATCTATGGTAGACTTTGCTAGAAAAATTGCTTTAGGAATACCTAACCAAAAGCAGACAAGCTTTCTCAACGGACTAGTACCATGCTAGTCTTCCACTTTGATAGTTTCCTTTTATTTGTCTCATTTCCTCTTTTTTTTTCTCCTTTTCCATGAAGGCCTCCAAAAAACGGTATATGCTAATGAAGAAACTCTGGTAAGGGAAGATCATGTAGAATAAAAGATATATAAACACTAGAGGGAAGCCAGCTGCATTTTGCCCTTGCTTCCACAAAATGCAGAGTACTGATCAGAGTAGGTGGGGATTCTAGGTCTGAAGGAAGCACTGCAGGGAAAAGCCTCCGTGAGAGTCTGAGACACGAGCTATGCTGTTTCTGAAAGTCCCAATTGTAAGGGTCTAATTTAAATCAACTACTGCAAATTTACCAAAATGCATCTACCTCTCTCATTGATGCATCAAAGCTGCCACACAGATCTGTGCTTTGAGATGCTCCTGCTGAAAAAATAGCAACTCTGCTGCTAAATGCAGTACTGGTCTTGGTCAGGCTGGCACTGAAGATGCGTTTCAGTTCCTGGTGGTGGAATTGTCATAAGGCCAGCCCCATGGATTGATACGCTGGCTGCATATGGAGGCTACAGATGCAGCCAGTCACCTGTCCCCTCGACCTCTAAGAGGGATTTTGAAAGCACTGACCTACATTTTGTAGAGCACATTGAGGAACTGCCTATTGCGAGCAGCTGGACCTTCTAGGTCAAATTATAGCGTTCAGTTAAGGAAGCCATCACTTTAAAGACCTTGATAGATGACAGACAAGTTATAGGAACTAGGAAATATGAGGCAGATGGGAAAGATAAAGAATGAAATAACTATGGTTTGATTTAATTGCATTTTAACTTTATTTGTGAAGAATATATAATTTTAAAACATATATTTAGAAATAAATATTGTGTGCAAAGATTGATTTTCTGATGGGGAAAAAAGAATTAAGAAGTTAGGAGATACGCAGCCTACCAAAAATTCTGAAAACAGGTATTTCCATGAAAACATATCYGCTATAAAATGGACAAATAAAGTCCTAAGTCTCCAATTCTGTCTGTCTGTCAACAGTAAGTTTTAATTTTATTACTTAGTTTTTAAATTACTATGCTTAGCACAAGCTCCTACCAGACTCAGATAAAACTAAGAAAGAACCCTTCTGTTTCCATATTTAAAAAAGAAGTTATTTATGCTAAATGGCTTAAACTAGTTCTTAGCAATTAACATGCAAAAAAAAAGTTCACAATTTAATAAAAAAGCTGCTTTTTACATCTACCTATAGAGATACCAAACTATAACACAAAAAATTTGCTAATACTTACATACAGAAGTAGCAGCAGAAATCAACCTTGTATTTGAAACAACACCAAATTCCTGAAGAAGAAGAATGGTAAATGAGGTGAACCACCTGGAATGCCATTTATTCACACTGTTACCATATTAAAATAATGGTTTCTTACTAAACTGGACTTCTTTATGCATTATTTCATTTTTCCCCCCACCCTTCTTTTCTCTTTAGGTAAACAGAATAAATTAAATAATCATAGGTAAACAGAGATATTTTTCCTTTATTAGTTACTTYGTTGTTTTTAGTTATAAGGAATAGCACATTTTAATGTTTGTTAAAGACACAATACCTGAAGTTCAGTTGGCTCACAGCCTAAATATAGAATAGACAAGAGGACTTCAAGAAAGTAAGTTTTCCTTAACCCACTTGGAGAGAAAACTGTCTTTAGAAACGTGTCATTAACTAGTTAAAAAAATTGCTTCCATAAAGCTTTAAACTCTCTGCTGAGACAGCAAGCAAGCCAAAAACTGTCTACGTAAAAAAATTTTCAGAGAAGTTCATAGCAGAAATGTTACTGCTACAACTGACCCCTACACCTGCAGAAGGCTTAGCGTAAGGAAGGATGCACTGACTTCTAGTATTTATGCTATTACATAAGGTAAATRTGTAAATCCATGTCTGCCCTTTCCATCAAACTTAATCAACAGGTTGATAAAAAAAATACTCTCTCCTATATTCTGTCTCTTTCTGCCTTCCTTCCTCTCTTCCAAACACCAGAAGATGCCACAGTATTTGCACAGACAACAGTATCACCTGTAAACACTGGTTCAACAGAACTGCTTCTTTCACCCACTAGATATTTGGGTTCCTCTTGTAAAATTCATTAGAGCTGACATATCACAAGTTTGCTAATTTSACATCTTTTTCATTATGCCAACACTTAAACAGCTGAAAAACTTCTTCCATTACAAAGGACTAACAGCAGTGCCCAGCTGATGCTAACTCTTGCCCACATTCAAAGTGGGCTTCTAMTGGTGAACAGTCTGGGCCCTGCTCACTGTTATCCTTAATGGGTCAGTTTCGTATTATAATTTCTCAAAAATAGCGTATGAGCTACAACATGCTTTTTAATTCAAGTAATTAAAGTGTGTTAAACTCTGAAATCCCTCACTACACAACAGGAAAAAAAAAGATAATTAGGAATAAAACATAAAATATTTTTTTAAGCTTGAGCAAACAGACATAAGGAAAAATACAGCAGAAAGGAGATACTTTAACAAAAATTGCACAAATTAATATATGCTACATAAATATATGAACACTGTATTACAGTGAAACAGCTATTTAAAATACTTTTTCCAATTTTCAGAGGTCCTTCATAATTAGTAAAATTTAGAGAAAACTGTGAAAGATCAAATAATAACTAACATGTCTGAAGGCCTCCTCTGCCTCCTTTTTTAAATTGCTATAGAAATCCACAGAAAGAGGTTTCAACCCCCAAAGCATGAAGAACAACAAAAAAGCCCTATATGTTTCCTCTCTCTCATACATCACAAAACTTTACATTAGAAAATTGTAATACTTCATACCTCTACTTTGGATGCCAAAAACACACACGTAGGAGCCATTAATACTGGATCTATACTTTTTAGGGAATATCTGAAATGTTATAACAAAATTATAATATGTTGTTTCATACACGKAGAACGATTAATGTATTAAGAGCACCACACTTCCTTTTGAAAAGCAAAGCTTAAGTTAACTTTATTAGCATAAAAGCTTTACACCATCCAGAAAACAAAGGTGGCATTGTTTTTTTTAAATACAGAACTGCATTTTAAAAGGGCTATTGAAGTGTGCCTAACAAATGTTTTATTCTTGTACCATCATAGTAAACAGTCCTACCTGGCATAGAATCTCTTGAAGTAGACTGTTGCAGTGGCAATAACTTGTTGTCTTAATTTAAGATGTTCACCTAAAGCCTGGATAACTTGAAAAAAATGAACAAAAGCTTGAGTTSAGTTTTTAATACAATTTGATAACAAATAGCAAAGGATCTCAAAACATATGAGATGCTCGGATCCTAAAGAACAGCTGTAGAGTCAACCCTCTTCTTCAGTTCAGTTACATCACCTGGGTCAGACAGCATGTTGCTGCAAACCTGCAGGACCTGCAGGTMCTGCACCCTGAAGCCTGTGGTCACCTTTAAAGAGGGGAACATAACTCAATTTCATTGCATACAAAGTGAGTGTGCCCTTTAAGAAGATGACAACACAAGTCTCAGAAGGGTAAAGCTCGGGTAATTCATTTTATAGCAAAACAAATGCAAATACTTAAAACAAGTCTGTGGCTTTTCAGTGCTGTGCAAAATGGATGTTTCTTCCAAACAACTGAAACTGCCAACACAAACATAGTCACTAAATTTGGCAGAGGCAGCAGGTGTAAAGAAATGACATATTTAGTCCAGGGAGAGGGGGTGGGAGACCAGAGGATGCAGTCAGCTGCTCTATCACAGTGGTCCTCTGCCAGTTGGCCAGGAAACAACCCTGGTGTCATCTGTGCAGGTAGCTCYTGTTTGGCCTCCCAGGCAAAGGAAAGGTTCCAAGCAAATCAGATGCATCAAGCTGAGACTAAGAGCAGGGGTAGGATATAGAGAATGATGGAGTGAAACATAAGGTCGTTATTTGTAATTTTGCCCGTACTGCTTCATGGCCACTACTCTGATCAAGGCTTGGCTGTATTAGATTCCCTCCTCCTTTTTTTCCCCTCCCTCTCCACAAACATCTAAAAAGATCGTTCAGTGCATACTCAAGCATATTTTCAAAACATGTACAGCAAGATCAAGACAGTGATCATTGATGAGAAAAGCAAACAACTCTGTTATCAGCCTCTATGCAAAGACATTTAAGGATGCAGGTTTTTCCCAAGCTATTATCCGCCATCTCTTGGGAATTGTCAAAGTACATTCTACTCCCACTTTTGATGAACATCTCAGCATTAAAATAATTTAAAAAAATCCCACAAATATGAAGGGCATATTTGGCTGGAAAAGGGATGAATGTAGGTGAAAAACACTTTGAACAGCAAAGAACTGCAACTTAGTTTTTTTGCAGGGAAAAAAATAACTCGTCACCCCCTACATTTACTCAAAGCAATTTTATATCCCTTTCCTGGTCATACCATTCTTCTCCTAGGAAGAAAGGATGCCAAATTGACACTACGTTGCCGGTGACACTAAGGCTCACAAACAATACTGCCAGAAAGGAGGTTAGGTCAGTACAATCTCTGTATAAATATTAAAATACTTCTCAGTGTGTCTTGAGAGGTTTGAAAGGATTTTTCCCTTTGATTTGACCATGGGGCTACAAAGCTGTCTTACTGCTAAGGCATCAGAAAAATCCAAGTATTAAGCCAAACAGAATTCTCCAAATAGGTTTCTCACTCCCATGGGATTTTCAGGAACGATTAGGCCATCTGCTGACAGAGAGAAATCAAGTGAGGTTTAGGGGAAAAAAAGAAGTGGACAAGGGGCCTAGAGAGACTTAATGAAATGGAAGCTTGTACATGCTGAGAAAAAACAAATCAATACTTGTAATTAATTTCTGAAGAATTTTAAAAGAAATTGTTCGATTATTTATTCTCTTATATTTACAAAATAAATAGTTTCAGTTCTTTTTAAATAATGTTGCTTTAAATTCAAATGTTTTTTGAGTAGCCTGTAGCACAAACATTACAACTTCTGCACTAAACCAAAAAGGAAAATCAATTAATCTGCTTTTCATCCAAAGCCTCTATTAAAAACTCTGCAATCGAAACAGAAAAGTCAGTGTGAATTTCCTTCTTTGAACTATTTCAGAATATAATAGTTTTCCTTCTCTATAGTTTTAATAGTCCAAGTAGTTGTATATAGTCATACAACCAGTTGGTAACCTACAGCAACCATTTTCAAATGAGGATGAAGCAGGAAACTGCTTCTCTCCAGTTAATCTTCTGGTTGCTCTGGGTAGAGACAGGCTGAATGTGGCAAGCCGTGGCTCATATCCATACCCTGCCAATGCAGAGGGTGGGAGAAAAGAGGGAAAGGTTCTTTAAATCCAAAGCTGGGTGCCCAGTTTGGGGGCAGGTGGTGAGATATAACATATATTGAGGGCTTAAGCAAAGCGAGCACTGCATGAGYTCCCACTGGTACAGAGCAGCTCCAGGCTATCCGCTCTGCGAAGGCACCTCTCTCTGCCACAGAAGGGGCGACAGCCCAGCACCGCTCTCTCCTCCAGGGTATGCTGCATTCGTACACACACAAGGGAGACGCTCACAGAACCATCCTCCAGCTGCCGTGGGGCATGCAACATACCCTCGGGAGAGGCGAGGAGTGGCAGAGAAAAAGGAGCTTGACAACCACAAAGTGAAACTAATTTGTCTACTTTGTAAACCTTTGTTTACTCAAGAAAAGTACTGAAGTTAAAAACATGAAAAACAGCAAAAGGTATTATATGTTTCATAATTCAAATTAATACTAGTGAAAATTAAGATAAAAATATCATTTTAGAAACATCAGTATCCCATTTATTCTTTTATCATTACAAAGCTAAGATACTTTGTTTTAACTTCAAGAAATTTCAGGAATCAATGAAACAGATAAATCGCTGGTTGCTTGACTTTCTGGTGCTGTACAAGTGGTAACACAGACCTACCAAGAGAGATCAGATTTGCAACATACTTGATTATTACAGAAGAGCTAAGCTAAGAGAGAGGCTGGGATAAATATTTTTTAGTTATAATCCCAGCACCAACATTACATCTTTCAGTGGCCTTGGGAAAGCCACTTAACTTTTCTGCTTCAAGTATGTTTGAGCAGCTAGCTGAAAAAAAAAAAGTGTTCTGTACTTTAAAAGATTGCCACGAAAAATATTTAAATAGCCGTCTGCAAAGAAGTTTCTACTTGGTGATTTTTCCACTTAGGAAGATTTTTTCAAATGTTGAATAATTTAAGTGCTTATGCTTATGTTCTGACTTCTTCCAATAGTGCTATTCACATGGTCAAATGGTTTCCAGGATCTAGTCTCGGATAACTGCACAGACAGGCAAGCCTCAAACTCTTTGGGAGAACAGGCTGCTGACAGCTCTCAGTCCTGTAGAAATTACCAAGCAATCTGGGAGCCACCCAGTGCTGGGGAATCAGTCACGAGGACACAGGCTGTGGTGCAGGTTTCAAAGAGCATAACTAAACACAACTGACAAGTCTGCAAGCTTTGCTATTTAACAGGTCTCTATGGAGTACCTAAAATACTATGACCTAAGAGCTCACCAAAAAACAAAAAACAAACAAACAAAAAAAACCTCAAGTACCACAGTTTGATTACTACTGCTTAATTTGGTAAAAATTCTTGGAATTAAAAAAGAAAAATTCTACTATTTGCCCTCTCATAGATTAAAAATAAACAAATATAGCTAATTCATCTGTAAATTGTCCTAAAAATATGTTAATACAACTAATCTGAATAACAGTGTTATTGACATTCCAGCTCTTTGTTTAAAAKACGTTAGGAAAACATATGCAATTCAATAATGAAAACACTGTATTCTCTAAGCATTTAGAACTTACATTTAGACATGACAAACACTACAGAGATTACATGGCTGAACTAAAAATAAAAGAGTTTTACCATTAGTAAAAAATATCTGTAGTTTCCAATATTCTTCTTCAGTAAGGAATTTCAAGTCTTTTTGGCGTTCCTTCAATAGATCTTGCTTATCCAAAATCCATTGTAAACTAAAGGGAGAGAAAACAACTTTAGCAACTCTTTATAAACATCGTACCAGGTGTCTCCTGTACAAACAGGCTACAGATGACAGCTTAGGCCTAAAGGGCAAGTGGCCTTTAAAGAAATTATGTACATTCTTCCCAAGCAAACATTCACTAGGATTTTCCAAGTTAGAGATTGGGGGGGGGAAGGAAGAAAACAAATAAACAATCAAAAAACACTAGCAGGGACCAAGAAGATTAGTTCTCAGCTGTAGTAAACTAAATTGTAACACAGTCGACCGCGTTAAGACGTGCGCTATCAAGGACTTGCAAATTCTACGCTATGTTCAGCGCGTCTTGGGCGCCCACTCGGAACTCAGCACCCCGGGCACGACGTGTCCCAGCACCGGAGGCGGCCGAGCCCCGGCGGGCCCAGCGCGGCGGGTACCCGCACACCTCGAGACCCCCGCCCTCCTCGCCCCCTCGGGCGGGCACAGGCTTCACAGAACCCCCCCCCACACACACACACACACGGTTTCTGCCGCGCTCGGCACCGCCCGGCCCGGCCCGGGACAGCGCGGCGAGGCG
>NW_028186368.1:5646050-5652845 GCF_003343005.1 Rhea americana | reverse complement strand
CCGCGCCGCGCCGCCCGTCACCGCCGCGTCGCGTCGCCGGGAGAAGAGCAGCAAGTAGCGGTGATGGAAGAAACCCCGCGAGGGCGGGAGGCGGCAGCGGCGGGCGCGGACGCTGCGCCTCAGGCGGCGTGTGCGCGGTTTGCCCGGGCGGAGAAGCCGCCCGAAGAGTGGCAGCGGCTCTGGGAAATTCTTCTGAAATTTCTTTAAAATTTTTGCTCTGCTGCGCGGCGTCCTTCCAGCGCTCGAGCTCCTCATGCCTCACGCGCCCSGGGACGGGGGCTGCAGCGGGTGGTGCCCGCGGGCGTCCCTGGGCCTTGCTGCTGTTCCCGCAGGCTCGCGGGGTGCCCGGGAGGCACCAGCACACGCTGGGTGACCCCGAACCGTCTTCGGCTTGTCTTGAAGGCTAAGCAAACGCTTGTGTAGCACCAGGGCATGACCACGAAGGACGGCTTTATTTCCATTTGCTGCTTCCTTTTGTCGAAAAAAAAAAAAAAAAAAAAAAAAAAAGGAAGAACGGGAAGGGTAGAACCCTTACCTGCGCGACTGAAGCACGGTGGGGTTTCTGGATTTAGAAGGGAGTTAGGTTTTTTGTGCATAGGCTTTTTTTTTTTTCCTATGCCCAACTACACTCTGGTCAGGCACTTGAAAGAAGTCGTATGCTTTAGAGAACTGAGCTCTCCCCTGTGAAATAATGCTTCCTAAAATTGCTTTGGGCTAAAGATCCCATTTGACAGTAACTGGTAAGTAGTAGCTGCACTTTGAAATAGCGGATTAAGCTAAACTACTTTATGGTTTTGTAAAAAAATAGCTAAGACCACTTATTTATCTTCCGTTGTCCCAGTTGCACCTAAATTTCCCTTTATCTTACCCATTCCCTCAGTTCAGGGCTCTACTCGCTCTGTGCTGGAGTTTTCCTCCTCCTTTGGAGAGAAGCTCTGCAGGCAGATGTCTAAAGTTGTATAGGGAGAATCTAGGTCTAAGGCCTTTGCTTCTTTTCGTGTTCTTTATTGTGATAGTAAATGAAACCAGGCTCCCAAATTTCTAAATGGGATCTGAGCTGTCTTTTTCTATACACTCTTGGGAAGACAGCCTCAAACCAGAGGCTGTAGATCCTGGTACCTACACAACAACACGGATGGTGTACTGCCGGGAGGATAGGGTTGGAGAGAGGGAGGATGGATACCTCTAGATTTCTTCAAGCATACTACCACTAAGGGAAGCATACCTGATCCATGCAGTGAGATGAGTAAGAAAAGTGCCTATTTAAAAAGGCTGAAGGGAACATACTTGAGTACTGGTAGAATCAGCAGGAGCACACAGTCACCTGGGGACCCAGAAGAAGGCTGCTGTAACTCATGCTCTTGCAGTCCAAATATCTATATCACAATTTTCCTAAAAGCCCACTCAAAATTTGAGAGAGTGTGGGGGGGGGGAGGTAAGGGAAGGCGTCATTAACACTGTTTTGCAACTGGTTTCAGACATTTCTAGAGTAGTGACATGGCACAAGGCACAAGTAGGACACTGTGAATGCAGTCGTGCTGTATATTGACTCACAGAGTGAGGTGTGTGAAAAGGAGAACTTGAAACTTAGCAAGATGCTCAAGGGTCTATAGGTAAACAAAAGGATTAAGCAGAGAAAGCTGGCATACTGTGTGGAAAAAGCAGCTGGAGGACTAATAAAATATTTTAGTTTAGTGATAGCATCAATGATAAGTTACTATTAGTTTCCAATGAACTCTTAAATMAATAGGACTCTACGGCAAGTAACCAGTCCTGTGCACAAACTCAGGATTACCTGGCAATAAAGCCCATGGGGCTGATTTCCGTTTTGCTTAAGCTTGTTCTGTACAAGTGCYGTGGCCACGCATGGCCAGGCTGTGGTGGGGCTGGAGCTGGCACTGATGTGGTGCTTAGGGGCAGTGATGGATGGCCCCAGACTGGGCTGAGATGGGGCCAGGGCTGGGCCTGGGGGAGGCTTGGGTGGGGAGCCAGGACAGGATGTCCCCTGGGGCCTTGACACATGGGAGCTGGTGTACAGCATGCCAATGCGGATGGAGTAAAAGTGACCATTTCACAAGATATAATATTTCACCATAACATGTTTACGTTAAAGCTGTTTTCCAGCTCTATATGTCAGTGATTCTGCACTACTTTGCCTCAGCTGCTCAGGACTGTTTCCTGCTTTGCTGTTTAATCAAGGATGTTAAAAAAGAGAAACTCCTGGGATCATGGAGCCAAGCTCTACCCCATGTTAAGTGCTACCAGCAGTTATGTTCATCAGTTCCTCCATACATTCCCTTTTCCACCCCAGGAAGTCTATATAAAAATGAGGATTAAGTAAGTCATTCCTGGATGCTTTGCCCATTYCCATACCTTCTACTGCAAAATCAACAGTCTAGCTTAGTTATCCCTAATGGAGACTCTTACTAGATCCAATGTTTTGGAGCTTATTTCCTTTCTTCCCAGTATAGAGACATATACATATGYGCACACTCTTATATATAACATGGAGGAGTGTATGTATTTTTATTCATCCTGCAAGCCTAATTGTCAGGGCTGAATGTGGGTCGGAAAAAAGGCTGCCGAGCCACTAGACAGAAAGGCAGCTGGCAGCTGGCAACCCTCCCGGGAGAGCTGCTGCCTCATGGCYTCCTGCTCCGCCAGGAGCCCTGGCCGGTGGCTCAAGCCTATTTTTGCACCCACAAAACTTAGCAGAGTTTGTGTTGCTGGTCACAGTGGGAGCAAGAAGTGCTCCCAGGGGGCAGCACCTTGGCAAGGTGAAGTAACTCCTGGCTTATCCTGCTAGGAAGACTGTGCTTAGTGCTAATGGTTGTCAGGACCTGCAAGCACATACAGATTATTTTTGCTTGGTCTGACAAAACCGATTTGTTCTAAAATGTAAGTATGCCTTGGTTGTCTGCAAGCAGCATACTGTGTGAAGAGCAGTCCACTTGCTCCCTGGGGTTCCTCCTCATAGAGGGCAAACTCTCCCCGGCTCTGTCCACCACTTCAGACATCTCCCTCAGCTTCATTTGTCTCAACCGAGAGGCTGTTTTCAGAGCCACAAGTAAAGATCCCTGCAAGGCGGCCAACAAAGCCATCACCAATAATCAAGGAAAAGGCTTCATTCAGCAGAATTTAGCATAGGAATTTTGTACATATTCAAAGAGCAAATCACTGAAAATATAATAAATACAGTTCCTTTCTGGGTATCTCTTGCAATGTGCTTATACATATTATACATATATAAATAGCATTGTGCTAGGCAAAGGTGTGCATAGAGGTATGCAGGTATATAAGTGTGTGTGTATATATATATATATGTATGTACATACATATATATGTGTAGGGGAACTGAATGCTATCTTGATGCTATCATAAAAGAGATGCTCTGCGAATGTCTCTCTCTGTCCCTACAGCATACAGGGAGTTCTTTGTTTGGGCAATGCCAAGGAACTGGCAGCAGCTGGGGACTGGAAATAGTAAATTGTGAATTTCTGAGTACTAGGAGCAGTGAGAAGCACACAGTGGTTGTCCTTAGACTGACTAGGGACTCGCAAAAGGCATCTTAGACTCTGCCTGCAGTACTCTGCAGTGATCTGTTGTTGATGGTGTAGCTAAGATGCTGAAGATGCTGAGGAACCATGAAGCAGAAAGGAAAGATGCACAGGAAAAGTTGGAGACGGTGATGTTTTCAGATCCTGGGCTTTGCTGAGGGAATGAAACACTCACATTGTGACATACCTTGTCAGAGAGTGACTAGATTTGGGACCTTAGTTAGCAGTTTGAGGGCTGAGGGGTGAGGTAGGGAAGAAAGAATTTGTGTACCCTGGCTGTATTTCCTTTATTTCTCACACAGAACTTAGTGAAAGGAAAAAAAGGTGATGGAAACCAGGAGTAAAGTTCCATGGGAGTTTTTGTGTAGCTCTCTGGCCTGACATCTTTCTCCAGGAAACCCCTCAGACCAGCAGAACTGCCAAGCATATGAAAATTCAAAGGACAATGTCCTTCTTCCGCTGCCTTATTTTAGTATCACAGCTATGAAGAGGGGAACCAGGATGCCAGCACTTACCTCTTGATCACAGGCACCCAGGACTGCATCCCCCCCCAGCCTCACCCAGCATCCAGGAGCCAGCACAAGCGAGAAGCCTCCATACAGTAGTGTAACTTGTCTTTGCCTCACTGGACATACCCAGAGCAACCTAAATAGCAGACCTCATGTGATTGCTTACCACTTGGCACTTCTGCAGGCTGCGGTGTTACAAGAAATGATTAGCAGGAACTGGGCAGCACACTTGCCACAGCTGTGATAAATACCACATCTGAAGTGCACCCAGCTCCCTGGATAACCCAGCTCACAAGATGCAGCTCTGTGTGGCCACAATCCTGCGATGGGAGCGCCCGGCACAGCAGGGACTCGCCAGCCCTGCAGCTCAGACTTCCCTTGGCAGGACAGGCCTCCTGGTCCATGGCCCCATTTCGCAGTGCTGCAGCAGACCCCACCAGCACCACAGCCAGGCAGGACCAAACTCACCCTGCCCCACAACACCCCACCCTGGGGGCATCATCACTCTGCACAGCAGCCCTCCTGCCCCCAGCCCCATGGCCATCCCACGGTGGAGCACCCCGGGCATCATGGTGCTTAGCAGGACCCTTTCCCAGGCCTGCAGCATCCCCCCTCCCCGAAAGGGCAAAGGGGTGTGCTGGCGATGCCCCCTACAGGGCCTGGGGTCCTGCTGGCTGGTGCAGAGCCGTGGGGCTGCATTACACATAGCAGGGTGATGGCCGAGARCCATTTTCTGTGTTTCTTGGAGGATGTGGCTGTGGCTGTAGCCCCAGCTCCCCGGAGGCCCAACCAGGGGTGATTTCCTGGGCAGGGGCATCGTGAGGTACAGGCAGGGCTCTGCTTTTTCCCTTTGCATTGCTTTGCAGCCTTTCTCTTCCAGGAGCTGTGCAGAGGATCACATTATTTACCATGTCCTCTCGGTGTGTTTCTGTCAAACCAGGAAAACGAAGATCTCATGAAACAGATGTGCAGTGCTGCTGCRTGTGCCAATGTCTCCTGCTCAGCCCTGGACCTGGCTGCTGCTCTGAGGGACATTCAGATACAGGATGAAGAAATCGCAGCCAAGAACCTGCAGGTAAAATTATCCTTCATYGTATTTGTGAGATGAAATTATCTGTCAGCTCTTGCTGATCTTTTCCCTCTCTACTCCCCTAATAAAACCTGTCAGAAACATATTGAATATACTTACTAGTCCATCGCTAGATATAAATATACACAGGATGGTTGGATAGATGCTTTTCTTACAAAATAAATGCTTCTTCCAATCCATGTGTTATAAATAGCACAAAAATGATTGAAGGATGATGCACATTCTGTTTTTCCCATGGCTTTTCTGCCACAATTTCAGATGTAATATTTCTTTTTGGCTCTTTCCTTTAGCTGTACACAAAAATTAGTCACCAGTGCTCTCATGTTTTTATACATGTTTACATATTCATCTAATAACTAAAAACAGTATGTATCACAGATCTGACAATAAGCATTCGTGTTTGCTCTCTTCTCTTTAATTTCCCCTCGGGAAATGAATGAGTGGTACAAAACCAGATTTCTTGACTTTAATCAAGCTTCCACAAAACATGCGAGAATGTGAGACATTTCAAGGAAGCAATGGGAAACTGCAAAAGAAGTGTAAGCGGAATTGAAAACCCCTTCCAGCTTATGCTATGTCACTTCTAATGGAAGCCTTTGTTATGATTTCACTACATTAGGTAATGTGACAGATGTCTGATATTTTTTCCAATAATGGTGGTCTTTTAGGTTATATTTTGCAAGGAGGGAGGTGTGCTGGAGGAGTGGAGACTCTGGATGTGACCCCATGTCAGACTGGTAGTAAGTATTTAGAAATAATGTTTATACATATGAAGTAAAAATTCGACTGTTCATTAATTCACATATCTGAACATAAGGATACTATTTTTCTTGATCGACAATTTTATGGCAGATGATTTACAGTAGAGCTTTTTTTTTCTGTATTTGAAGTCCTCCTCTCACACGCACATCAAAAAGAAAAGAAAAAAAAAGAAAAAAAAGAGACTTGCAAAGGCAGCTATTTAATATTGTTTATAGACAACATTCAGCTTCATTTATTAGCTTACGAAAAGACTTTGAAATAATTTTGGTTCAGTGTACAACACGAGGATAAAATAACGAGAGACAAAGGCGTTATTAAAGCAACCAGATTTATTGTGCGAACTCCTTGGCAAGGATAGCTCAAAATCGCTATTTTAGAAAGCTGCTCTCAGCCACCTCCTTSCAACCTGCATTTAAAATCGTTTTTAAAAATCGCCAGCATTCCCACAGAGTAGCCAATTATTTTAAAGGGTTTTCATTTCTGGGTCACAAACACTCTGGCATTTAACCCCACCTCCTCTCACCAAGACGTTCACGGCAGAAACATATGCAGCACTGAGTATCAGATCAGTGTCGTGTTGGTTTGATTTTTTTTTTTTTTTTTTTTCCCCTCCCGGTGCTCTGGGCAGCTGGAAGGACATTGCCGCCGCCGGCGGCTCGCGGTTGCCGTGCAGAGGGTGCCCCGGCGCCAGCGTGCGGGGCAGGATCCCGGGCAGCTCCGCCGGCCCAGGCTGAGCGAGGCTTTACGCTGTCCTTGGGAGCAATTTAGGTCGGCGGCTATTCGTTCATATGGGGAATACGAATACCTCCCGTTAGGGAGGACTTTCTCCCCCCGGAAAGGTCAAGTTTCCAACTTGAAATCCAGACCCTAGTGAAAA
>NW_028186368.1:5632277-5645229 GCF_003343005.1 Rhea americana | reverse complement strand
ATTTCTGAGGACAATTCAGCTATTTATGCGTTACAATTTTCCTATCTATATTCCTACAGACAGGTTTCAGCGCGTTACCTGTATGTCTCTGTACGAGCGTGCATGTGCACCGAAAGAGCTCTTTTCCACCCAGTTTTGCAGATTTTCAAGGGGAGTTTGAGAAACTGTCACCTTGCTGCCCAAGATTTTAAACACATCTAGCACATCCCGCAGGAAACCTCATGGGTTTTCTGGGGGGCTGGCTCCGGAGGGCAGGAGCACGGGGAGCTGTAGCCCACTCCCAAGCCTGCGCGGCCGCGGTGCTGATCTCCGCACCAGCTTTTGGCCGCTTTTTCCTCCGACACCCAACTCCGCCAAGGCGGAGTGCCCGCCGGTCCCTCCCCGCTGCCCCGAGCCGCTGCGCGCCGCCCCGCGCAAGTCGGACGGGGCGGCCGCGCCGCCTGCGCTCCCGCGGGGTGGCCGCGGCTGGCGCTGCTGCGGGCTGAGCGCCGGCGATGTTGATATTTATAGGAAATGAGGGCCCCGCGGAGCAGGGCTYGCTGTGACCGCTGGCACCGTAGTGCGAGGTGACAGCTTCAGGTGCTCCCTGACGAAAATCCAGTTATTTCTCCTCTTAGGAACTCATCCCGTGAGACAGAAGTAATTTTTTCTCCCTCTCAGAATTTCAAGAACRTAGGAAATCTCTTTGCTCTCTTCGTGAGATCAAGAAAGAGTGGAAAATTCCGGCGCACAGGCTGCGGGACACTSCTTCCGAAATAAAGGGTGCCCGGGAGCCGCCGGGGCTGCGCAGCTTTGCGCGGGRCCGAGAGCAAAGTCCTGCAGGGTGCCTGGGGACGCTGCGCGGGTGTCCAGTGCCCTGAGAAAGCTCCCCTCGGCGGCTGGTAAGGGATATCTGAACTGTCAAAAATTCCCTTCTGTCTCTCTCCCTTCACACRGTTACATTCGTGGCGGGTCCAGTCCTGCCCGCCTCGGAGAGCAGTTTCTGCACCGCCGGGTGAGCCCCCAAACCCAGCGGCTGAACCCACTGCTCCAGCTGGTGAGGGCTCTGGGAAAGCTAAACGCACATACTCGGATTTTTCCTTCAAACATCTCGAGACACGGGTTTAGCCGCAAAGGTGGCAAACCTGCCTTAAGGAGAAATACCTATACAGCAGGCGTCCTAATCTAACTGCAAAGCAGGTCGTTCTAAACAAGGAGTTGATTTGAACCTGATATTTTGAGTGCGACTTATTGCAAATTTGATTTTTTGTCCATTCCACAAAGAATTTAAGGAGGTGGGTTTATAAAGAGAGAGAGAGAGAGAGAGAGAGAGAACCGTGGTAAAAAATAAACAAGGAGGAAAAGAATTTTCTTCCTAGTTTTGCAAAAGATAATACTTTGTGTGCACGTCCTTATTTTTGTGTGTCGAAGCAATAGCGAGAGAAACTTTGAGGATAATCTGTCTTCTTCTTCTAAACCCACGTTTGAACATTTAAAACTTAAAGATGATGACACTGGAGAAGCTGAGGGCAGCAGTCCACGGGCAATCCGGAAAAAATACTGAATAATTGTATTTATATTTTATTTTTAATAGAACCAACAATGAATAAAAGAACAACATTAAATCTACAGGCTGTAACAGAAATCATTTCCGACAGATGACACCCACAAGTTTCTTTAGTTTCGTAACCACAAAGCTGTCAAAACTGATGCATATTTCAGCGTCAGAAAACACAATGCCGAAATGAAGAGAAGAAGGGCTCCTTGATGTACTTTAAAGTAAGTCCTAGGCAGCATGCCTTCAGCCTCCATTATTCTGCATATCTAAGACAAATAGTTTCTTGATTCAAATATCTGTACTGCGTTAAAAGAGAGAGAGAGAGAGAGAGAGAGAGAGAGTCAAGTCATTTAAACAGGAACCAGAGGAAGACCTTTCAGTTTGTCAAATTCATTAATTAGAGAGTTGCATGCACTAGACGAAGATGCGTTTTCTTTCCCCGCTTTCCGCCCCCACCAACAGTTTCACCATCAGGGAATGTTTACCAGAGTGTAACGAACAGTTTCTGAAGGCCGGATTTTTGAAAAGTTTTTTTTTCTTTTTTTTTCTTTTTTCCTTGCTGATAGTCATCTCTTGAAAAGCAGAAAATGATGAAACCTTTTACAACATTATTCGCACTCATTAAGAAGTCAGCTCTTTTACAGCCCTTTCTCCTTCTTACTGGCAAAACGTCTCTCTCTCCCCATTTAGGTTATTACCAGCCAGCCAGCAAGCTCTGCCTTGCGCTCTGGTGCCGCTGCAAAGAGAGACCTTCCTTCCAGCGGCTACCATTTTTTCATCTCTTTCYCTCTCTCTCTCTCTCCCCTTCTCTTCCATGCCAATGGTTTATTTCCCTAACTCTCCTCAAACCAAGCGCTGGACTCCTTGGGAGCCTAACACGAGAAATCCTCATCATTTTAATTCCCTTGGCTTCACAAGGCGGCTGCACCGCCGTCTGCAGCAGCAGTGGCAGTGGTCGGGGGTGGTGGTCTGAGGGCCTGGGGTCGGGGGCACCGGGAGGCCTGGGGCCGACGGGGGGTCCCGGGGGGGAAGGGGGTCCCGGGTCTGGGGCCGAGGCCACGGGGCGAGCCCCGTCGGGCCGCGGCGGTGCTGCCTCCTTTCCCCACTGGTAACGCGGCAGGAACCGCGTTCGCTTCTCCCGCGGCGCTTTGGCATCCCCCGCCGCTGGAAAAACCAGCTATGTCGCTGCTGTGGCTGTAATATAGCGCTCTCCCTCATGGAGGGGGGGGGAAGACTTACAGAAAATTAAGTGCCTCGTTTCATAGCTGCGACTCTTTTGAAAACACAGGGCTGATGTTAAAAGAGATGACGACCCCCCCAAATGAGCTCTTGAGAAAAACACAGCAAATTTACACTGTGTATAAAGATCTTTTTTTGCCTTGAATCAAGCTAAACACTGCAGAGGGGGCCTCTGAGCAGGAGGAGAGCTTGGCGGGATGCATGCTTTGGCTTCGTGTCTCATTGCACAATTTTACTCCTGGAAGAAATTCAGGGTTGGACTTGTGTCTGTCAAGCTGACAGAAGGGAGAGAAGTGGAGTCTGTGGAAATGTTCAGAGGAAGAACTCCAATCATGTTTAGAAAAACAAAAACAAGAACAACAACAACAAAAAAANAAAAAAAAAAAAAAAAAAAAAAAAAAAAAAAAAAAAAAAAAAAAAAAAAAAAAAAAAAAAAACTCCAAACAAAACATTTAAACCCCGGGCTGAAATGAAAAGTCAGTAGTAGTTTTCCTGTCTAGAGGCTGAAGGACCGGGTGATTTAGGTGGTACAGTTACTATCTTTGCAATACCACAGCCTGTCTAAGAAGAAGTTCAGACTGGATTAGAGCTCTATGTACTGAATTACCGGGCATATTTTTAATGAAGGAAGACAGGGAGGGAGGAAAGCACCTTCTAATCYTTTGCTGTGATGCTCATCAGAGTACAGGAGCAAGACAGCTCCTAGGCMCTATATAAACCTTTACAGATGTTTCCTAGCAGATTTAGGCAGTGTATATTTTGGCTTTCTATTTACAATGTACTTTCTCATAAGTCACATATGTGTCTCTTGAGTACGCCCCTTGCCCATTCAACCACGTCGATGCCTAACAGCGTACCCTGCTCCGGCCAGGCTCAGTGGTGATGCTCTCCATGGGCCGTGGACCAGGCCCATTCTGCGCCTGGGCTTTTCTTGCCTGCCCTGAGCACTGCGGCGATGTCCAATGGGGAGGGAGAGGAAGGGCCTTTCTCCCCATGCTGCTCTCATAAAATTCATGGCAACGTCATCAAGGAACGAAGGCAGTGCCAAACAACAACCTTAGTAGTATGTATACTTATAAATAAATATATGTACGTGTGAATATACACATGCAAAATACATACCCAGATGCATATGTATGCATACCTAGGTGTATTATAGGTGTGTTACTTATATATATGGTAATTCTACTAACTCTGTGCAGCTCTGCATTTAACACGAAGATCTCCCTTCCCACGAGGGGGTCTCTTGGGCATCCTTCCCTCCCCCCCACCCCTCCCCCACACACCCTGAGAGCCACAACTTGCCAGCCGCCCAGTGCGCTGCGTGGCCTAGACGGCGGAGCAGGGCTCTGTCCCCATGGCTGGCCTCGCCCTGGTGACACCGTGGCTGCTGTGAGGTGCCCTCTTGGTGGGGATGCAAGGGACCCCACGGGCACAGTGCAGCCCACGGGAGGCCATGTCTGCAACTCCAGATTTTGAGCCACGCTGTTGTTTTTGTTTGTTTGTTTTTCCCTGAAGGTGATAAACCTTTAGCATGTGGAAACCGGTGTAGGAAAGCTGCAAAGCAAGTGTGTGGGGGGCGCCTCGGGGAGCGGGGCAGGGCAGGGGGGAGCAGGGCTGCCGAGGAGCTCCGGGCGTGCGGAGAGTGAGATGCTGGAAGCGGGGGCGGGCAGCAGGCGGGACACCCTCYCCTGAGGCGGGATTTCTCTGCCCGGGACTGCCCCGGCCCCGACCCCGAGGCAGCCTCACTGCCCGCGGCSCTGCGCCGCTGCGGGGCTGCACTGGCAAAATCCGCTCGCATTTACCCCGAGAAAAGCCGGGGAGAAGCGCTGCTTAGCAGCGCGGCGTTATTCTTCGCTTTTTCTCCTTTTTTTTTCTTTTTTTAATTTAAATAACGCCGAGAGAATAAACAAACAACTCTGTCTAGGGTCGGAGGCATGTCAGGGCTATGTATTTCCCTCGTCCTCTAGCCAGAGCGTTTGAGGCTAAATTATGTCACGGCTTTCTGCTGGGCTCAGCGACAGCCCAGCCAGTGCGCTCCCTGAGACTAGCTGTAGAGCCGTGGCTAGACGTGCCCCTCACCCGATGCGGCCAGAGGGAGCACGGCTCCTCCCGCCGCCCTGATTTCCCACTCTTCGTCTTGTAGGAAAATTAACGTGGAGAAGCCCAGAGCAGTTGCTGCTCCCCTCCTCGGTGATGAGGAGAAGGGGGGCGCATGGTTCAGCTTTACGGTCGCTTTGCTCTGCCCTGCCTGGGCTGCCGCAGACGACCTGTTCAGGGTCTGTGACTCTCCTGTAAGGCCTCTTGAACCTCCGCTTGCGGGGGAAACGTAGACCTGACCCAGAGAATTGCTGTGGAACTGGTTAGTTAAATGCTTGATCAGAGACGTCAGAAAAACTGGACAAAACTGTGTAAAACACAGTGTCATGCGGCTGCGTCTGAGGTCAGCAGGGCTTTGTATGCCGCATCCCAGTCCAGTTCTGCTCTGGAAAGAGCACACTGGGCACTCGGTGGGTTTGACCATTCCCTGATGCCCTCTACCTGCCCCATCATCGGGCCCACGGAAGTGCCTGGGGTTATTATTTTATATAAATAAATAAATATTATAAAAGGTTTATCACGTTCAGGGTCATGGGGAAGTTTCCTTCCGTCGCAGACTAGCTGCTTTCCTGCTTTCCTCAAACCCTCCTACACACACATGCCCACAGCCCCATGCGGAGGGGACACCGAGATCTTTACTCCCGAGGAAAGGTTACCGACAGCCCCGACAGGAGCCGGCGAGGCAGCGGGTGCCGGGGGGTGCGGGGACCTGCCGGGCGCCCCGTCGGGGCAGCGGGCTGCAGGGCGGGCCGAGCGGCCTCTCCGGGGCACGGGCAACCAGACTGGCCAGGGACAGGGGGGACAAAGGCACACTGTAGCCGTGGTGGGATTCATTGTACGATTACAGACAAGCGTAGAGACGGCGAAAGCAGCGGACTTCTCCCGTATCTCCCCCCCCGGGATGTGGGGGGAAGTAGCCCCTGCTACTCGGTACAGACCCTTCTTTGCCTGCTTATGAGTGCCTCCAGGGTGGTTAAACATCATCTTTCTGACGGCCGACCGTGGTGTTTAAAACTCATCAACCTAAATAATACTTTTATCGCCACGTGCACTTTCGGGATGCAGGATGTCTCATTCAAACGACTCCACGCCCAGACTGGTCACTGTCTGAAGGCTAGACTTTGGGTTTGAATGTCACTCCCTGCTACGGCTCAGGTGAACACAGAGCTTTTAGCGGCAGGATACTTTGCACTTCTGGGGGCACTTGTATTTGTCTGGCATGCAGATGGATAGACTGGCAGACAGAGGGATGGATGGATATGGACCTCGAGCAGCTACGTGTTTAAAGATGAAATACGTATTTTTTAGCAAAGAGTTCGGATATTCACATGCCGCCGCGTAGGGGGCACCTGATGAATAAAGAGGTGGCTGTTGAGTGACATTAGTCTCAGAGCTGACATCGTTGTGCAAAGGAACATTGTCTTATCACCTGCGTCATTTTTGTCGGAAAAACGAAGGAGGAAGATGCTCCCCTACATCCCTGCCCGCTTTCAGCTTCCCTCCATCCCTGCCTGATGCCACTGGCCCCTGTCGCAAGGTCCAGCCTTGCGACAAAGAGAGCAGCATATCAGCTCCCGACGAGGGGCAGGCTAGATGCAGGCTTTCCCCAAAGGAAAGGGGGGGACGACAGGCTCTCGGGGTCCCTCCCCTCGCCCCCTTCTCCCCTGCACCCGGCTCGGTGGCCCCGAGGTGATGGTGACGGCTGAGGAGCCTGCCCCCCGGCCCCGCGGTGTGCAGAGGGGAGAGCACCGGCGGCCAGCGGGTACCGGGACCGGCTCAGCGCTGCGAGGGGGCTGCTAGGCGGGCAGCGGCGTGTGCCGGGGATTGAGATGTCCCGTCGATGAATGCTTATCCTCTCCGYTCCCTCCTCCCTCCCTCCTCCCCTCTTTCCTTCCTTCCCTTCTTCGCTTGCTCCTTTCCTCCTCTCTTTCCTTCCCGTCCCTTCCTCCCTCTGCACGTAACACTCATCGGAGTCCTTAGGCCAGTGAAAGCATAAGGTCCGCAGTGCAGGTGCCTCAAGGTTTAGAAGACAGAGCTAGAGACAAGGGGCGAGCCCCGGCTTCGAGGCGTGCTCCTTGTCCCGGGACGGCGCCGGCGGTAACCCCCGGCCGGACCTCTCGGCCGGGCCCCCGGCGCCGGGCCGCCCCCGGCCAGGGCTGCCCCGCCGGGCAGGCGGGTTGTCTCCTCGGGGCCGAGGGCTGGCTGGACGGCGCGACCCGCTGGACGTTTCCCAGGGAGGTTTTACAGACCCCACCTTCCCCGGCCCCTGCGACCCTATTTTTGCATTAGGTCTGCAGGTCCTAGGAGGAGCCCCGGGGGGGAGGCACCAGAGGTTTGCTCCAGTCTTGGTCCCCCTGCGACTGGAAAGCCCGTCGCCAGCTCTGCTGCTGACGGCGCCTCCGCGCTCTGGTCGTCTCTGGTCGTCTCTCCCCATAGGCTGTCACCAACAGTCGCTGTGCCCCCAGTCCCACAGAGAGACATTAGCCCGGTCATTTTCTGAGTCTCTTTTATTTCCTCAGTTTCTCTCCAAAATCTTTATAAATCTCCCTTTTCTAGGAGGACTGTCCAGGCGGGTGGAAGTCTGAGCACAATGAAACCTGAGAATTTCTGTCACTCTCTGCATATGGTCCGAAGTGCTTTAATCCCAATTAGGGGCGGCTGACACACGGTCCTATTCATCCCAATCAGCTCTTGAATACATTTGCCTAGAAATGAACTTCACAAATAGACTCTCTCCTAAATGTGCCCAACAGCAAGGAAAATCGAATTGAGTCAGGGGCTCATTCTAAGGCGATCGAGGGAGAAAAGGTATGAATTTATAAGGTACACCGAAACATTGCAATTCAGCAACAAGTTTACTGACTTTTATTTGCACCATGTCAACCGAAAGAACCAAGAGATACGGTGGGGGCTGCGGGGGGAGAATCCGGTTAAAAGGCAACTTTAGTCAGACTTTGAATACTTTATGCGGCAAGTTTCGCCTCCAATTGAAGCTGAGCTAAAAGACAAAAAATCTCAGACCATACATTGGAATTTTTAACTAGCACAAAATGTGTTTGAATCCGATCTCGACTGAAGCTCGCGATTAACAATAAGAATACCAAAYTGAGATCCTGTCATCTGCTGGGGTTCCCATAGAACCTGAATTACTATTCAAAAGCTGCTTTAATATCCCACCCGCATCTCGTCTGCACCGCACAGCTGGTTAGGAGCCGCCAGCTCGGACCGCAGCGAGCCAGCCCCGCCAGTCGGCATCCCCGCCGTTGGGCGTCGGGGGCACGTAGCCATTAGTAATAGTATAGTGTTTGTTATTGCCGTTATTGGCGTTTCTTATTGAAAAGGAATGAAAAGGGTGGAAAGGAAAAGAAAGGAGAAACGAATGACGAAGGAAAGAAGAGTTGAGAGAGAGTGCAAAATAGAGAGAAAGGTGGGAAGGAGGGGAAAGAAAGAGAAGAAGAAAGAAAGAAAATAAGAAAGGAAGAAAGGAAGGAAGGAGGAAGGAAGGAAGAAATAAAGAAATGAGAAAGAAAGACATGAAGGAAGAAAGAAATGAAAAAAGGAAGAAAAATAAAGAAAGAGAAAGAGAGAAAGAAAAGATATGTTGAGAAAAGGCAGACAGAAAGAGAGAAAGAAAAATAAAACGAAAATAATGGTGGAAGAGAAAGAATAAAGAAGAGATAAAAGAAAAGAGAAAGGCGAAAGGGAGGGAGGCGCTTAGGAGGTACGGGTCTCTCCGGCTGTTTTACGGGTGGTTTGGGGGCATTCCCCGGTGCCGGGGTCTCGCAGGCCCCCCCGGGCACCTTGCACCCGCGGCCGTGCCGGCGGGGGCGGCCGGGGCCGCGGCGAACCCCGGCCCGGAGCCGGGCAAGAGCTGCCCCTGCGGGGCCAAACCACTTCGGGAAAAGGTCACACCGGGAGCCGGCGGCTCCCGTTCCCCGCGAGAGTATGGCCTGCTGAATGAACTTGCAGCATTTTGTTAAAGCCTCCACTGTGCCGCTCCCCGGCACAATGAGCCGGGCCCTGTATACAGGCATTCATGCTGGTCTGAATGTGGTGTTGAACCTTCTCTGAGCCGGAGCAGTTTGATGGTTTGAATGGAGCTCCCTGGTGGGACATTGCTCTCTGCAACTGTGCCTCTTTGGATGACTGTTGTTCCTTAACATTCATGCCTCATTATGGGGCAACCTGTTAAATCAGGGAGAACACTGTGCCAAAGTGTTACTCAGGGGCACTGGCAGTTCAGCGGTGGGCATAAATAAGGGCTGCCTAGGAAAATAACTTTCATCACATCTCTGGGCAAAAGTGATTTCGCTTTAATGGTGTCTCTAGTAGCCCAGTTTAAGTATATAAAGCGCGATAGTGGAATGTTTTGATTGAGTCTAAACATTGTCTTTGAATAAAGCTGAAACCATGTAATTAATGTGTCTTTTTAATAAGGGACAATACGGCCGTTCAAGCTATTTAATTTCATTTAATTTTCCATCCCATTTGCTCCAAAGGCTGCTTTTACTTTTAACACCCGGCCTTTCATGCTGCATCTTGCTCCAGTGGGCACATTAGATCGGTTTCACCCTTCCTTTTTAGGGAAGGAAAAATAAAAGAAAATGTGGTTCCTTTCCTCTTTTGTGGACAATTTATTTCACTTGGGGAACTTCAACTTTGAGCCACAGGACAGAATAAAAATTGGAGAACTGGTGTGAATGCTTCCAGAGCAAGGGCTTTTCTTTTCTGAGTGGATGGGAACCAGCCACAATTGGCTATATTAATAAATAACTTTCCTCACAGTCGGCCTTTACATGGTCCTATTGATAAAATTGTTCGCGTGTCGTTCACGCTTTTTGACTCATTAAGGCCTTGGACGAAGCGGCTCCCCAAGCGGAGCAGTAGGGTACCTTGGTTGCCTTAAAAGCCCTCTCTCTACCTCTGCGGCTCTTGGAATTTAAACTGGGTCTCATCCTAAAGTCGCTAGGCCAGAGGTTATAGGGACATGTTCATGGCTTAAATTTATTGCCCTCAACTTCTTGTTTATCCTTTTTCCCCCCATTCATGCTGCTGATCAAAGGGGTCATCTTCAGTTCCCCACATCCTCTCCCCCCCCCCCCCATTGCTGCTGAAGTGAAAAAGAAATCATCCCATTCCCGGGACGGTCCCTACAATTGCACCCTGGAGAGCCATGATCGATAATCATCAACGCCGCTGCGGACAGGCGCGACATTTATCTCGTCCGTGCGCATATGTATCCTTATTAAAACTATATCCATGACCTACACTGATTTAGTGCCGGCCTGCAACCCCGGAGCAGGCCGGGCGGCGGCAGCCCCGCCCCGCCCCGCGCCGTCCCGTCCCGTCCCGTCCCGTCCCGTCCCGTCGGGGCGGCCCCGGGCCGCGGCCGGCGCTGCCCGTCCCGCGGCGGCGGCCGGAGGCGCCCGCCAGCTCCCGGAGAAGGGCGAGGCGGCGGGGGCCGCCGGGGCGTGCTGCTCGCCGGTCCTGGCCGCCCCGCCGCTTCCCAGTCCGGGGGCTCGCCCTGAACGTGTGAACCCTCGCCCGCGTCTCCCCGACGGCAGCGCGCTGCTGCGGCGGGGCTGGAGGAAAGCGCAGGCAGCGCGATCAAATGTCCCCCCGGCGCTAGCGTTAGCCGGGGGCCGGGGGACAGCGCTGACCGCGCTCGCAGCGTCTCCCCGCGCGGCGCCGGGCGGGTCCGGGCCCAGGGGCATCCCGGCGGCTGCGGGCTCCTACCACTGCCGGCTTCAGACCCGCCCCCGCGGCCCGGGCAGCCTCCCGCCGTGCCGCGGCCTGGGCTCTCGCCCCGGCACTCCGCGCTGCCGTRCGCGGATCCCGGCCGAAACCCACACTACGATCGCATCGAAAGCAACATGCTGAGGTTTATCCTGCAGTAAGGACTTGCTCGAGAAGCGCTTGCTCGGTTACCTAGCACCTACTGCAAAACACCTCTAAGTTCCGTCCCCCCCTCCTTTTTTTTTTTTTTTTTCCCAACTCGCTTTTGAAATTAGTAGGTCCGACTGTTAGTGAAACTACAGCAAAAAGCTGCGATTGCTTTTGAAAGAAATGGATAAAATCTGTACATGCAACTGTCCTTGAGAGGAGAGAAAAATGTTCAGTTTTAAACTGTTACAACTTATATAGAAGAGAAAACTTCCTAGCAAGAATTACAGGGTTTTAAAAAGAGAAACTGAAAGAGTTATATATGTCTATATATTTTTTTTACTCTACTCTTTGGTCTTGCAGGCGCATCTGGATAGGAGCATAYGCGTAACAAAGGCAAAAGTTGCACACTCTTGCTTTTCGGTTCCTTAAACGTTGCTGCGGCTTTTACCCACCCTGAATTATGAGCTAACTTAATCCCAGCGCTTCGTTTTAGCTTAATCAAAATATTCATAGGAAAAAGAGGCTTTTAAACACAGTCTGTTCGAATTATTTCGTTCCARTTTTATTTACAGTCGCTTCCTGTTAGGCTTCACCTTAGAGGAGTGATCTCGATGAAGGCAATTTAGGATAGAGGAAAGGAACCTGTGGATGTATTAAATAAGGAACCCAGCAGCGTAGTCTGTTTGCTAGACATTTGTGATATCTTCTGGTTGTGTGCCTCTATTTCCTAATGTATCTGTCTCCGAATAACAGAATTACACAGTTACCCCAGTATTCGCAAATGCAGCGGTTTGTGTTGTACAGGGGCTACAGCGGCTCATATTTTGTGCTATTCATCCTACTTAAGGATCAAAGCTCTTCTAGATAGATTACTGGCCTGAAACCAATCCACTGAAATGGTAATATGGTCATGCTTAAAAAAAAAAAAAAAAGAAAAAAAAAAAAAAAGAAAAGAAAAAGAAGTGTAGGTATTTTCTGGTGTTTTCCCATCAAGTACCTGCCCAATTTCTGTATGGCACACGCCAGGAATCAATAGAAGTTAACAAGTCCTCAAAACATTCCCCATCTCTTTGTTTAATCTCCTTTACAATAAAGCCAAGGGAAGAGAATTAAAAATCTTTGAAGTATATTAAACCTCAAAAGGCTCAGCCAAGTAGACTTAAAATAGTCACTTATTTTCCAAAACTGGTTTGTCGAGGAACAATAAAAGGAAGTAAAATTTATGGAGAAATTATACAGTGGATTTGTCACTTAAAATATCGTAACTGTCTCGGGGACAATACCCCATGCTGAGGATTAATGGTCCCTCCAGACCTTTGATTCACCAGCGCCTTTTCTTTGCCCTTGACAAATTGGATTTTTAGGAATGGGAAGGTCGCCTGGCCCATTGTTTGCCGGCCATTCACAGTGCTTGATTATGCAGGAGGGTTAGGGAAAGGCTCCATGTGACCCTCTTGGATGGGACTCTGCAGCTGCTCGAGGAGCGAAACTCTCTCACCAAACTCTGCGCCCTAGAGCATCCGCCTGCCAAGGGGTCCCCCTCCTGCTCCCATTGAAAAGCCGGCGTGCACACACCGCCGCGTCACTCTGCAGGCGGAGATACGCCCGTGTTCATCCTCCTCTCTGGCTGCCTCTGTCACTCCAGCCCTGTTAAGTAGTTTGGGTCCCTGATTGCTCATACCCAGAGGCAGCAATGCAAACGAGCCGGGCTCCGGCCATCAGCGTGAGTGCAGAGAGCTGCATCCCAGCTGGACTGCGTCTGGGTCCTGTGCCGGGCATCTTCAAACTGGGCAAGTACCTGTCAGACCGCAGGGAGCCAGGACCCAAAAAAAAGGTATTTTCCTCTGGTCTCTCCTGCATCGCTGGACCTTGCTTTTTTCGTTGACTCGGGGGAAGCCCGCGCTTTGGAGAAGAGGCTGCTTTCTCCCCGCTCTCTTCGATCCTCCCTCCTTAGAGCGAGCCAGGAAAAAAAAAAAGGAAGCGTTTCTAGAGCGTCCCGAGGTTTCTCCGTGCGGCTTTGCTCGCGGACGCAGACCGAAAAGCCTGCCTGTCCCTGCCCTCTCCCCCTCCTGCCCAGCGCCGGGGGACGCTGCYAGCCCGGCGGGCTCCTCCGCGGCGCGCCCGGGGGACGCGGCGGCTCCCTCGGGCGCGCCCCTGCCGTGGAGACGGAGCTTCGTGAGCGCGCCGGGG
>NW_028186368.1:5627300-5632183 GCF_003343005.1 Rhea americana | reverse complement strand
AGGCGGCCCGGGGCCGGGGCTGGGGCCGGGCCCGGGGCCCAGGGGAGCAGTCGCTCCCGGCTCATCAGGCCGCTGCCGGCCGCTCCCCGGGAATCGCCCATTCCTCGCTCTCTGGGCCCCGGCACCGAGCCGCCCGGCCCAGACCCGCCGTGTATCCCCGATGGGGCGCCCGACCCCAGCCCAAACGCGCCGTCTGCACGGCCAAGGATTTGTCACGGTTTCGCTCTCGCTCCTGAAGCCCCGGCATAAGCGGCGGCGTGCGGCTCTCACATCCCCCGATTTTTGTCCGGGAGCAGAGGAGGGAGGGGGAATTGTAGGGAGAGGCAGACAGGCTGATCTACTTCTAGGTTTCGTTAGAGTTTACCTCCCTTCCCGCCCGGTCTCCTCGGGCACTGGTCCAGCACGGAAAACTCTCGCCCCAGCGCCCCCAGAGCCCGGGCTGCGCCGCCGGGTGGGAGCGCAGGGCGAGCGGGTCGCGGGTGCCCCGGGGCGGCCGCAGGTGCCGGGCCAGCCCCGCGCCGGCCTCTCCGCAGCCCCCGGGCCAGCTCGCAGCGCCGGAGCCGCAAGTAACGCGCACAGCCACGGCGGGATGGGGGTGACAGCCCCGCGGCTGGCGGCCCCGGGGGTCAGGCGACGTCCGAGCTGGGAAAACGGGCGCCTCCTCGTTCAAAGGAGCGCGCAGGAGGTGGGGAGGGACACTTACCCCGTCCAGCAGGCTTTCCAGGGGGCTGGGGACGAGAGTGCCGCAGCCGAGCCCGCCTTCCATCCCCCCCGTGCTCGCACGTTCCGCTCGGATTTTTAATGCCCTTTAATTGTTTTTAAACGCTCTGCCAGCCCACTCAAATTTATTTCTCATCTGGCTCCATTGGTTTCTCGCTTTAGACTGCTTTGTTCCGATGACTTTTATTGCACGGTCRTTGAGCGAATGGGCACTTCATTTTCTCTTTGTATGGGCAAGCAGATTATGAAGTATGGGGCTACAGGGACTTTGCAGCTAAGCAGAATCCTCTCCCCTTTCCCCCTCCCGTTCCTGTCTCCAGACAAGTCATGTATTTCACGTTTTTTCTGCACGGATTCAGAGGCTGCACGAATTCTTCAGAATCGGCTAATAACATCTTACCTGGGCATTTAATATAGCGTGAAGCTAACTGCAGCCACTGCGACTGAACAAGGCGCGTTCGGGCCAGTGGAACCCAAGGGAAAAATAACATTTATCCTCGCAATGCTGCACACTGCTGCAGCATTTTTCCCATAGGCCCGAGCTCTTCCATCCTTCCTCCTGCAGAGCAGCAGCTCACTGCGACCACTCTCGGTTCTTTCAAAGCACCTGCAAGTCGAGGAGGGTCCTGCTCAAAGAGGAGTAGGGATGGACGAGCCTAACTGGTGGAAAACCCGAGATGTTGCCGCCGCTCTTTCCCAGCTGCGATTCCCAGGCGCTCGCTAGCCCGGGCTAGGGGAGAGCTCAGGGGTGGCAGGCGGGCCGGCAGGCAGGGGCACGGCTAAGCTTTTTGCTTTCTTTCCGCCTCGTCTCGCGTGGGCACCGAGTGGGTCTGACGGCGGCGCCGCCTGTGTTCTAGGTGCGGATGGTGAGAGGGGAATTAGTGGACGAAGCCGGGAGCTCAGCTCTGGAGTGGATAGGGTTAATCCGGGCTGCCCGCAACTCCCAAGAGCAGACCCTGGAGGCTGTGGCGGATCTGCCAGGAGGACAGGTACCCCGCTCGCGGCTCCGGGCCAGCCTGGCACCGCTCTCCGCCAGCTGCGTCCGCTCTCAAGGCTCCTGAAGAAGTTGCCTTTCTCCCCCACAGATTTTCTACCGAGCGCTGCGGGATGTCCAGCCGGGAGAGGAGCTCACCGTGTGGTACTCCAACCCGCTGGCGCAGTGGTTTGACATCCCCATCACCGCCACTCCGACGCACGACGAGAAAGGTGCGGGCGCCGGGACACCCTCATCGGGGGCGGTTTCTGCGCGGGGCCGGGGGAGGTGGGGAGACGACGATAAAACTCCTAGGTCTCCCTTCTGAGGAAAAAAAATCATCACTGCATTGTAAAACTTTCATAACTTAGTTTCAGACCGCCTGTTTAATGGACGCCTTCGACGGGGGCTAAAAACGCGCTAGGCAAACGCAAGCCTTTCAAATGTACGCTCTCAGAGAAATTAGTACCAGCACAGCTGCAGTGACTTTTAACCTGCCACTCTTTAAAATAAGACTCCATCTGCTCATTTTAAAGGGTGATATATTAACTTGGTAACGGATGGAAAAGCCCCCATGCCTCGAATCGTTAAGCCATGGCCACAATTTTATGATTTTTTAATAGAAAAAAAAGGATTTTATGAAACAATGCTGATGTTGTTATTCGAGACAGCAATTTATCTTCATACGTTTCTAAATTGCTGTTTCCACCGTGTGTGTCCCTTGCGCAGAGCTTCAGATGCTCTTTTCAGGTTGTATTGAGGACAGTGACCTTCTAGTGCTCAGACTGACGTAGTCGCGTCAAAACGGGTAATGGTCAGTGTGTGTGAATTAGATTGCATTAGGTAAAAATAAATTCAGCGTCAAATAAGTATGCCCGAAGGTATCAAGCAAGGGAAGGCATCAGTCTTGGATCGCTTGTGTCAGTCCGCAAGCTAATTCTCAGCTGGAATTGTACCAGTCACTTTTACGGTGTTTTAAAAATCGACAACGTGGGCAGCATACAAGAAGGGGGGAAGGAGTGTTTATGAACACGGACTGCTTCAGGGTGCGTGCGCGGCGCCTGCCTGGTGGTGGGCACGTCCTCCGGCGCCGCGCTGCCCGGGGGCGCAGGGGCAGCGCGCAGCGCTCCCTCCGGTCCCGCACCTTCCCCGCGCACCGGGTCGCGCAGCCCCCGAGAGAGCAGTAAAGGATCCTGGCAGGGGCTGAGGGCTTAGCCCTCCTTGCGCCTCCGGGCAGCCAGGATCAGGCCCGTAGCGGTTGGCCCTGAAGGGATGGTTKCTTGCCAATGGCCATTAATTTAGAGTCGGACACACGCGATGCGCAAAAGCCGAAGTTCCTGCCTGCACTGGAGTTGCACCCGGAGAAGAAATTCGTGGTCTCGTTTCTATTCCCCCCACCAAGCGCGGCGAGGCTGTGGGTCCGAGGCGGCGGGGTCTCCTCAGCCGGGGGGCGCTGGCGAAGGTCTCCGACAGCACCGACGGAGCGGTGATGGGCTCTGCCCCCTCCACTCCAGCGGACTCTGCCTTTCACTGGGTACCCGATGCTCCTCGGGAGAAGTGACAAGACAGTTCAGGTCTACCAAAGGCACGCAGCGTGTGGCATCTTCCTCGTTAAGTCGAACSGGGGTTAAGTTGCAAACTGACCCCGCAAACCTGCTGTTTCTGCCGCTCCATAGTTTCCGGACTRATCAATATGGATTCAGAACATAAGAGGTGTATCAAAATGTGCATTCTTCTTCTGTGGCTAGAATGATGGAAAGGAGTGGGARAAATTCATAGAAATGAATTTTTAAGTTTGGAAATATTTTGAACAAACGCATTTAACCCCAATGACTTAGTTTTGTGTGATGAACATTTTTTTTCTTTTCCCTCTCTTTTTTTCCCAAGCGATCTTTATCTGGGCTTGATTTTAACTGGTAGAAGTCACACGTTCAGCTCCAGGGTCGCTCTCGGGACGAAGCGTAGCTAGCCCCGCYGCGCTTTTGCAGACAGCCAAAGCCGAGCAGCACCTTCGAAAAGAGCCACAAAGTCAAAGTTTCTGAACCAGTGCATTAGGATTTAGACCGAGGAGGTTCCTGACTGCAAGCCTTTCAGATCCTTACACTAGCTTACATATTTTTCACTGCAATGAGATAGGATTACTGCAGTGGTTCAGCCTCCCACTGCCCCTGAACAGTCAGAGCCCGGGCAGACACGCTCCCGCCTTCCATCCCTGCTCAGCCCAACAGCGTGAAAAAGCACCTGACAACGGATGCGAGATTCCCGCGGAGCCGGAATCTTACTTCACGGCAAGCGAGGAAGGGACACACAGCCCGCACGAACGAGGGACCCCTTCCCTGCCGCTTGGCGTCCACGCGTGCCGGGCAGACGCAGGGCTTCCTCCACCCTCCGCGGCCCTGAAGGCCCGAACCGCCACTCGTGGATCCCCGGGGGCCGAATGTCACCTGGCGAGGCCGCGTGGGAGGCTGACAGCGGCTGCAGGTCCCTGCGGGGGGACGGGGCGCGGAGCCGGCCCCGCTGCCCGGTGGGGCGCCCCACGCCGCCCCTCGCCGCGCTCGCCGAAACGGGGATGGAAAATATTCCCGGCTCCCGTTCCCTCGCGTTTATCTTTTCAGGGCATAAACTCTTAAGTAAGGACGGGCTGTTAACGCGTGAAGTGGGCTACGGCTTGCAGGAACTTGAAATATCGGTGTATTCTGGTGACTGAGGCGACTAAGAGCAAGGCAGAGGTGGCTAAATAGATACAGACACATAGACGGGCAGCCGGCAGGACAGACAGGCGGGCGGAGAGACAGACTGCCCGCAGGGGCCGTGTCTCCCCGGCCGGGCTGAGGAARGGCGCCTCCTTGGCAGGACTTTGCGCACAAGCAGGGCCAGGAGCAGGCGGGCGAAGCCGGGCAGCCCTCACGCCGCGGCGGCCCGCTCGGGAGAGGGAGGGCGAGCCGGGGCGCAGCGCGCATTGTCCCCTGCGAGGGGGCGAGTGCATATGGCCCATACATATCCGATATTGTCTCGCCGCCTAATGAGGGGCTCGCGATCATTAGCTTGGCCTTTGTTCGCCGCAGCCGATTCCCTGACATACGCTGCCTCTTCTGCAAACGCCAGCAGATGGGCGCCCCGACAGACGACTCGCGGCTGCAGCTGCTCCCCCGGCCCCGCGGCGCCCGTCCGCGGCCGCGCACCCCGGCCC
>NW_028186368.1:5622647-5626880 GCF_003343005.1 Rhea americana | reverse complement strand
GCGGGGCCCCCCGGCGCCGCCGCCGGGCTGCGGCCCGCGGGAGCCCGTCAAGCGGGAGGCCGCCGCCGCCTCCCCGCCGCTCGCCAAGCCGGGGGCGGCGCGCAAGGCGGCGGGCAAGGAGGAGCAGGAGCGCGCCTTGGACATGAGCGTGGGCTCGGCGCGGAGCCAGGCGCCGCTGCTGGGGCTGGCGGGCGGCTCGACGGGCGGCAACGGCCTGGCTTTCTACCCCGGGGCGCGCTCGGCCTTCCGCCCCGCCGGGCCGCTCCGCCAGGAGGCCAAGGGCGCCGCCGCGCCGGCCTTCGCCAAGCTGCTGGGGGGGCTGAAGGCGGGCCGCGCCGCCGAGGCGCCGCCCAAGTGCGCGGCGCTGCCGGGCGAGGCGCCCCCGACGGCGGCGGCGGCGGCGGCGGGGCTGCCGTGCGGCGGCGGGCTGCGGGCGCTGCCGCTGCTCTCGCCGCTGGAGGAGGCCTCGGCTTTCCGGCACGTGGAGCGGGGGCTGCCGGCGGCGGCGCTGCCGCCCGGCCGCTACCCGCCGCTGCCCGGCGGCGGCCTGGAGCGCTTCGCCCTGCCGCCCTTCGAGGGCCTCAAGGCGTACGCGGGCGAGTGCGGCCTGCCGGTGATGCCGCTCACCGTGTACAACGGGGAGCTGCTCTACAGCGCCGCGCCCTACTACCCGCTCAAGCTGCACTTCGGCGGCCTCCTCAAGTACCCCGAGTCGGTGTCCTACTTCGGCGGGCCGGCGGCGGCGGGGCTGCACGGCGCAGAGCTGGGCTCGCTGGCCAGCATCGACCGRGAGATCGCCATGCACACGCAGCAGCTCTCCGAGCTGGCGGCCGAGAAGGGCCGCGGGCGGCTGGAGGCGCTGCCGCCGGGGGCGGCGGGGGCGGCGGGCGGCAAGCCCAAGACGGGGCACTTGTGCCTCTACTGCGGCAAGCTCTACTCCCGCAAGTACGGGCTGAAGATCCACATGCGGACTCACACGGGCTACAAGCCGCTCAAGTGCAAGGTGTGCCTGCGGCCCTTCGGGGACCCCAGCAACCTCAACAAGCACATCCGCCTGCACGCCGAGGGCAACACGCCCTACCGCTGCGAGTACTGCGGCAAGGTGCTGGTGCGGCGCCGCGACCTGGAGCGGCACGTCAAGTCGCGGCACCCGGGCCAGAGCCTCGGCAAGGCGGCCGAGGACAAAAGTGACTCTGCCTACGCGCACGGCGAGCAGGAGCAAAAGACTGACAACGAGAGCGACGTGGACGTCTGCTTCACGGACGATCAGAGCGACGCCGAGACGAGCGGCAGGAGCCGCGAGCAGTAACTCCCGAGCGGTGGGGCCGGGGCCGGGCCGGGGTCGGACGGGCTGGAAACCTGCCCGGAGCCGAGGGGCAGCGGGGAGTGCGTGCTCGCTGCGCGGCGCCGGCGCCGGGCACCGCGGAGCTGCGGCCGCCGCCGCGGGACGCGTGGGAGAAACCTGGCGGGAGGCGAGTGCTGCCGCGCAGGCACCGCTTTCCCGTGGGCGCCGGTATTTCAGTGGCCATATATTTTTATTGTACCTTTGTGTCGAGGAAATTGTGCCTTTTGGAAACGATTCTTTTCTATGTACTTTCCTGTCACTTGTTTCAGCTTTCCGAGCTGTAAGTCTCAGCAGCAGCCCCGGTTCTGCAAGCGCCTCTGGCATCTGTACACTTTATTTGACTCAAATGTGCTTTGTCGTGTCTTGAAAAAGCAATACCATCAGCTTTTCGGGRAAAAAAAATAAATAAAAGAGGCACCAAAAGCCGCACTTGCAGCACTGAAGGGTTCCTCTATGATAACAGGTGCACCATTTGATCAAGTTGCAATTATTTATAACAGATAATATTTGAGTAACAAATGTAAAATAAATATTGAAAAGCATGAATCTAAAAGCACGCACTATATAATTTTAAAGGAAATACACTGTTTGGTAGAATACAAATGTGGTGTATGTTTGTTTTCTAATGAATGATGTACAGTGGATACAGTATTTTGGTCTTGGTTCCGGTTTGTCATGCGATTTTTTTTTAAAAAAATAAAGTTCCTGACAAACTATTGTTTGTCTAGCTGTTCACTGAAGTGCTGTCGCCAAGATCTCGTCTTTCGATGTAACACTTCCGATAATCAGGAGCTGGGCTTAAATCCCGCTATTTCCAGCGGCTTTGGACCAAGCTCTATGCAATTTGCCTCTCAATATCTTCTCCGAGTATTTTCCTAATCTAAGTTGGAAAAAACAAACGAGCAAACTCTCAAACAAAACTCACTCCGTTGTTCTCTGTGCCCACGACTTTTCGAAAGCAATTATTTGAGCAGGGTCAGCACAGAGGTGTTAAAGGATATCCATGTTAGTGTGCTTTATCTGTTTGCATGCTGTAAAATGTGCTCCCTTTGCAAACACGCCCGTTTAGAATCAGTGTCTCTCTAATCAGCTAAGAGAAAAATCTCTTTAGCTTGTTGGTACCCAAATCGAAACCTGCTCAGTTTATAACGCTGTCAGGAAAGTATCTTGTTTCTCCTGGAAAATCCTCCGGCTCAGAGCGCGGAATTGTGAGTAACTCCTAACGGTGCAGAGGCGGTCAGTGGTGGTCTGGGCAACCCCCAGCCCCCAATCAGGTGATAAACCTTTTCGATTGAATCCGGGTCGGTGAGTGTCCAGGATCATTTCGGTCCTGCGTGAAGGTGCTGCAAAGTACAATACAAATTAATTACTTCCAGCGCCTGAGAGAATTTCAAAGATACAAAGCTGATCCTCCTTTTACTCACTGAAGATTAAGCATGCATGACAGTAATAGAAAATGGAAATTCAAATGCCGGGCTTGGGTTTCCTTTAAAGACTTGATTTAAATTCAAAAGCTGTAGGACTTAGAATTTTCTTTTTTCTTTTTCTTTTTTGGAGGGGGGCTAGTGCGTTAAATACCGACCTACTCGATTCGCTGTTATTATGGGAAAGTCTGTGTTGCTGTCACGTAACTAAACGAAAAGATCTCTTCTGTGAACTCTAAATAAATCAGGATCTTGTTACCACCTTCACTGGAATAAAAAAATCCTGTTGTTATTTATTACACCGGAAGCGGGCTGAGGACTTCAGGTAGACAATTCTTTATTATAGCGTTTTTTTTTTTAATCTGTTGCCTTCCCAGAAAAAGAAAGCCCCTAATGGCTGGTGCCGGGGAGAGATGCCTCATATACACTCTGAGGGCATAACGCCGGCATCAGGTCTGTTACGACCTCAGCGGAGGCACTTGTGTGTGGCTCCCTCAGCGATGAAATGGCCCTTAAAATCTTCCAGGCGCCTATTAGGTCTGGATAATTGTCGTCATAGAAAAAGCTCTCTCGGAGCTTATAGTGACAAAGGATAGAAGGATAAAACCCTCATCTGTGAATTGTTTGCATATCAAGGGAGTCTGCGTTTTGAAAAGAAGTGTCCCACCAAATCGTAATACTTCAGCTACCTTAAAAAAATATCACCCCGGACCAGCCAGCTTGTATGGATTTACGATCTGTATATGTAAAAATTGATGTAATCTTTCAGTTGAGAAGCAAAACACGAACGACATAAATAAAACCAATGGCAAAAAACCAAAGCCGAAAAAAAGAACAAAAGACACCAGTATTTTATTTTCTATAAATAGAAAATACAAATTTTTGTCACTGCGCAGCTGCTAAATTGAAATGCAAAATACTCTAGGAGAAATTCTGTCATATTTCATTTTTTAGAGCTCTATTCCTGCAGCGTCCCTAGCGGAGACGTGTGCTCCAGCACTGAGTACATCCATCGAAAAATGCGGGCCATATGGCGGGCTGGAACTGGAGCTCTATTAACCAGCCCGCAACGAGCACCAGCGTGGCCGAGCCGCCGCTAAACACGCCTGGCGAGCTCTCCTGCGCTGGGCGCGGTGGGGGAGCCCCGGCTCGGCCCGGCCTGGCCCGACCCCACTGCTTCCCAGGGGCCGTCGCGGGGCGGCTCTCCCTGGCTCCTCGGCACCGGCCCGACGGGGCCTCCGCGGATGCCCGTCCGCGGGGCAGCGCAGTGGCACCGCAGGTGCGGCTTCTCATTTGTCAGCGTGCAGAGCGGGATAAAAACAACAGTCAGACATGCCTCTGACGGGCAGCGGCAGAGTCCTGGGTCGGTTCACAAATGTGATTGTGACAAATGAATTTAGAATTCTATTCTATTCTATTCTATTCTATTCTATTCTATTCTATTCTATTCTATTCTATTCTATT
>NW_028186368.1:5580779-5622302 GCF_003343005.1 Rhea americana | reverse complement strand
GGGGGGCCGGGGGTTCTGCGGGCTGCGGGCGCGGGGCCACCGCGGGCAGCGCAGCGCCGCGCAGAGCAGAGCAGCGCAGAGCGGCTCGGTGCATCCTCCCGCTCGCACGGCATCTGCGCGCACCGTGGTGGCTGCAGCTCGCGTAGGCATCCGCTCTTCGGGCCTCTTCCTTCCTCCTCAGGTCTCCSTGGGGCAAATAAGGTTCTGAAAAGAGGTTTTAAAAAAATACGCAGGTGGCAGCGTCCATGCCCRGGTGACTGCAGATCCAGCCTGGGCACTGCACGCTTAACCTTTCGCTGTCATTGTTAAAGTAAAGCGAGATGTTCTCTGCATCTTCATACGGAGAAAGTAACATTTAAGCAAACTTACAGAAAGATTTAAGCTCTCTAGATGAGGAAAAYTTGCTGTTTTGATCCATGCAAAATGGAAAATTTTTAAGTATCACTCATTGAGAAGTTTGTTTGCTCACTGGCCATAGAAATTAAATTACCAGGTTCCCTTATTTTTATGGGAGACCTCATTTTTTTTGAGTAAAATTACATGGAGAATAGTGAAAAGCTTCATTCTGCAAGTGAAGTATATAAAATTATTTGCTTGTTAGAAGTCAAGAGCAAAGAGTAATTATGGATATATAGTATATATATGTGCATATATATGGCTTTTAGACATTGTTAGGAATTGAGCTAAGAATTTTGGAAACTGATCTTTCAATTGGTTTAATTGAACTCTCTCTCTCTYTTTTTTTTAATTTGAAAAGCAGTTTTAATAATGTTTTTTCTTGCTCAATTATTAGCCTGTTTATAAAAAAMCCCAGAAAAGCCTGTGTACATCTGGCAGGAGTGCCTGAGCATTGCTAAAAAACAAATTGTAAAGTTCTTGATGGCGATCTTGTGAACAACCGATCTTGGTACCATCCATGAAACTCTGCCATATAATGTATTAGCTAGTGGTGTAATTACTTAATGGCTGTAGTGAGTACAGTCTGAGGATGCATGTGGGAGGACATGGCACAGTTAACCTATGGGACAGTCTTACAGGCATCTAGGTCTTACTACTATAAATCTGCTGAAGGGTTTTAAACATGTTACTTGAGTTTACACCTTTAGACAACYTGGCAAGTAAGCAGATTTTGCAAAAGTGTTAGACAACAACTCTTCCCAGTGAAGCTAGTGGTGCATATTTAAAATCTGTCAAGGTCTGGAGGTATGAGTGAAAACTTGTCAGCACTGACTAAGGAAATGGCTGCAGGCTGCTGTAAGGCCACTGAGTTCAGGCTATGGACTGGCTGCTGGTCCAAAGGAGGATTTGATCACTTCTGGCAAGGCAGTGGCACTGTGCATTTACAGACATATAACTTTTTGCATTGATCATATTTTAAATCACACAGACACGTGGGATCTGACCAGAAAGCCCTGAATCTTAGACTGCTATAGGTATGCCTTGAAAGCAGACAGTGTTTTCCAGGATCYATTTTGAATGCTGCAAGTCGGTGACGTGGCAAAGAAACATGATTTCTAGATTCATAACAATCTAGGAATTCACTTGGATACATTCATGCTGAAAATATTTCTATGGAATTGTTTTTCTGTTTCACTAGAAGTTATGGGCTTAGAAGGATGTTTTGAAATAGTTGCTTTATTCGTAAACTGTATTTTCAATGCAAAAAACAAAAATCCCCAAACCTGCACCCGATGAAGTAAGTAGGAAGCCATAGATTTAAACTCCCTATGTGCCAAGGAGACATGGGGAAGGGAGAAATGTAACTGCACTTGGCTTTAGGTCAGGGAATGTTGAAGGTCAAGGATTATTTTTAAAACCAGCAGCAAAGAATGCTTTAAACCTTGACTATGAGTAATTATTTCCTGGATTATCACCTTATGGTAAAGAGGAACATGTCAAGGTCAGGTTCAAGCTCGCTGGAGTTCATTGGACCATAACAGATAAAATCGAGGAGCAGTAAAATACTTTCAGGTATATTCAAAGTCAATCCAATGAGGAATGTGTACAGCATGTCAGATTTTATAAACTTGTATTTTGCAAGAAACAGGAGAAAGAAGATCCTTAGCAACTGAAAAACTTAGCAGAAGAACAGATTACTAGAGCTGAGGTATATATTCAGCTGTGTTTAGAGATGATATTATGAAATGTTATGGAATAGTATGAACAAAATTCACAAGCTCTCTCTGTAGACTTGCAGCTAGATGTGTTTTTTTGATATTCAGTGTTTTGTAATATTTTATCTGCTGTGTTTTTAACATACTATCATCTTTTGAGGGTTATGAAAGSGCTTGTATTTATATTCTTTTTTATAAATTGTGGACTGTTGGCTTCTGGGTAGCATGATTTGGTACCAGATAATCTGAAGTCCCTATCTGATGTGGAGAAAATGTGATATAGAAAAACAACACCAATAAACTAAGGGCTCAGGGTGCTAAAGCAAAATTCCTAGTTCTCTCTCTCTCTCTCTCTCTCTCTCTCTCTCTCTTTTTCCCTGTTTGCATCACTTTATTGCAGATGAATAAACACTTGTGAACACTTGTGTGGTGAAAACAGTTGGAAGAAGGAAGAGGGATACCCTGGGAAGAGATTATATTTTGTACCCTTCATAGTTCATGAACCTGCTGGTGAATCAGAGCTATTCAAGCTYGTCTTTAACTTTGGAGCATGTAACTGCTTCTTGTAGCATGAGCAAATATTTTCTTAGCTCTATTCAGGAAAATGGAGTACTAAAAATACATTTCAACTCAGACTCCTATGTATCTATGTAGAACTTCCAGTCTTCCATTTTCCAGTGCTCTAAACAGTGCAGCAGTTCNAAAAAAAAAAAAAAAAAAAAAAAAAAAAAAAAAAAAAAAAAAAAAAAAAAAAAAAAAAAAAAAAAAAAAAAAAAAAAAAAAGAAAAGAAAAAGAAATCCAGAACCCCAAAACACAAAATGTATTTCTGAGTATATTTATTGAAAAAAGTGAGAATCTGCATACCTCAGGGTTTTCAGGGGTACTTCACCAGAGATCCTGCTAGCCACAGCACAGGGCTAAAGGACCGTTCTGAGAATGCACATTTGCAACTAAGCAACAACTTAAAGTTGTAGTGCCCAAATAACTGTGCTGCTGATGGTTAGTGCCCAGTTTGCCCTTTACCCCTGGCGAGAGAGCCTCRTGCCGTAAAAATGAGCAAAACAGACATTTCTGATTGAAATGAAGGGTTCTGGGGACCGTCCCCAGCCTCTGCACCGAGCTGAGGCAGGGTTTGGGCTGGGGCTTGAAGCTCCCCGTGGCCCACAGTGATACTTGCCCATGGGTCAGCAGTTCCTAAGGAAAACYGGCTCAGCTTTCTTGTGCAGCCCAGAATTCACTGTGTCGATACACTGAATTTTTGTGGGCAATTTTTTTTTCCCTCCTGTTTTTAAAACAGAAACATAATTTGGCATTCTTTAGCTTTGTGTTGGAGACAGCCAACTTGATGAAAAGAATGCTTTTTGGCCAAAGCAGTGGGAGGAAGCTAACTAATTTTTCAATGTACTGGTATGAGAGGCATAAGAAACTGTAAACAAGTGTGCTATATTTCAGTGGTTCCATGACAGATTGTACGTTAAAGTCAAATGAGGCATTTAGCAACTGAAGAAACGAGGGAGACTTACACTCCTGAACCATTTAATTTCAGTGTAAGCTGGGCAACTAAGCAACTTAAACTGCATTTTTCAAAGTGGCCTGAGTTAATTTTAAAATGTGCCTCTCTGCTTTGTTATGATCTTTCAAAAACTCTAAAATAAGATAATGAAACTTAGAATTTCAGGAATATTGTTTTTAACTAGGGTAATAAACAGGAAGGAATCCTGTAACTTTTGTTTMCTGAGTAGAAGTTGTTGGAGATAAAATTAAGAATATCTCATGATTTTGTCATCCSTTATGGAAAAATATCCTGTTTTAAGAGTATGTTAAAAAACAGTTGCAAAACAAAATTATCGAAGTAAAATACTATACAGTGATGTAGAGAATTATTTGTCCTGATTAATAATCCAATGTTTATCTTAAAATAAAAAAGAAGAATTAAGTATAAAACACAACCCTTTTCTGGGTTATATGCAACTCTTCCTTAAGGTCTAATTTACCACACTTTATACTAGACCTTACTGCTTCTTGTTCTCAGCTTAGTGTTTTGGAAAAAAATCAATTTTGATTAAGAGAAGACTAGTAAATGAGAATCCATACTTAGAAAAAGGGTTTTCTGAAATGGTTCTTTATGAATTCTCAGTTATATTTAAAGTCATGTTATACATTTGTAAAAAGAAAAACACATGTCACTAATGATGATGTCTTATGTAAAAAAAGGAGCAAATCCCCTTTGCTTTTAAAATGTCTTCTACTTTTATGCAGCAGATGGTGCTAGATTGTGAATATATGTCAATCTGATTTATTTATAATCTGAAGAATGTATGGTGAAAGACATGGCATGTACAGTGTTCAGATAGACTATGTAGCAAAGCRATCTTTATAAACTCATCTCTTTTGGCACAGTCTTCTGTGGTGTGCAACCTTTTCCTGATGTCTCCTCTGCACTGTTCCAAGAAATCCAGAATTGTTTCTATCTATAGCGCTCAGGAAAGATGCCAAAACTAACAAGGAACTGAGTGACAGAATTACAGTCTGCTCTAAAAGATAGCCTTTATCTAAATATGTAAAGCAGAGGCAGAGGTAGTAGAAGTTTGCACAGCTTATACTTGCCAGTGTTCCTATCTTTTGTGCTAGCTACTGTAAGGACAAGCCAGAGTCCAGCTGCCTGTAAATCCCATCTACCCTTTGGGCATGTGACAGGACTCTTCCTAGGGAGGACTCTAGTGTGAATTTGCCTCCTCCTTGGCCACAAGATGTTGTTCCAAGAAAAAAGGAACAACGTGCAGCAGGATGCATATTTGGACTTGTACTCAGACTTCCTCTCAACTGATCTTGTAGCTCACCTGAAGTGCCTATTTGCAGCATTGCACCTAAACTGTCTAGCTGTAAAAGAGCTACAGGTGTGACCACACATAACTACTAAAGCATAGGCTSTTACATAGCTTCTAATATTACCCTATTTCCGTCCTACAATTTTTTGTTCAGAAAATTTCTCTTGTTGTCTGAAGATTATTGGAGGAGCTTGGTATCTGACTCTTGAGGAAATATGGTGGACACTTCGTGTGTAATTTTTTGGGCTCTTTTGAAAATGCAGATGCAATAGTTTGCAAAATAGGCTGATTTGTTGCTTAACTGTACATTATATTTTTGAAAGTTCATTAGAATCTGTCAGCTTAGGTCCACGAAAAAAAAAAAACAGCTTTTCGGAAGGCTAAGATCAAAAGAGATGCAAGGTTAAAGTTTCTCTTTATCCAATACCCAGGGGAAGAAAGAGGCAGAGTCTTTCCAAAGACCCTTTCTAGAATAGAGAAACACCCCTTTGGGATCCTTCAGTCAGATACTGATTAAATATTCAACAGAAAAAAAATTCTGCTCAAATACTAAGGAAATCTGGGAGATATTTGCAAAGATATTCTCAAATACCAGCCCAGGAGGCAAATCCTGGGATCAGTGCTGTCGTTTCATGGTCAGTGCACTAGGATGTGTGCGTGTGAGGGAGAAAGAGAATTAAATTAGTGGATTAGTAAAGTATAAACTAGTAGGGTTTTTGAAAGATGACTGTTACAGAGTTCTTTAAGCTCATCAAAGAAGTGGTTACTAAAGCAACTGCAGAAAGTCTAATCACTGAAGCACAGTCAATGTCAGTGTATCCAGGTGTTGCTGCAGTTGCTCAGAAGAGAGGCCTCGGTCACAGTAATGGCATAATTGTTTGGTGACTCCACAGATGGGGAAAACAATGTGAAGAACAGTCTTGAGGTTTAGATCACTTGAGTCATTCTCTCAGAAAGACATTTAAAGTGTTACCCAAATTTACATCATGTTAAGGCTTTTAAATATCATTCCCTCAATGTGAGTGTTTATGGAGAAATCTGTGGTATTTTAGCTTTCTGCATGCAATTCAGACTCCCTATTCTTTCCTTCAAGGTCCTGTGCAAATTAGCTCCCATCTGTCTGTCTTTTTTCCCCATCTTCTAGACCATTTCTTGCCTCCCTTGCCTGGCTCAAGCTGCCACCTTTTGCTACTCTCTGATTTCTTCAGTAATTTTTTCTTTTATTTTCCAAGTCACTGGTTAAAAGCCTTCTGGAACCCCTTTTCACTAGTAAAGATAAAAGTGGAAAAAGAAAATATCAGAAATGGCTGGTTTGTGTGCTGTGTGCAAACCTTACCTCAATTCTAGGAACAAACTTTATGTAAGTAAAAACTTTCTACTGAAAAAATCAGAAATGCTCCACAGTAGAACATCCTCATGTCAGACCATATGGATTTATACTATTAATATTTGAAATGCATCTTATACCCTCCTAGACCCCTAAAGGGCCTTGGTCTTTGGGAACAGGGAAAATGTCACAGAAATTAAAGTAAACAAAAGACAGAAAAAGATACTAATGTAGTAATGCAGTAATGATGTTGAGCTAAGCCTTGCTGGTGGAGATGTAGAAGAATTTCAGTACCATTTGATAGACTCTGGATGTCATTCAAGAAAGATTTCTTAAACAAAACCACTGAAAAATTATTTCAGGTCTTACTCTTTAGCAGAGTTAGTTCTTTTGAAAAGTCCTGAGAAGCAGGATATATTAATATGGGCCCTTTGTATTTATAATATATAGATGGACCTTCTTAACCTTAAAGTCAGCTCTCACTTGCCCCCTTTGGAGTGCAGGTAATGTGGATACTCCTCTGGCTGCAGCCACTTCTTCAGACATGCTCTGGGCTTCCCACAGTCCTTAACTATCTCAACTGTGGGAAAATGAGAAGTGCTTGTAGGAGATGATTAAAGACGTTTCTGAACTGGACTCTATGGCAGTGACTCATCTTGGGCAAACTAGGAAGCACTAAGTATCTCTTTCTTCCAGAGGAAAAAATATAAAGTAGCAGTAGTATCTCACAGAAAGAAATAATTTCAGATTTGTTCCTTTTTTCTTCTTCTTTTACCTGAAACTCCTTGAAGAGTAGTGACCCTGCATTGCTCTGCTCAGCCTTTGCTGCTATCTGAGCCATTGGCCCAGCTGCTTCCTGCTACTTAGGGAGGTTGGAGACTCAGAATCTCTCTCCTTTCCACCCTCTTTTCTGGAAGAAGATGGAAGATTTCCCTTATTCATTCACCTGGCTTTGTGTGGTAATCACCTCATGGGAGTGAGGAGAAATTTCACAGGATAACTAAGTTATGTAATCCCTTTATGCCAATGCAAACCCAGGTTTGCAGGTTCAAAGCTTTTACCATATCACCCTGTATCATGGYATGTGTGTCATCTGTCTGTCTTTTTTTCTGTCTGTCTTTTTTCCTGTCTGTCTGTTTATCTATCTACTTATCTACCTATCTACTTTTCCCCCCACAGTGTTTATATTTATGCATCTTTTCCGTGCCAGATTACCTTCTTCTACATTTTATTTTGAAAGACATTTTAGAAATTCTTGTGACACTGGCATCAGACGTTTTGTCCTGAACTTGGTTATGATCAGACAGGGACTCATACTGGACTCTCTAGCATTTCTAAAACACTRTTTAAACAATTTTAACWCTATTTACACAAAATCATTAAATACCTACATCAATTTTATTATGAAGGTGACTGCCATTGCTCCTTTTGAATTCAGATCTTCTTAGATACCTTCAAAATTAACCTACTAAGGAAAGTGTCTAGGCTTTAGACACTAAGTGTTCACAGTAATGAACATTTTAGTGCTTGGATGGATCTTTTCCAGTTCTGCCCTTCTCCAGCTCCAACTCTCACTTTACTAACTTTCCTCCTCCTCTTCAGAGACAGTTGTTCTGCTTTGGAGAGAAAAACTATCTTAAAGATCTCAGGGAAAGTTTGAATATAATGGTTTATTCTGTTTTCTATTTTATTTTATTTTATTTTATTGTGAAAGACCATAGCTTGACTGAGATAGTCCTAAGACAAGTTTTTTCCTGATTACCTAGACAATTAATCCTCAGTTTTAACCACTCAGAAGGAGACAGCTGGGTTTTTGGGGTCTGTTTCCTCTGAGAGACATCTTTGGACTTCGCTGTGTTTCCTGAGCCTCTTGCCCACAGCTCAGTGAATTAAGTCTGACTTTGGCTGCACACAGCCAGCTTCAGTGTATTTGAAACTGAGAGGCAGATTACCTTTTGTGAAATGAGTTAGATAATCATAGAGTATAAAGGGGGCATTAAGAGGGCCTGTTCTTTKCCCAGGATCTCTCTGAGCAAGAATTGTGCGGCAGAGGTTTCTGGCAAAAATAAAAAGTATTGCTTTCRTCTCTTGAATCCATGCCCTGGGGAAGGACCTTAGCTTCAAGATTCAACCGAACATACACTAATCAAAGAAGGCCCCTGATTCCCCACCAGCCTGGGCCATGTCCCCAGGTAGCAATGAACTCTGCTGATGYTGAGCCAGGCTCACGGGCTCCCTCAGAGGACATGGAGTCCAGGCCTGGAGATACACACCAGGCAGATGACATAGGAGCAACATGACACATGACAGTGTGCATTGGCATGAGCCAGTCCTAAGGAACAAATGATCAGTGATCTGCATCTGTGATTATGCTGGTCAATAATTCATGGGACAGGAAAGCACTGGAAAAGGCTGATAACCTGGAGAATTGTCCTGTGTCCAAAGCTCTCCCTTCTGTGTCCTTGGTTAATACCAAAAAGTAATGACATGTCTGTTACAAAGGCTGTGGGGGAGTTAGAGGATGTGAATGGCATAGGTAAGCAATGTTTGTGCAAAGCCTTAGAGAAGAAAAAGGATCACCAGGTGTGCAGTGAGACTTCGCAGGACAGTGAGACACATTTGAGGCAATAGGGATGTGACCAGGACTCTCCAAAAGTGCCAAAGAAGCTCACAATGTGGGTGGAGGAGTATGTTTTAGTCCTGGGTATACTCACAGGGACAACTAAAATTAACAGCTTAACATTAGGACAGACTATCTGATACATTTTCAGCCCTCAAATAAGTGCTTCTTTTCCTAAAACTCTTAAAATGTTATCTTTTGAGACTATGTTACCTTATCACCATAAGGAATKATTTCTTGTCTTCTCTATTATCTCAAATTTATCTGTCAGTGTTTCACATGACTTAGTCATGTTTACTCACACCTTTACCTTAACGTCATGTAGTACCTTAATTTGTTGCCAAATATCTAATCTTGCATTGTATGGACTCCTCAGTTTCATTTTTCCTCTGCCTTTGCCTTTCAGTTCCCTGTAGCATTGTTTGTTTCYCCTTTGAAACTTTGTCTGGTCCGACTATCTCCTGTAACCTTTAGAAATCTAAATGAGCATTTTCTAACAGTTACTTTTTCAATTTTGTGTTTCTGATCCATATTATGGGACTTAGGGATGCCACAAACCTTACAATACTGCACATCTGACTCAACAATCTCAGATGTGTTAAATAATAAAGAAAAATCACCAGTTTGAGGATCATTTTTAACTTTAAATCGTATCTTTTAGAAGTATCTTATTTTCCTAGGATCCCGTATTCAAGTTTCTTTAGCACGGTTTGATAACTGCATTCTTTTCCCCACTTCATKGTAGGCTATTAAAAGTCTAGCATCTCTGAGCAAACAGTAGAAAAAATACTAGAAAAAATAACTTTATAGACACTGATGAATCTACATGCACTGTCATGTTCAGCTGTTCTTTTCTTGCTCACCACTTTCTGCGACTCTTTTGGATTTAATCCTCTGGTTTTACCTTCACTCCTGCAGCTGGGAAGTGTTCTGTGGTAGAAAGAGAGGATCACTGTGAGCCAGGGCTCATAATTATCAGGCAGGCTCACASAGAGCAGGCAGCTGCCCCTGGCAGCAGACTGCTGGGGATGGCATGATGGCCCTGCTCTCATACACTGTGTAGCTGGTGCTAGACTGCAGGAGGCTGGACTTGCTCTCAGCCTAGCAGCTTGGTGCTGAATGTGGAAAACGACCCTCCTAGCAGCAGCATTCACTGCCTCATCTCTCTTACCCTTGYTCTGTTCAACAGGTGAAGCCAGCCTGATCCTTCTGTGCACTGTTCTCTGGCTCTCCTGCTCCAACTCCTTTCCACAGCAGGAACAGCCTAGTTCTGGACCCTATTCATCGAGGGATGCAATTCATCTCTTTGCTTTAATGAGGTCATTCACAAGACCATCTAGTCCAATCTCCTGTTCAAAGCAAAGGCAGTGTTGAATTAAGACCACGTTGCTGGTCCAGGGCTTGCAAGATGCTAATGACAGTGGAGCCTCAGCTGATCATACTTAAGAGAATGAAGTTAGAGTATCTTGGACAGTAGTTAATCTTGACTTAMGTAAGGCTTTTGACATTGTCTCCCATAATATCCTCATTGACAAACTGCTGACGATAAATGGACAGTGAGATGGACTGAGAAATAAATGAATGGCTAGGCTCAAAGTGTCATGATCAGCAACATGAAGTCCACCTGGAGGCAGTGTCCCCCAGGGGTTGATACTGGGGCCAATACTRTTTAGCATCTTCATTAATGATTTGGACTACGGGACAGAGTGCACCCATAGCAAGCTTGCAGATATAAAAATGGGAGGAGTGAGTGAAACACAAGACGGTTGTGCTGCCTTGAAGAGGAACCTTGACAGACTGGAGAAATGGGCAGAGAGGAACTTCATCAAGTTCAACAAAGGGAAATGCCAAATCCTGCACCTGGAGAAGAATAACACCAGGYACCAGTACAGACTGGGGGCCATCTGSCTGGAGAGGAGCTTTGCAGAAAAGGCTCTGAGAGCAGTGGCGGACACGATGTTGAACATGAGCCAGCAATGGATCCTTAGAAGGCCGGTGGCATCATGGGCTGCATTAAGATCATTGACAGCAAGTTGAGAGAAGTGATCCTTCCCCTCTGCTAAGCCCTGGTAAAGCCACAGCTAGAGCGCTGAATCCAGGCCTGTGCTCTCCAGTACAAGACAGATGGGGGCTTACCGGAGTAAGTGCAATGAAGGGTCACAGTGATGAAGGGACTGGAGTGTCTGTTATACAAGGAGAAGCTAAGAGAGCTGGGACTGCTCAGCTTGGAGAAGGGGAGGCTCTGGGGCKATTCTTATCAATGTGTATAARTGGGGGAAATAAAGAAGAYGGGGCCAGGCTCCTCTCAGTGGTGCCCASTGGCAGTACAAGAAGTGGTGGGCATAAATTGGAATAGAGAAAATTGCCTGTAAACATAAACAAAAACTCTTTTAGTGTGAGTGCGGTCAGACCCTGGATCAGGTTGCCCAGAGAGGTTGTGGATTTGCCATCCATGGAGATATTCAGGCTAGACTGGACATGGTCCTGAGCAACCTGCTGTAGCTGACCCTGTTTTGAGCAGAGGATTGGACTGGACAGTCTCCAGAGGTCTCCCTCAACCCCATCTATTCTGTGATTCTATGAAAAGGGCTTGAATTGAAAAATCGGTCAGAACATTGTTCGACTGGCATTGGTCTACTTACATAAATATAACATCAAATCCTTTTTCTGGCTTCTGTATGTTCCTTTTCATCTCTGCATTCCCACTGTAAAGTACATGGTACAGAAAGCTATGCCTGGTCTCACCTTCTTCTACAAGATGAAGGTGTTGATCACACAAAAGTTGCACTGTGAACTCTGATCAGAAAGCTGCAGTCTGGCATTTAGACTAAAAAGCAAGAATTGRCGATTTTTAAAGACAGCCATAACCTCATACTTAGTATTCAGATGCAAATTGTTTTGTTTATGATTTGCCATCTTTCATGTTTCATTTCTTCTGTGTCTTATTTGTTATATCCAGGTTCTGCTTTCATAAAACTCTCTCTCTTTCTTCAGGAATGTGATTCAAGGCTGTACTCACTGACAAGTGTCTTGTGTCAAATAGCAAGTACAAGATATTGCACATACCAGCTGGTATACAAGAAGACTGGCAAATACTTCAGAAGGAAAATAGGCATTTTAATAAGGTGCATTTTACGACCAAAGACATTCATTTGTAAATTAACGTTATATTTGATGTGAACTCAGTGAAAGGGTCTTACTGAAGAACCCATGTGCTCCATAGAAACCTGTGAACACTTTTTCAGGTATTCACATGTTCATAACATTTAATTTGTGTGTCACTTGATTTGATCTATAAGCTATGATTTTTTTTTCCTATTCACAGATTGAAAGTCTGTAAGAATCATTTCTGTGCATTACAGCAAATCCTRGGGATTTAGTCACTCAGGCAAATTTTAGTTGCTATCATGAGTTTTGAAATAAAGGATAAGAGTATTCTGACAAATCACTAAGATATACATAATTTATACTTCAAGCTTTTTGGTGATATTGTAAGTGACAGTATAACAAGAGGTATCCAAATAGTACATATAATCACAAGAAAAAGACTAAGTTAACAAAATTGTGCCAGAACAGGCTGTTCAATGATTAGTCAGGAAGAAGCCTCTTCAATAYTGTGAGTCAGCTAAGGGCAAACCTCACTCCTGTTGTCACTAGAGTAAGTGGGAGACTTGAATTTTTCAAGGAGTCAGATAAATTATGTATTGATAAAATTGCTCTGCTATAAAACTCCCTATTCGCCCTGTTAAAAAGTAAGTTAGACCTTGTCTTGAAAATAAGGTGTTTCACTCATCCCAAGGTGATGCCTTCTCCTGATAGTGATGAAAGTAGCGGTGTCTTCACGTCTTTTAATTTTGTTTTTCAGCTCCAGATCCATCTTTCATTCTTCAAATACTTACCTTTAGCCCTTGACAAAATATAATTTCACTATGTTACAGGGTACTTGTTTACACAGCTCAGTGAAACACTGGTGCTTCTCAAAGAAGTAATAGAACACAATTATTCCTTAAGATAAATGAAATTTTTGGTAGACTAGCTAGATACTTGATGGGAGGATGTTCATGCATCCAGTTCAATCCCCCCTTCTCCCTCTAAACATAGACACAACTCTTTCTCCAGTTTTGTTCCTCTTTTTGCTCCTTTTGTTCTTCTGTATCCATAATATTTGACTGTATACTATGGCCTTTCAGCCCTCAGAACATCTGAAGTTGCTCAYTGTGGATGAGACATATCACCTAACTAGTTGTGTAAAGGCTATGCAAGCTGTAGTTCTCAAAGACATAAATATCTCCTAAGATATTTAATCTAATATTTACTCTTTGTTTGTACATTCTTTCATAAAGCKGTTACTTACTGTGTATGAAACTCAAAGATCTCAGAGTTGTAAATGTAAATAGGTGCCTGACTAGATGTCATGAGTCATGAATGATGTCATGTCATGAATAAATGTAACACATTTATTTCACGGTGGACTGCCATTTTCCGGAAAAGAGCAATAGTGACAACAGGGAACTGTTCCTGTTCTTTTAGGAATTTTTATAATCTTTCTACTTCTTATTTTAGGTTTTCTGCTGGAGGTCAGTAGCCATTGTCTGAATGAATGAGAAGCTGAGAAAAATGGAGAGCTTGAAATAATGTATCAAAAATAATAGGAATAATTTATTTTTTGATGGTAGAAAGGTAGAAATTAATCCTTTCTCAACACTGTAAAAAGTTTAGTTTGGCGTTTTCAAGAAATGATTTTTACTGCCGCTTACTTCATACTGAACAACCAGTTCTAGTAAGGAACTTTCAGTATTTGCATCTTTATGATTATTTCAGAAACAGTAGCTCATTTGTTCTTAATAATGTTACTGGAAAATACTAGTAATTATATAATGGCTGTAGAAATCACATTTTAGGAAAATGAAGAGAGAAATGATTTTTTTATTATAACTCTCCAATTTATATGTAATTACCAGCTATAAAAGAGCCTTCCTGGTATGCATAATGACCACCTTTTGTCCTTGCATAAAAAGTCGAGGTGTTTTCATTCAAGGTTTTGTTCTCTTCAGCTTATTTCTGGCTGGTTGGGGAGGCAGAGGCAGCTGTTTTTATGACAAGTCACACAGCCCTTCCCCAGACTATTGAAASTGTTGGTCGGAAAACCAGCTGGGTATATTCTTAGTCTGTCAAGTCCTGGCCATAGAAACAAGAATTCTGGGCAAGCTAGTCAAAATGTGCCATTGTTAAAAAGAGTAGTTCTTGATGTTTTTTTTTTTCATGTTAATAGAAACTAGCAGTTGTTAATTACCTGTAACTGCTATGATTTAAGGGTAATGTAATAGAAAATATGCAGACAACATAAAGCGATACACATGCTGGTTTTTTCCAGTTATTTTTGTCTCCATTGGAGACTTGATACTGTATGGTCTTTTCGTGTAAGTACGTACAAAATTCTAAAAGAAAGAAATACAAGACTGCTTTTGCAGTCCCAGTTGCTATGACTGTTAACTGTAAGCCACAGGATGATGTATAATGAGAATGAATGTATTTTGCCTTTTGGATAGAAAGAAAAAGATTATGGTCTGTGTAGGCACGTAGCCACCTTTCTGACAGAAGTGTGTCAGTCAGTGAACGGACAGGTGAGGAGGATAATTTGGCCTTTGCATTTTGATTGGACTGGAGGGATGTTGCTAAAGATGGACAATCTGGAAAAAGAAAAAAAAGGTGACTACTTCAAATGGTAAGGTCGTGGGCTGCACCAACAGTCTGTAATTGCTGGGACAGAAAACAAATGTTTGATTTAAATGTCGTGGAAAGCTGAGAAGCGGCRCTTGACAACAGCTTGGCTAAGCTGGAGGCTTCTCAGCTGAGTGAACTTGAGTAACAGGTAGAAGAGCTGTTGAGTATCARTCCTCACAGCCTACGGTAATTTTATATGCTTGACCCTTATCGTGTGAGGATGCCCAGGCATTTGGAAACAGCAGTTTTGTCACTGTCATTCTTGCGATGGCAGGATGTTCTGGGTACTGTAACGACCGGCRTGGAGACGACGCCTGCACCTCTCAGCCTGCCATGAACCTAATGCAACCCAGAGGGCTGCAGACTTCACTGTGGCTCGACCTGGAAGGAGTGTTGCTGTCCAGAGCACCCTGTTCTCTCTTTCAAAAATTAAAGAACTGGATAGACATTTTTCCATACTTTAGTGTTTGACACAGCTTGGCTCTGTTTTGGCAAAACCAGCAGATATTCCAGAAAAGGAAGCAGAGTGAAAAAATAAAAAGGATCTTTTTACAATGTCATATTTTTCCAAATGTTAAATAACTCATGTTTTGAATCAGGAACTAGAAGCTGGGTGGGCAAATAATTCTGAAGCTTGACTTGTCCCTTTTGTGAACTGTTCTCATGAAAACTTCCCCAGATATAAGGTCTGAAAATTGCCCTTTGAATTACATAATCTTTGTTATGTGCAGCGTGTTTTTTTCTGGCAAGCAGTCTATTCCTCACTAAGCACAGATTTCTTGTGTTATAGCTGCCTAGGTGAGTAAAATGAGTAGATGCAAGGAAGCTGAGTTACATGAGCATAAGCACCAGTAATTCCTGAATGTCCTAATACCAACTGGTTGGTTCTGGGCCCTGAACAACCTTTATATGAGCAGGAGTTTACAGGTTTTGAACTTCTGTTTGTTCAGGGCATTTTCCAAAAAGATAAAAAACAGTCCCTACTCTGAAACACTATGGTCTGGAAGGTGAAATAAAATGTTTTGTGAGTAGTATGACAAATAGGAGTCTGGTTTCTGAAGGATTTGTGTCCCATATCTGTGTGCTGTTCTTTTCCCTAGATATCCTCATACCCCCAATTCCCCTGCAATACTTCTACTTTCACTCTTTATTCCCTGAACTTCTCTACAGCATGCTCACACTGATGCCTTTCTCTCAGCAGAGGCACTCTGCCCAGATAGATGTAAGTTCAGGGTGAGCTGAACTGCACCCTCATCCCCCCGACCATTTTGCCTACCTATCTCCACTGATGGTGGTGAGTGAGTAGAGACCCATGTGCATCTACATCTCATATCCTGGAGCTGAATCTTGATGCCAGCTAAACTGAGCTACCATTAGAAGGAAGATTGAACCRATAAGTAGGATGGCAGTTCTTCGTATTATTGGAGCCACATTTATATTTTGCTGCAAAAGCAGTCCCCAGTTAGACACCTTTCAGTATTGATGTGTGTCCAGTGAGGAAACATGATAAGTTAGTGCAGTGGTCTGCACTAACCATTTGCTTGGCAAAGGCATTTTATGTGGAATCAGATTTGTAAGGTATGGAAGTACATCTGCTGACAGTACTAAGTTCAGCTACTAATGAAGTGCCTTTGTTCAAGATTTAGAAACAAAAAGTCAGTGTCTATTTGCAAAAAAAAAAAAAAAAAAAAAAGCATGTTGTATGAGATGTTACAATAAGAATCATTAGATCCTTATCAATCCTGCTTGGTATCTAATTCAAAAACTTTTTTTTCAGCAATTAGCATATTTTGTTCTGTTATTACTTGAGAAAGTGAACTATATAATGATTAGATTTATAAAAGTTGTAATTTATTCCTAAATCTGGAAAGTAACAAAATTTTCTCCTTTCAAAGGATCAACTACTATTAACTTGTCATATGTTAAAAGATACTTATTTGAGGYAACAATGCTTTAGTATCACTGAAATAATAACCCCCCCATTTACTTTATTCAAAATGCAGTATAAACCTAGTTGTCTCTATCCCTACTTGAAAAGACTTGTCTGTTTTAGAAGATTTTGAAACTGTCCCATTGTACACGATTCAGACTTGGAAGACATTTATGCCAACAATTTTTGAACTTCTTTGGAGAAAAGCTGACTGCTGTCTTCAATGAGTACTGCCAGATGCATTGTACTACGGTGATCTTTTAATTCTGTGAACAAAGGCTTACAAGGAGGAGATCCTAAAGGAGATCATACTGAATTTCATCTCAGTCTTTTTCGCCCACTTTGGAGAAGACTGATCTAGTCTCCAAGGCAGGTGCTCCATAGTGTTTTTCTGGTCTTAGCACTGTCAACTCTGTCTTGCCTGTATTTGTCCTTTATTTTTCACCCTAGTATTAGGTGCTCTCCCTGCAAAGTATTGAGAAAGCTGCAGAATGATGTGATTAGCACACAGTATAGAGGTGCAAATATACATAYGTGTTTGTTGTCTGCTTACAGACTGTGCTGTCTAACCTTCTCCCTCAAGGGCTTCATATGGATGCTGATGAATACTGAGGAGAGAGCTCTGGCTTGAAGGAATCTGCAGGTGTTGCCATCAATATCTGTAATGACCCYCCGCACTGCATGTGAGTGAGAGACATGAAGACATTTTATTCAACCCTGAAGCCTTTGGAGATGGGACAGAAATATTTGGTTATCACCAAACATTGAAAACACCAGAACATAACATCTAAATAGAGTTCAAATAATTCTTTCTTTTTTTTCCCCACAGAGACACTTGTGTTATTGACAGTCAATAGCAAGTGAATGTTGAATATAATACACAGTAATTCATGCTAAAACCTACAGGTAAATGACTATCTTACTTGCAATAAACAGCTTTCCATTTAATATACTGGAGTTGTTCCAAGGACATCTTTTCATAGGAGAAGCAGATGCAGATGAAGTTATGCACAATTTAAGCTGTATTTTTTTAAATAAAACATTTAATTAGCAGGCATGAACACAGCCAGACACTTGAAATGGCATTAAAACAATTGTTTGATATTAAGCAGCACACACATTCAACTTGTGAATGCAGTTATACTGAAAAGCTTGAAAATATCAACAAATTGTGGTGTGTTTAAAAAAGAAGTTTTAATTTTCTTCCAAGGCTTTTTCTTACATGAGTTGAAAGCTAAAAAAAAAGTTTAAATGAACACAAAAATTGGAACGAAAAAGGGGAAAGTAAGAGAAAAGATTGTTTTGCTAAATGCCAAAAGCTTATTAATGCTTCTTTTACAGATCAGAAAAGAATCCTGACCTGCATTTTAAGCACAGTACTGAACTGCTGTGCTCTTAYGTGGAAAAGTTTGCTCACATCATTATAAAAGACTAGGATTTTAGATCATCTTCTTAAAATTTTAATACAACAAAAGAACTTCAATAACATTTAGAGTGAGAGATTTGTAAAAAGAATTAGGAAATCTGRCTTTACAATCAATTTTGCAAAATGGTTGTTTAGGGCCAGTTCCAACAGAGCATCACAAAGAGACTGCTTATTTTACTGAATTCATTTATTGATTACATTGAAAGCACCTGAATGCTTAAGCGTGACSATGTTCCAAAGAGTCTTGATCTTTTGAGATAAAGTTCAAAGTGTCTCCTGTGGAGACTTGTTGATATTGCCCAAAAGTGTGGCATTTGGGTTGAAAGCAGGGTATAATTTACCCTGTCTAACTCCTAAACAGAAGAAAAAGTTGATTGCATCACCTAAAAAATACARACTTCCCAGATTTCTACCTTTAGTTAGTGATAATTACATTGGTCTTTGTCTGGAGTGCTCTTATATCCTCATACACTTTCTAGACATCATGGTCATCACACAAAACAGCAGTGTACATATGACTTCATACAAAATATCAGAAATTACCTCCACAAAGTCAAAATTCTTCCAAAATATTGAAAATCATGTAGTTGCAGCTGAGATCATGGGCATCATTGAAAAGGCTTCTGATTTGCACTGAAAAAGCTTTTAATTTTACTAAAGAGGACCATCACCCTATAAGCACACCTCTGGAGGAATAAGTTGGATTACTAACTGTGCCAACCGCATATGACATAAAAACTTAGTACCATTAAAAGACACTCTGATCTTAAGTCATATATTCCTAGTAATCATGTACTCTATCCATATATGCATCATATAGAAAATCTTTTACACAATTACAGCCTGTGCTATAAGAAGACTATGTCTTGAAATGCATTTTTCCAATACCTCCTCCCTCATCTTTGGAACATCTAACCTCACCAAACTCATAATCTTCCTGAAGCTCAACAAATACTGAATAAAGCTGTTCATGGCAGAACCATAGCTTCCAAATAAATGAATAAATAAATAAATAAATAAATGTTTGCAACATTTTCATATCTACTGTCATAAATGTATCTCACAGGAGAACGACCAAAATCTTTGGGTCCTCTACCTGTTGCTAATGTAACATTCTCATCCAACATGTTAAATAATTTTATAGAAATTATCTGAATGAAATGAAGCAATCGCAAAAGACAGGCATTAGTTAATACAGAGAGCTGAGAAACATCCAGTTATAAAGGATAGAAGAGTTTCCTAAAACAGCAATTCCATCTTTGACATCTAAGTCCTGGTTTTCAAGAAAGACCTACTTAATCCCTTCAAAACATAAGCCTGGAAATTAAATTCATATTTCTGCTGGATACTGGACAGCATAACTGTGATAAAAACAAGAATTATAGGACAAGATAATACTGCAACTTGCAATGAATTGCGAAGAATGTAAAAGCTGGAAATAATGAAAACCTTTTATGTGCATGTATTTCTAGAAACACAAACAGATAAGACCGAGAGTAATTATTTGTTTAACATGATTATGTTTATATAGTTTAGATATATATGTTTAGAKATATATATATATAATTTAGATAGATATATATATCATTTATATCATTTAATCATTTGAACAGCTGAATAGAAAAGGGAGGTTGGCCTCTGTGGAGCAGGGTGGAGATGTTAGCAGTAGGAGAGAAAGTAAGGTTGTTGGCCTCTGTGAGACATAAACTCAGGGACATGGAAGTATATAACTAATGGCCACTTGTAGAAGACGAGTGTTCGGTGCCTATAGGAAAAATTATAAATGCTCTATAAACCTGATATATTTCTGGTAGCTTTTTAAATAATCATAAGATAGAAGGAGGAGGCAGACAGCAAAGAATTCTATACCACCACCTCATTGCAGAACCATGTTTTAGAGCAAGTGAACAGTACAATTAGTATTTTATGCAGTTGAGATAAAAAGTTGAGATGAAAGCAAATAAACAAAGCAGTATCTTCCATTTCAATTGCACATTTAAAAAAACTGCTAGTGAATTGTGCTTTCCTGTTTATACTTTTATAATGTGCACATATACAGTCATAGACCAGTCATGACCATGCAAGGAAGCGTAGGAGACATCAAAACTGAATCTACTGTACAGGAGAGCACAGCAGAACCTGTATGAAGCCAAAGAGCATGAGATTTTCAAAAAAAAAGAAAGCACTCATGTGGCAAAATAAAGGATTTAGAAGAGAATAGTTAATGCACATATTATAGTGAGAAATTAGCATATGTAGTACCGTTGTTATACTCAACCCAAGGGTTTTAGAAAGAGCCAGTTATTGCCAGCACCTGCTTTGGATAGCAGTTTTGTTTCAGCTGGCCAAGAGGTCATGCAAATGAGTGAGGAAAAATATGCTGCTCTAAGAAGCCTGGCCCAGTGAGATAGTGGTTGCCTGGTGGGTAAGGCAAAGGATGAAGYAGAAGAGTTTTGGAGGGGCTGCTGGGATGCTTGGGTGGGTATTATATAGAGGCATGAAGGAGTGCAGTTCAATCTGCTGAGCCTGGAGAACTGGAGGAGGCAGCTCTGGCCATGGTCAAGGTCATATCTTCCACTGCAGGAGGAGACAAAAATGCCCAAGTCAAACTTCAGGTAGGTATTCTTAGTCCACACTTCTGCTATTACTTACTCTTTCAGAATATAGCTGTAGTGGAGGATTTAAGCAGTCTAACATTGAACAGGAGAAGGCTTTGCAGTTATGAAATAGAGTGTAAGTAGCAAAATGGAAAGTAAAGTGCAGACTGGCAGCAGGGGGCAATGAGTCCATCACAAGCTACAACAGAAGATGGCAGTAAATTTTCAGGATTGCTGCACGTATTCTTCATCATCTGGAAACCTGTTGGATATTTTACTGTCTTTTGCACTTGTAGGTGCTCAGATAATAATTTTGTTCCTTAATGATGGCTGGTTTGTGCTTTGATTAAGCAGATTCTGAAAAAAAATGAATTGTGTATATGGAGATAAATACAATTCTTCCTCTTCAGATGTTTGCTATAGTTCTTAGTCATATCCTCTTGAGTAAGAACATTTCAACACTAAAATTTCAGTTACTCTTGCTCGTTATCTCTTTTTAGTCATATTTTTCCTGTTGCAGAATTTAATATTGCCAAGGTTTTAACTAGGAAAAATTACTCTGATGGTATAGCCCTCCTGTTTCCCAAAAGACAGACTGCAAATGAGTAATGAGGAACACCACCCTTACTACACAAGAGAAATGTCTTTATAAACAGTAAAGTGGAGGAAGAAACCAGACAGGAACAGGGTGCTGGCACAACTGCTGTCTTATGTCATCCATACTGTTAATTTTTAGTGTAGCCATGGCATGTTTTTAGCTTGGGCTCCCTTGTCCCAGGCAGTCTGWCAGGGGATGGAGAAGCTTCGCATGGAGTAACCTGCTCTGACTCATGTGGGCAGCCCTGCTCAGTCTGAACAGCAGCACAAGGGGCTACCTGGGAGACACAAGAAGACTGAGAACTGTCAAATATAGATGTGTTCCCCCCCCGGAAAGGAGAAGGAGGCGATACTCACAAAACAGTGTCAAAGGATTATGAGACTCAATGAGCCTGGACTGAAGAGACTTGGTAAGAAGCTCATTTTGCCAGCAGGACTAGTGGGCAGAGCTAGAGAGGCTCACTGTGACATACGGTCTGTCCTGCACGGCTCCTATCAGCAGCTCTTAACAGCTGGGAAAGGCAGAACCTGAGAGCTCATTAGTAAACAAAATCTTGTGTATGAAAATAGCTACAGGAACACTGGACTCCTCTTCCCAGTACCTTGGACCATTTGCTCTGCAGAGGCCATCGCCCATCAGCGAATCGCTGTTGTAAAGCTTCTATGAGGAAAACGTTGCAAGGAAACTGAAGGGGAGGGAAAGGACAATTTAGACTTGATAAAAGTGTCACTGTAAGAAACAGAGATGTTGACGCCAGGAGCAGACATGGAGTTCTGAAGCACAGGCAGCCCTTCTTCACAGGTGCAGTTCTGGGGCCTTTTACTTAAAAGAAAGGTTTGCCAAAAAAGACTATTAATGGCCTGTAGGATGGCACACACTATAATGCTATATATAACATATATTTGTCAGTTTTCAAATACATACCAGTTCAGTAATTATCTTGAATAATTCCTGTGTATTGTAGCGAAGTTTTGGGCAGATATTGCCATCCTAAAGTTGTCCTGATACTCACCCCCTTCATTGCCTAATCTTGCTCTGTTCTACTTGAGGTCAATAACTCAATATTGCACAGGAAAGTTGATTTGTTAAATAATTTAATCACCTCTTCGCATAATGATAGAGTAAAATTGGCAGAGGAAGCTTGTTATCAATCTGGGGTACTGGTAAGCAGTAATTATATGTAATGAGGCTTTTGTCTTGCAGCATTCTGAAGATCATCTTGAACTCTTCATGCTTTAGCAAAGGGACTGTCATGTTGAATTTTCCTTTAACATTTTCCTCACTCCCTGGAGAGAAATTATAGGTTGTTAGATGGAAGCTCATTTGAAGCCTCAATTTTCTTGAGTATCCTGCTCTTGTGGGGAGTACCAGGTGTGCTCAGTGACTGTGGCCTTCAGGTTCAAACTCAACCGGCGTTCTACAAGTCTTTGATTTTTTTTTCTTTCCCTTCTACTGAAGAGGCAGTGGTTGTCTTGACAGCAGGAGCAAAGCTATATCCTTGCCCTTTGATATGTTGCAAAGTAAATAAAACCAAAGGAGGCTTTCGAGAAACAGGGTATTTTTAAAGATAAAAATTAGAGTAAATAATCTTACGCTGATAAGATATATTAAAAATTAATAATTCTATTCACAACATTTTATTATTCTATTCAAGGTAGACTATGGAGGCTTCATCCATAAAAGTATATGCTTTGTAAGGTGATTTGTAAGGTGTGACACACTCAGAACTCCAGATGATGTTATGCTCTCAGAATCATATCCCAAAGGAAGATAGAAAAGCACTCAACAAATTAGTCTTGCTGAAGAAGAACAAATATTGAAAGATAACATCATTGTATTAAAATTATTAAAAGGAGTCCTGGAGTGCTGAACAGACAAAACAAATTGTTGAAAGAGAAAATGATTTGCCTTTCATTAATTCCTAGAAATTCCTACATCAATGATTTCTATAATGCTGGCCAGCTTTGGGAGGATTGATGTTTATGATAAGAAGGTCAATATAACGTTGTAGGAAGCATAAAAAAAATCTTTTTAGGACTCTAGAATTTTGAGTTTTGAAAAGAAAGYTGTAACATGACCTGCTGTTTTCTCAAATTGAAACTTATTTCACCCTATAATGAATCTGTATTTGTAGATAAAAATTTATGCTGAAGGCATAAGTTAGATATTCCTCAAGTTTATTTGACACTATGAATTCTTGCTATCAGCTTTATGAGTCATTGMTGATAATAGACACTTCATGACATTTGGAATTTCAGAGATATTCATTCCTACTATGTAACAGAAGAATTGCAACACATTTTTCTGTGAGGCATAGCTCTGCACAGACTTGCTTACACCTCAGTGTTTGTTTAGGAAGGTTTGCCGACTGTAGCAGTTTTCCGCTCACTTGAAAATTCCTCAGAGAAGCTGGTGCTTGACTTCATGAACTCTCAGGAAGAATTAGGAGATGAACACACCAAGCAATGTTAATCATTGTTTTAGATATACCTTCCTTTTCATACTCTCTGAAAGGCTTGCTCATGCTTGCAAATAAATTTTAATAGCACATTTAAATGGTGAATGAAAATGAAAGATTTATGGTGGTATCTTGAACACACACAGAGAAGAATTTTCCCATGGATACCTCTGTACTGATGAATCTTGAATTCAGGGCTTCTCTTCATTGATTTGCCACACAAGCTAGAGTAAAAWGACAAATAAGAACGGTGACTCTTTAGATCCCTTACTGACAGTCTGTTTAGGCAGAGTGAGCATGCAGGCAAATGCAAACTCATACGTATTCAGAAATTTGTATGCTGGCTATGTAATACGTTGGAAAGAGGATAGGGTCCTAGACTTTCTCATCCATTTATCACCTGCTGAAACAAATATAACTGCTTAGTAGAAGCTGAATTATTTTCTATTAAAAATAATTTTGGTTAATAACTGCAGCTTAATTAATGCAGTTATGCATTAGGCTCTATCAGTCTCCTGGGAGACAGTGACTTAAGGAAATTCGGCAGCTGTGAGATCAGGCATCATTTTTTTTGTGGTTGTTGTACTTTTAGACTTAATTTATATTATTTCAAGTAGTTTCTCTTCATGTGTCTTCTTTGTAACTGCATGTAATTGTCTTAAGGAACATTAGGAGGGAGTATCAGAAATCAGAGAACATTATGAGTCTTTTGCGTTCTCCAGAGACAACTGGGTCACAACACCGCAGTAGAGATTTTTCGTGTAGGCGACTGTGTATTTTTAATGTAATTACCTGAAAACATACAACACTATGCTTCATCAAAGTAAAATGGTGTTGATATTAATATCAGGTTTGTAACAGRGATTTTGGTTTTCTCTGAAGAAGCACTCACTATAGCAAAAAGCATACTGCTTATTTCCATGAAATACAGCTTTTTTTGTATTTTCCTGTGTCCTAGTAGTATTATTTTACCCTAACTGTATACAGGAAGGAAGCCTATATGATCATGTACATATATCTGCCTGTATCTTCCCCCTCATAACTTTTGAATCCATWGGCTGAATTCAACCAAATTTAGCAGGATTGAGAAGTTTGAAAGATATTTAAATTACTACACAATCTATGTAAATAGACAGTTAAATAGGAGAGAATATTTCTCATCAGTGAGAWGTTGCAAAATGATCTTGTTTATTACTAGGCACGAAAAAGAGCTGCTCCAAGTGCCTACTGTGGGAAGAGCTTCAGCTGGAGCTCAGACACCTGCCTATCAGCCATGGGACATGAACCTATGGGAGAGTCGTTAGCACCGACGCTTGCAGAAATGGTTATTTTAATACCCAAGAGGAGGGAGGGCAGTGAGTGCAGCTCGTGGAGCTCGGGTGTAAGCCTCTCGCTTGACCGTGCTGAAGGTAGTCACCAGGCAGCTGTGCTGCATGGCACTGGGTCGAGAAGCCAGCTGTGTCTGTGATGCCAGCTGTGTCTGATGCCAGCTGTGTCTGTGCTTTGGGCTGAGAAGGCAGCTGTGTCTGTACGCCAGCTATGCCTGTGCTTTAGGGCAGTGGGTGGCTGAAACCGTAGTGCTCTACCTCTGWTAGCCTGATGGCCCTTCTGTCCCTGGGAGGCTGGGATGAGAACGATTATTTTACAGCGTTTTGGAGTTTCTCTCATTCCCTCTCTAGGGTCAAAACCTTATTGAAGCTGTTGTTTGCACTTTCTTCCACACAGCCCTTTTGCTTGGGCATTACCTGCTTTTAAATACTCCACATTACCTTGTCATTCTCCTTCCACTGGTTTTGAAGTTATTGACTTAACTCCTGTGGTAGTAACTTATTCAGTGTTGGTTGGACTCCCTCTCTGAGTTGTCAGGTGACTCTAAAACCTTTGACGACACTGAAACGCTGCACTGAATGAAACTGCTGCCATGCTGACTAATAGTGTATCAGAGCGTTACCACATCTCCCCTTCTGCTGGTCGGATCCTTCCTCAGGGAAAAGCATGTCAAACGCAGCTCTTTCTGTAGCTCAGCAGTACCTGGCTCAGTCATTGCTACTACGTCCACCACTTGGCACTAAGTTATGCTACAACTGCAGCACTYCCATGGCAGGTTTGTTTTAATTATTTCCGGGACAATATAACAATCACAAATATGAATAAGTGAATTGCTGCCATTTGGCATCAGTCTTGACTTTAGCTTTTCTCTGTAGTSTCTTGCTAGACACCAGGAGAGGCAGGCAGACCTCTTCTCTGCTCCTCTGTGATTGCCACTGGAGGATGACTTTCCTGTGAAAGATACTTGTTTTCATTAGAGCTGTGAGGGCCAAATTCTCTTTCCTTTCCCACTAGCGTAAAGTGATAATAACTCCACTGGAAAGAAAATAGTTATTGTGGCTGTAGGTGGATRTAAGAGGAAGGATGTGTAGGCTCTTCATCTGTCTATATGCGTGAATCAGAAACCCAGGGCAGCTCTCAGAGGGGAGTAGCATGGACTCAGGGATCAGCAGGATGGTTAACCGCTGCACGGAATAGGTGGAAAATGTTGCTGAAGGCCCTACCCTACTATGTGGTGGCATGTGGAGGTCACCTGCCATGTGCAAGGCTCCCCAGACACCTAGGGATGTAGGTATAGCTGAGAGGATCGTTCACCTTACTGAATAGCTATGTCTGAATTAGTTGCAATAATCTCSTTTTATAATGAATGGAGAGAGAAATGGGCACTCTTAGGGTACGGTCCTCTGACCTACTTGCAACTTTAAAGTGAGATATAACTTAGAAGAAGTGCCCGTTTCTTGCCATTGATCATACAGGGAGTCTGAATGACTGACTCGAATGTGGATTTTATACCTCTGAGATCCCATGTTAGGGGACATGAAACTGTACTACGGTGCCTAACTGCGTTTCTCTGCTCATTTTGAGTCTGTCAATTCCAGCTGTAGGCTATAGGGGCTAACGGGATCAACCCCTTTACATAGTCAGTGTTTTAGGGGACACTTGCTATATTGTGCACTCTCTGAACCCAATTTCTTAGCTAATCCACCAGGTTCTTGAACTTCTGGGGGACCACAAGGGACTGCAGAAAGGACAAACCACAAAACCTGCCCCCCCCTGCCCAAACTACAGCAAGGGGAAAGCTCTGCTCATTCTCCTGCCATGCCTCCCCAGCACCCCGAAAGGCTGTCAGCGTGCCATCGTGCTGGAGCCTGTAAATCCAAGAGCTTCTGACATCAATTTTAGCAGAGGAAACTGTTTCTTTTGACACAAGGAAAAGGCCCAGATGGTAAAAAATATGGTACCTAAATACCTTTTCCTATATTTCTTATATCTGTAGGGGCTTTACCTGAGCTGCACTGAGCAGCCACAGGGATGGACCTAGCCACTTTCAACAACATGTCTCTGTTCCCACCCTATGGGGTCATGGGGCAGGGGGGAGAGGAAAAGAGGCCTCTTCTGCCGAGGGACACCCACTCTTCTTCCTGCATATGAGGTTTCAGGATGCAAACTTCACTAGCCTAATTTTCTTTTGTGCTACTCAAAAACTGGAACATGTAAAAATGAATGTGTTCATTGTGAGCTACACTGGGCACTTACTCCTTTAATCAYTATATTTCCCGTATCTGTATGAAAATCATTAATAGCAAAAGGCTTTGCAATTATGTAGCTACTTTCACTGTGAGTGTTCTTGAGCTCTTGAAAAACTTTGCTAATTTCCCAGTGGCACATTCAGAAGAAACAGAACAGAATAGAGGACTTTTAGCTGGGGCCTATTATGTGTTTTTCCATCTGTTTAGGGTGAACCAGAAAGCGCTATGTGTTAGGTCTTGCCTTATGGCAAATCCTGATCTGCAGTTGCTGTTTTCCCACACTTACTTAAGCTTCTTTGCACATCCACGCACACAAAGCAGATGCCGGTGCCACAACAGGCCTGAGAGCCTCCTCCTGAGTGTGAGATAGTTTCATACAGCCAGGTCCTTAGGACTAGCCTCCAGCAAAGGCAACCAACCAAACAAAAAAGCTGCTTACAGTTGACATCAGATGATCTGAAACAGGTTTATCGATTGAAAAGGCAAAAAGCATATGAGATCATCAGTTGTCTGCTGCAATCCTTCTGGACTCAATAGCCTTTTTGGCGAAAGGTTTCAGGAAAGGAAAATAACTGCAGAAAGTAAAATATTTCTCAATTTTCAAGTTCCCCAGCATGTAGCAAAAAGCAGTATGCTGAAGAGGCATCACAAAGATTAAATAATATTTTCTCTTTTAAAAAAGTAGGAAGGGGKGAAACAATGTGTAAAACGTATCTTTTCCTGCACTGATGGTGATTGTTCCCTCTCCACAGGGGTGAAATCTTGCCATATAAAAATAATTGGGAGCATGCCATTAATGTCAATGGGGCCAGGATTTCACCCTTTTTATTCAAACCTTGACTCTCTCTTTGGCAATTGGCTTCATCTCAAAATTTTCTCCACGGAGCCATTGTCTTTACATTATTTCTAAATCCCCACTCATTGCTGCAAAATGCTTTTCAGAAYGAGGCGGACTGCTCATAAGAAACAGTGAAGTTGATAAATTTATTGTTAAAAGACTAAAATAATCTCAGACTAAAATCACCTCAAACTTCCTTTGTTCATTCTTCTACATTATTTGAAGACTTCTTGTAGCCATTTGGTAGCTTTTGAGTGTGAGGTGGTCAAAATTGTTTCCACGTGTGACTTCATGAAAATAAAACTCATGATTCATTTATGGAATTTAGAATTGTTGATRGAGTTAGAACCTATAGAACAATTACACTAAAGTACTTTATGAGCTGTACCTTTTTATAACAATAAAATAATCTACCAAGTGAGATTACTTACTGAATTTTATTATCAATAACACGTGCAAAGCTTACATGTTTTTCTTACATGTTGTAGCTATAAAATAAATTGCAGAACTTCATATTCGTACTGATAGAACATCCAGAGATATACATGAATTAAAAAGCTAATTGATTTTGCTTCTTGCTTTCCCAGACAGATTTTTGGGTCAAATTCTGCTTCCATTCTCTCAGTAACTAAACTTACATAACTTCTGCTTTTGTAAGTAAAATAAAGATCTATATAACTCTACCTTTTTGGGGGCATTTTATATCTCAGGTAACTAAATCAATGCTTGCTAACATGTGTTTTACCAAAACAGAATTGTATTATTTTATCCCTAAGAACTAATCCACACAATGTCATCTTTAAAGATTTATTTTGGGCCTCACTGTAATCTGCAGTGCAATCCTTATTTGTTTATTCCACAGTGCAAGACCATTTACACATATTTACACTCACCCTAGCAAGACTCTGCTGAAAAGTCTGTGGTTTAGCTTTTCACTTCAAATTAGTCTGCTCATATTTGTGATGGATGTTGATGGAATTTGGCAATTTAATCTTCTCTGTCCATTTTTAGAAGCTTACCCTTAGAATCACAAATCCACTGAATCAAAAACATACAGCCTGATTTTTTTTTTGTGTGTGTATCTATGTACTCCYGAATATTTGTTTTTCAAATGTATCAGTGGTTTGGCGCTATCTTTGTTAAGGACAGTATAAAATCTTGCCAGTGTTTGCTATAAAATACAGATATAAGAAGCAAGCCATGACAAACATCTTGCCTTTGTGATAACGTTATTAAAATTCTAGCAGGGGTCTGGATCTACAGCCCTTAGAATTTACTTTATACCAAAAAGCTTTTTGAATACATAATGAATACTCACAAATGAGAATCTATTCAGACGGTGTGCTATTGAATCAAGTTCATCAAAGTTAAAGTATGGTGTATTTTCTGAAAGCTGTAGATGATTACACACTGGTCTAACTTCAATGAGTTCTGATAATCATAATTTCCTGCAATAGAGTTAATTAAATTATGTTCTGTCTTGGGGTTYCTTTTCTTATACCAAAATGATTGTAAAATACTCTATTATGTTCCATTGCTGTCTAGCAGATTCTACTTAAAAGAAACCAACCCAACTACTGTATTTGTTAGATAGAAATAAACTACTTCTGTTTTGTGTCTACTGATTCCTTCAATGCGTTACTTCTAAATTGTACCTGCCAAAGATGGGTGAGAGGCAGCATTTGCTGAACTGAAAGGAGCAGGGCCAGACCATGGCTGACAAGCGTACTGCAGCCTGCCTCATTTCAGGGGAGCTTTTTGGGAAGCCAGTCCACCTGCAGCCTCTCCGCACACCGCTTGATACCAGTAAGACACTTCACAGCACGCATTACCCAAATCAGGAGACAGAGGGAACATCGCAGCGTGCGTTTCTGTTTCAGTCAGCGAGAACACTTGCCTGCTTYGCGTGAAGCATATGCAAGTGCTTCCTTGGTCGGGGCAGAGGAGCTCTGCACCTTGCCTACATGGCACTGCCAGCCGTCATCACAAACTGTGGGGCTCAACCTGTCGGCTCCTGTGAACTAAGGTCCTATGCAGATACTGAGGTTATTCTTTGCAGGGGATTCTTTAAGCTATCTTCATATCTACAGCAAAGATAACCTGGCTTCTGTTTTGCAGGACCCAAAATACCTCGTTTTTGAACAGTGCTGCACCCCACCTTTTCATAATCTCAGGGAAGGAGGTTTAAAAGAATATTCTATTTGCCTCTATCCTTATATTAATTAAAAGAATTCTTAATGCAACTCACTAATATAGCTAGAAAAGGTTGGTACAGTAATTTAAAGGAAAAACAGGTTTATCGAGGTTTGTGTAATCATAATTTATGCATCACTTGGCTGTTATTTAATCTCACCTCAAAGCCATGTCATAGAGTATTTTTCAGGTTTTAACTACTGGGAATAATGCAAGAGAATCTCTGAGGCYGTGTCTGAAGTCATTTTCAGTCTCACAGACCAGGAAAAAGCTTGAGCTCAAGCTTTAAGTAAAAGCTTGMCATATTTTTCATCCCAGACTAATGATGCTGATCTTCACTTCATATAGAACACTCTTGGAGATGTTTTTGCACCTTTWTCACAGAATCACAGAATGGTTGAGGTTGGAAGGGACCTCTGGAGATCATYTAGTCCAACCCTCCTGCTCTGCAGTTATTTTCCTTTCCCAAAACCTTTCACCAAAAAGGCTATTGAGTCCAGAAGGATTACAGCAGACAACTGGTTATCTCATATGCTTATGATTCCAGCATAACACCTCAACCCTGTTCCTAGCAGACAGGGAATTAAAGACCAGATTTCCTGGAGTGCATTTTTGCTGTAGGGTTTCTGCTACTACCAGAAGTGACTGGAGTTTATTCTAAAGGTTACCTACCTATCACACTAGGTTTTTTTGTTACAACAAGCTGGAGGATGTAGTGTTAGTTTTGTTAATTAAAAGTTGATCCTATTTCCTATTTACATAGTTGCCAGGGAACAATAGGCAAATGATATTAGTATTTGTTGTCATAACAAAAAGTAATCTTGATGTTCCAGTGTGGGGAGGGGCTGAGACCCCTGGAGTTTTGTCATAGTAATAATGACTAATCTTTTTTTAGCAATGTATTACATTTGAAACATATTTCTAACATGTAATTAAATAAAATTGTATACCAGAGGAATTGTACTAACAATAAACAATAGATAAGGCCAGACGTATAACAAAATCTGAGTAAATCTGAGCTGCTGATCTTGTTCAAACACTTGATCTTTGAACTTTCAGTTTATGATATCCTTTGTCAAAGTCCTTTGATTGACTTAGAGTTCATCTTTGCCCATCATTTATATTTCATAAGCCAATAAGGCTCCTGAGGTTTGAGTAACAATGGAATACAGTAAAATATTAGTCAATTTATTAACTCTGTGCATAGCTCACCTGAAATTATTTATGCTGAAAATTATATACCAAATACATTAGATGCAGTCTTGTTGCCACAATACAGATAAAAGTGCAGGTACCRTTTCAGGGGGGACTGGATTTAAAAATAAGTCTGCATAAGACTTACTTCTGAACCTTGCAGCATTCAGAAACTCCACTGCCTCTCGTTGCAGTGAAAATGTATATATCGTAATATTTGTTTTGAAAATTTATATATTGGCTGACCATATGAACATGTTCTCATTGCTTACTCAGGCCTTTGAGCAATTTGCAGCCTTTTGTTAGCAAATAAAGGCTCTCTGAGCCTCCTACTTGAGCACAGAGTTTACCAGCTGCTATCCACTACTAGACCTCATTAGGGGCCTGCTGTTCTGCTGAGAACCACACCACATGCTACACCCTGCGTTGTCTGCRTGTTAGCCTGTTGCTGCTCCTTAAATTACCAGGTACAAAAGGTTGTTCTATTTCTCCATAGAGAACTACCACTCTTACGCTGTTTGAAGAGGCTCTATATCATGATCTCTCTAACTAATTAAGGTTTGCAGACAAGCCACAGGTTGTTATAGCGGGTTCRTCCCCATGGCTGATATCAGTGGGGTTTTTTGTTTTTTTCATTTACAAAAGATTAAAGCTGCAGTTTCTCAGATTCTAGTCTTAAAAACCAAACCCAAAACCTACGTGTACTCATGTAGATGTTTAAAACAAAAGGCTTCTCAGAATTGACTAATTTAATGCTATTTTACCTTAACTTCAGGACATCATTGTTAGGGAGAGAGATTTTATAAATTCAAAAAAATAGATTTAAATATGAGGAAAAAAYGGAATTATTTTCTATGTGACTAGAAATAAGTCACATTATGGTCATAGATATTTTCATATAACTCCATTTGGACATGGAGTGTTTGCAAATTAATTAAAAAAATGTTGACCAAGGTAAGTAAACCAGGAAATACTCTAATTTTGCTTTTATGAGATACACTGTTGATGGATTTGTGTGAATATGTGGATAATTTAGTGTGTGACCTGGGAGAAAGACTGTAATACAGTGATCTGCTTGCAGGCCTGCTCAGAAGAAAAAGTCACTCCTGCTGTCCCTCTTCTGGCTTCCAAGTGAGCCATCAGTCCTCATGTACTGGACCACATTTGTAGCAGCCACCAGGATTTTTTATAGCTTGTTTCTATTTACTGTGTGACAGATAACGTCTTATCTGTTATCTCGTGCTGTTAGGTGTTTTTTTTGTTTTCATTCTCAGATGTAAGTCTGAATAAGAATCAGTCGAATTTCTAATAAGGTAGCATGTGTTCCACAGATATCATGTATTGATTTGAGATCTTGGCCAGTGACTRAAACACTCAACTAAAAGTCTGTTCTTTTGTGTATACATCACTATATACTGGTGCCAGTAAAGAGTTGCTACTTGCCTGTGATCATGGAATTTACTTACATATAGATAACATCAACATGTGCATTACTCAAAGAGGTTCAAATAACAAATATGAAAGSAAGAAACAAATATATCAGTTAAGAAAATAGATTAAGGACCGTTTCTGTATCAATGCCGAATATATAACGTGATTTCTCTTACTGTTAAGTGTATAGAGGTGTACCAGTGTTGTGGAATTGCTTTACAAGTGCATTTTGGCCTGTAGGAAAATAGTTCTCTTTTAAATTAGAATAGCAGTGTTGGAATCTTTCAGGAAAGTCCATTTATATAATCTAGTGGCAGTCAATGACCCTGTTACRTGATCTACCATCTGTTCAAAAACAAGCAAACTCAGCTACCCTTTCCTCCAGGAACTCACAGCAGTATCATAAGGTGTTCCAGGAATTCTATAATACACATRTATAAAGTCTATAATGTGCAGATGGTTGTGAAATTTCAGTTACAGAGAAATGTCTTCATTCTACATGTTTAACTGTGTAGCTCACTAGCATCAGGGTTYCCAGGGGTCATAAATATCTGTTAATGATAATGTGGTCTGACATCGTGGGTATCACACGCAATGATCCTCATCGAGTAATCTCTAATTAAGCCTGTAACTCTTGCTTGAGCTATGATGTATTTCTGAGAAACCGATACAGTCTGAATTTGAGGACTTCAAATGATGGAATCCCAGCATCTCCATAGCTGTTTCCAGGCTTCCAGTTCAGAATTTGCCCCCTACTTGTCATGAGTTACATTATTTCACCTTCTAATGACTATGCCTTGACCTGCTCCATGGAGAAACTACTACTACCAGAGAAATTCCTTCCCTGGATATGTACTYTACATATCAGAAGAAAAGGTGAATCTCTTTTTCCATCCCAAGGCTGAATAGGCCTTTAAAATTCACAGACTACGTAATACAGGAATAACATTGAAAAAAGGTTGTGAGGTTCTAGGAAACAAAACCACCTGGCAGTCTCTGCTGCAGTTTCTACAAACCTTAAATAGATTATGGTCAAGCGKTCTTGTAATCTACTTCCTTTATGGAATGGAAAGCTGGGTCTCTTCCATCATTCAAAAGACAAGTATGAACTCAAATTATTTTCTCAGATCTTTTCTGAGTGTTTTACAAGTTTTCAATAGCCTTCTTAAAGTATGGAAAACAGAACTGAGCACAGTATTACAGAAGTGTTTTTTGTAATACTGTACAAACCAAATTGTATCTCTCAATTTCTGTTTAGGATTCTTCTGTGTATCCAAGGATTACACACAGATCTTTGATCTTAACTGTAGCATCAAGGCAGGAATTTGTGTTCTGATGAGTCCATATGGTGAGTCCTAAATCTCTTTCACAGTCAGCACATTGTATAAGTAATATAAAAAACTTACGGATAATATTTTTTGTGTTCTAGATATATGACTCAACAAACAACTAAGTATAAAATATATTGCTGAAATCAGCACATTTTACCAAGCTAACTGGATCTGTCTGTGCAAGTGAACTGTCCAGTTATCATGCCTTTCCYAATTTTTGCATCATCTGCAAATTTTATCATTAGTTGTTTCATAATTTCTCCTTATCACTTTAGCTTTTACTAAGAATGAATCCCTGTAATAYTTGAAAATAAATATCCTTTCTAGAYRATAATTTCCCATTGGAAATTGCTTTCAGTGTCATATTACTAGCTTTTTGTCCATTTTGCAGACTATGCCACTTTTTACAACAATGCTGATACGTAATCAAAATGTGGTGTTGGACTAAGTRAGATAAATTGTAGGAAAATATCAGATTAACTCAGTTTTCAATATAAAAAAACTTCTTACATAAAACCAATGACATACACACGTATGACTAAATGTATATATAAAATCGTGTTCATTATTAATATTTATGTTCTCTTTTCACACAGATTATACCTTCCATACTTGTCTTTTCATGATTTTGCTTAAGATAGGTGTCAGGCAATATTGTTAGTGGTTTGGTCCTCTCTTACAAACTTTCTATTTGTTGGTGTAAAATTGACTTTTTCCTTTTGGGTTTCAGAATTTCCCTGATAKTCACTTAAGAAAACAAACATGTAAACAAACAAAAGCTCTTTTATGGCTCACATTATTATTCAGTGTTTAATATTCTGAYTGGAATGTTATTTGCTCAGCTGGCTTCAAACACGTAGCTTTAGGCCAGACTGGTCCGAACTTGGGCCTCATCCCAGATTCTGTTGTCTCTCTCCATCAGTCTAAGGCTCTTCACTGTTATTTTTTATTAATCTTTCCCTAATTATTTTTATCAATTACTTTAAAAAAAGTAATTTCAATAGGGCATCATTTGTTTAACTGGTTACTAATTAATTGATATTAATTAGGAAAAGAATCACACTTCCTCATTATAATACGTGGTTTGTTTTTTTAAAGATTTTTTTTTTTTTTTTATGTAGTATATTAAAGCATTGTCCTTAGCTCTTTTGCCACTTATAGATGTGCTGGTTTTACCATTAGTTATGGGAACCTTAGTGACTTTGCAGCTCCATGTATATGCAGCCTCTCTCTTTTAATTTGATCATTTATGTTCATGCAACCTGAATTTCAARTTTACCTTTTTCCAACCATATGAGCCTGAAAATAGAAATATTTGTAATCAATAAAAGGTATTTTTGAACTGGAAGGGTGCCATGTGTATATTTTAGTATTTATTCTTGGATTTAAAGAAGCAGAACTCTAGAAAAAAAAGACTGCAGGAAGTACCTCAATAATTGATGTTGAAAAAGTTGCTTCTATATATATTTCTGGATTTTTTTTTCCATAGGATTCCATGAYTTAGGATTAAGAATTTTCATATAATTCTTATTATTTCAAGTAAAATCTGGAGCCAACAGATGCAGCTGTTGCACAACAGTGTCTGGGCTCTGCTTTGAGATCTTCCAGATCTTCACTGGGAACTTRTGACTTTTGGCACCGGGAGGACAGCTCCTTCTCTGCCTGTAGATCTGGGGCTAGTGTTCCACCGTTATTTGTCCCTCACACAGCTCCCTGCTCCTCCAGCTCCTGACTTTATTGTTAAAAACCCTCTGACAATCTTTCGAATAAAAAAAGCGGCAACCTTCCCTGGCAACTTCTGCTTGCTCCTGCCTTATGTCATCGTCTCATTGCTGCTGATGGCAAGCCCCTGCCTGAGCTGTACCCTCAGCATCTCTCAGGAGGAGCCTTTTCAACTTGTTTCCAGGAGCTGCCACATGGCAGTGGGTAGGYGCAGTTCAGCCCTCCGGGGTGGGAAGCCAGGCCAGGGCCCCAGGGCGCTCCTGCTCACAGCATTTGCAGCGACAGCCATCAGTTACCATGACCACATGAAGGCTGCCCACTTCGTGGTATCCACCACAAAGTCCTAAAGACGATCCTAATGATACAGTGTTCTTTATTTATATACAAGTGTAGTTCTTTATTTATATACAAGTGTAGATGTATCTGTGCTGAATAAAAACCACAGCCAGGCTGTTGGCTGCTTAGTTACTTGTCGGTACAGCACATTTTCTGTTCTTAGGGGCATACAATCTGAAAAGTTTATATGAATTGAGAGAAAGGGATATATCAGGTGTCAGGTCAATAATCAGTAAGGTTTCAATTCTAATGCTTCCCTCCCCCCCCAATTAAAAAACATTATCTTCTCAATCTCCATCCACTGCTAGGTGTTGCATCAATCCTGCAATCACATTTTTAGTGTTATTAAATCCCCCCGGCACTCTTCTCCTTTCAGTAGTTCTCCTCAGATAATAAGAAATAAGTAGCTGAAAGTGTCATGAATTAAAGTAATTTTAAACATAGATTAGAGTGATGCAATATGATGCAAAACTGGGTCATTCTGTCAGCAATTGTTGRGATGGAGTAAAGGCTGGGAAAATTTGTTCAAAAAATAGCCACCATACTCAGACTGTATTCACTGGCATCATTAAGGAAACAGGCATGAAGATGCAAAACTGAGAGAAGTAAAATTATTTGAGTCCTTGAAATCAAGAATGAAAGGTGAAGCCTGAAGTTTGGTGTGGCAGAAGGAGTAGCAGCAACAAGTTAATACATGGGAATGACAGTCAAAATGGCAGACACAGAGTAATCTCAGTGGCATAATTTTTCTCAAATTGAAGGCATATWATACAGATGTTAGAAGTTTGCAAGGATTGTGCTTGAATGAAATTGAAAGCCCGAATGCCATTTATCTATGTGATGTTATGTTGTGGTCCAAAAGTAGAGTCAAAGAATTCAGCTTTGATCATGTTAACTTTAGGACAAAGATTAAATATTTCAAATGAAATGCCATAGTGACAGGCTGGGATATTGTATGGCCTAGAAGAAGACAGATGCAGAGATTGAGACTGTACTTTCAATCAGGATTACCATAAGAATGGCCATATTGAGTCAGACCTTGCCTACTAYATTGGTTGCAACAATGGCCAAAAGAAGAAGCCACTTGCAGAAAGAATGGTAGTAGAGCAAGCATATGGTGATGATTTCCTGAAGAAAAGTGGAAAGCAATAAAGGAAAAGATCAATAAAACCTGGAGGGGAATCTTATGGGTGGAAGGAGGAAGAAGGGGGTACAGCAGATGAGATACTCCAATAACAGCTACTCTAAAAGGTGGAGAATTGTGAGARGATGTGCTTGGAAGCCTGAGGAGAATCAGATCTCAGAGACATGAAAATACTGGTAAATGCTAGAGAGAGGAGAGAGTGGTGTTCAGAGAGATGGCCAGGAAAAGAAAACTAGAAATAAGAGATTTTTTTTCTTTCATGAATGAATATTCACTGAAAAATGAAGTCACAGAATGGCTAAAGTGTTTATGAACTTATAGTCATTTCAGCCAAAAGAAACATGTGATAGTAGTTAGAAAGTATCAAAATAGGTTTTGAAGTTTCTCGAATGTTTCATGTTCTGACACTTGTAACAAAGGAAATAAGAAGCTAGTTTCAGAGAGTGGAAGAAGGAAGAGATCTAAAGCACTGGATCAGAGGCAGTGATGAGGAAAGAGGAGAAGTCTCTCAAATAATCAGCCACTGAGATACTGGAAAAAGGAGCAATCAGATCTGCTGTGGATCTATTCCTTTCATTTKCTTAATCATTGAAATGAAACTTTTGGTTTCATTTTAAACAAAACTATTTTTTATTTCTACCACCTTAGAAAATTTTTAAGAGAATGTGTTTCAGGTTGAATTTTCTCTCTTTTTTTTCCTAGTTCAGAAGTCAGAACAATCCATCTCACTTGAAAGCACGATTTCATAGTAGAGAAAATTGATGTTAGAAATGGAAGAAAGATAAATGGCAGGTTGGAACAGAGAGAAGTGTAGGTAATGTGCAGGTGTCATAGACATATATTGTCAACATTTTGGGAAATGGGAGGGAAACTGAAGCACAACCCTGAGACAGGTGAAGGAAGAAGAGCATAAGAATGGAAGCGAGAATTGAGATAGGTAGGAAATTTGAAGGGTTTAGAAGTTGGAAAATCTTGGAAACAGAGGTGAAGGGTTTAAGACAGTCGTAGAGAGTGGATTATGTAAGTGGTAAATGTCTGGAGTATGCCGTGGAGTATGTTCCATATCAGAGGTGAAGGGCTATGAACTGGAGGAGAAGGGAATAATTATTGTATAGCAYCATGAATACCCAAAGTACTAAAAATAAAGAAGAGCCTTGTGGTGGAATCCAGAGGGTGCTTATTTCAGAAGAGAAATTCATTATGATGTTGCTGACTGAGCGTACGTCCTCTCTCCCCACCCTGCTCTTGCCTTCTTGGTAAGTCACACGGCAAAAACAAGGCTGGATAAGGAGGCCATCAGCTGTCGTGCTCTTTCCTGACAAACAGCATTTTCTCATTGTGTGAGGCTGGTTAATAAATGTGTGACTCACAACACTCAACAGCAGAGATTCACCCAGAGGTGAATTTGGCCCCCGAGGCCGTGGTGTGCTCTGACTTACAACACTGATGTTGCTGGGTCAGCCGGGAGTAAGGAGACAACCTGGTCCATTGCCGTTTGTGACATGTACACGAGGCTTTCACTGGCGCAGCTGCACAGCAGGCACGATTAGCGTTCAACAAAGAGATGCTAATTATTTACAGATGCATGAGAAACAAAAGATTCTGACATTCGATTTCAGARTTTCTGGAAGAAGTGAAGGTGGTAGTGACACCGGTTAATCCCACAACATTCAAACAAGTAACTTGGTTTTATATTCACGCCAATGGAGCTGCTTTCTTTGGTTACTGAATCTCACGACAAAGCRTGGTTTTGGTGTGTCCATGGTCCTGATCCTCTTCTCAGGCAGCGAAAAGACTGAGAGGAGAACCTACTCCAGACATATCAGGAGTCTTTCTTTTGCCTATTCTACTCTCAGCTGGAGAGAAAAATAAAGCTTAAAAAAATTCACTGCAAAGAAAAATGCTCAATAAAGGCCCTTGCTGACTGATTTGTGAATTGGACCATTCTGAACCTTGACATCTTACAGTTTTGCATGGCAAAATGATTGAGTTTTTCGTATTAGTGGCTCTAGTGCTGGCTATGACATTTGGGATATTTCAATTTTTTCTCTGACTAGTTGTATCTGAAGATAGGTAGTTGGTTTGCACCAAATACTTAAGCTCTTTTTGCATTAGTTTTCTTGTATTTAAAATGGGTATAATGCARTTGACTTAATTCCCTAATGTTCTACAAGTCATTACTGTCAGTGTAATGAAAACCTCAAGCAGAGAGTTTTACCGAAAAGCAAAGTTTTAAAAGTCCATGTCTTTATTTCTTGCTCATGCTTTGCTTGAAGATACTGGAAATGAGTTAGCTGTGGCAAATAAAGCCCGTTATTTCTGAATTCAGGATGGGATGTCTAGCTGGATAAAACCAAGACTCCTATTAAATGCATCTGTGATGTCCTAGATACTTCTTTAAAAAATCTTCCCGTGTCCAGTGATTTTTGTTTTATTGGCCAATATTGTTCTTGCTCCTCCTGTTGCTTTGGCCATTAGTGTTACCTGCAGGTTATGCTGAAGTGACTGGAAACTCAYGCTCTCTTCCCAGTTTCTGAGCGGGCACCGAATAGCAGCACAGGCATTCCCAGTCTGTCCTCGCAGCGTGCAGCACATTGCCTTGGAGGTATCAGCCCTGGGGCCAACAGGSAAAAACCCCTTCCGAGGGCAGTCGGCTCCAGGCTGCCCACTGTGGCTGCCAGCCAGCCCACCACCAACGCCGTTGTGCTGATGTTGTCTGCAAGGAGGACACCTGTCCAGGCTGCCCTATTTTAGGTAGCTCAGCATACAGCTGTCAGGCRGCATAATTTAGTTCTCCTCATTTGGAAAGGGATCTTATTCAGCCATGTAGCTGTTTGCCTGCTGACAAGCTCACATGTATTATGTTGTGCATAATGCGCGTGATTAATGCTTGTTTATGGGAACAATTTTGTGCTGTGACAAAGCTGTAGCTGCTTTTTTAYGTGCCAGTGACAAGCAGCATCGAGCACTTCCCCAACCTGCAGAGATGGTATAACATACTAATGTAGTTTAAAGCCTTTTGAGGATGAGCAAGGAAACTATTCTAGCCACATGGCAAGGCAAGCACTTGGAAGCAACTCTTCCAGTTRCACACAGGTGTGCATATTTCAGGTTGCAGGTCAGGTCACATTTTATAGATGGCTGTGATTTTTGTAGCCTTGTTTTTCAGCCTTTTTGCTCATAGGTAGTATAAATTAACTGGCCATGTGAAAACCTCATCTTCACTACTTTCTGCAGACAAATTTACAAAAAGCAATTACGCAATATTAGTGCAGTTTTTCTGCTCTTATATTACTTTTTTATTATTTTTTGATAAAAAGAAACTTTGATTTCACATATACACCTCACTATAAGTTTTAGTCAAATATATCACATTTTCCTGTGTTATGTTTGCCTAAAATATGATGGTTGTAGGTTGATTTCTGTCAATATAGTCATTGTTTTACGTAAAAAGAGTAACACAAACCACATTATCAAGATTTTCCAAAGTAATTAAAATGTACCAATTAAAAAGAAACGCTAAGATCTTAATACAAAACTACAAAAAGATTTATTCTCTTTGGTATAATTTTTAATTGTATTTTTCTTGTGCATGAAATATCCAGATTATCTAGTAGTCATCAACATCCAGTTTTACACCGCCACTTGTGTTTTTCCTCTGTGGCTTTTTCCTAGTTTTATAGAAGAAAAAAAAAAAGACGGAGAGATTACTGAAGAAGTTACACAAAAGAACAGAAAAAACTCCCAAAGAACATATTTTATTTCCTATTTCACTATCAGCTACTTAAAAGAAGAAAATGTATGAAACAAACCCTCCAATCTTATATTTCTATAAGAAAATAATTTAGCATATGAACAGCTTCTCCAAGGAGACGTGTGCCCTGCCTCTCCAATTCATTTGTTGTTACATTGTTTTCTTCAGYACTACATCCTTAATATAAATTGATCTACCTACTAATAGAATTTAACTTATTTCACTCAGCCTGTGAAATACACCTGCAATTCCCTGTTATGTTTCCTTTGCAGGCAGAGCCCGTTGAAGAGCTTTGCACCCTTTTTCCGGCTCCGCCAGCTGTTTGTTCTCACCCCCTCACCAACCCCCTCGCCTGTGCCAATTCAGTTGCTTCTGTGGC
>NW_028186368.1:5549183-5580715 GCF_003343005.1 Rhea americana | reverse complement strand
CTAAGTGCTTGTCTTGATCATTATGAACTAGGATTTTTTTTTTTTTTTTTTTTTTTTGGTTTAGCTAGATCATTTACCAGTTCTGATTTGGAAGTATAGCCAAACAATTTAGTCGATGCAGCGGTGAAGGTAGCAACTGGGAGGAGGTGGTGGGAGCAAACAAGAAGGAGCACATACACGTAGAAGGGACCTGGAGCACCTCAAGGTCTGCTGCTGAAGGAATTAAAACAGAGGGAGAGCCTAGCTCTTGAGAATTACTTCCAGCTGAGGCAAGAAAATTAAGAACCCTAAAAAAAGATATTTTTGAAGAGTTGGGACGTGCTTTCAGGCAGAAAAGAGGTATTGTGATTGAATGGAAGAGTGGATGTGGGAAGAGGGGGTTTCAAAAAAAAATAACCCAGGGCCATTGACAGTGACACTAYGATAAAGAGGCACCAGTTTGGGATTGTCCCATGTTCCCTATAAGCAACCTGCATGCTATGGAGGGTGTATAAAACCAGAAGTCCAATCATACTCCACTTAGTGCCATTTGGGCATGTAGGGCTGTGATAGCTAAATGCCAAATGGCATTTAGCAGATCATGCTAAATGGTATCCAGCTCATCTCACCTGTAAGAGTTGTAAGTATCTTGTAAGTTAGGAACAGGGAAATCAAAGGGAACTCCCTCACWTCTTACAGAGTTTTCCTTTGCTTTGTGACTGATTTACTAAAGAGTCCATCAGAGAAGGAGCAATATTGTAACACTATAATGCTTCTCCTATTATTCTGTATCATCTTTCAAATGCAACCTAATTATCTGGATTTTCAGGGGACCAGGAATTGAAGTCTGCTGCTTCTCAGATGTACATTTTCATTAAATACATGCTCTGGTAGTGCAACAAGTCCTTCTTTCCATTGCACCGTGCCCTGTCCTTGCCTGTAAATGCATTCAGAGCCAGACACATTCAGCTAACTGYGGCAGATTTCAGTAGCTGTCTAAGATCAAATCGTATCTGCATAAACTAGCTGTGAACCTGGTGGGTGAAGCCACCTATTTCAGAATGCTGAAAGCAAACAACTCAAGCTCTAAAAGTGTGTTAGGCCTTTCCAAACCGTGGCAAATACGCACTTGGGTGAACTGAGGACAATTTCCCCGTGCYTGTTTTTCAGGGTACAGCCTGCTGGATTCTCAGGCTTTTGAATGCATGGCTTGCACGTGTGCACACAGCTGCTGCAGCATCATTTGCTGAAGGTTTAAGTCTTCACCTTTGCCTCTGTGCTCATGAGTCTACAGCCTATCTGCTTTCATGTTATCTGCACCTTCTATGATTCTAAATTTCTGTTTTTTTTTCCTTTGCTAGCTACTGTGGGTGCTCTCTACATTAGGCAAGACTGCCTTGATTATGTCTATGTTAATCACCTGTCATAYAGAAAACTCACTGTTTCTGTTCTTTCATCCTTCAAGTAATTTCTAATTCTAACCTCCAAACTATTCATCTTGCAATTATAGTTAGTTCCTTAACAGCCCTCTGTTGCTGAATTTTACTGAAGGCTTTATGGAACAGAAAAAAATGTTCTTCTCTTCTTTGTTATTTTATTGATTCTCTGGAGGAATTTGTGGAGGAATTCTTTTATGCTGATGAGTAAGATCTTTCTTTACATATTTTATCTACCTTGTACTTTTTGGAGTATGATTTTCTTAAGATTCAGTGATTCTTTATTGCTTCATTTAACTTAACTGGTACTGCAGTGAAATACATTATTTCCTGTCCCAAAGATCTCCAAGTTTTTTTTTTTTCCTAAAAAAAAAGCTTACTATAGTTTCTCTCCGACCTTCAATTAAAAAAAGAAAAAAAATGAAACCACCTACTGTTCACTATATCAAACAGGAGAAATGGAGAGCAGGGAGTCCTCATTTTCAATTGGTATCATCAAACTGGCTTTATGTTTGCATAATTTTGCTTGCCAAGTAGTGTTTGGTAGAGATTAGGGTGTAAAAACATAAGAGTAACCATATGGATCCAATCAAAGACTGAGCAAACTCCATGCCTTCTTTTAGTGACAGTAGAAGATATTTAGGAGAAAAAAAATCTTAAGACACCAGAGTGTTCATAGTAGAGTGATCCTTCCTCTGGTAACTTCCTCTTCAAGCTTTCAGGAGGCAGCAGGTTAGGGACTACGTGAAACAGAATTTGGGTGACCATGTCTAATAGTTCCTGGTAGACTTAGTAGCTCTGAATTTGCATCATAGAAGTCAGGATTAGAGACTTCTTGAGCCCTGTATCCAATCCTTTGTCACAACAATCAAGTCATACAAAATACATCTTAAATTGTGTATGCATTTTCTTCATTTCTTACTGGAAGATTTTTGCAAACCTTCAGCACCTGGTTCACCAAACATGCTGTGTTCTTTGAGCCTCTCTAGYGTTATAAACTCTCCCCTCCTTTCATTTAGGTAGTTGCTTGGAATTTTATCTACTCAGCCCTGAAATGTTATTTATGTAATAAGAAAAACATTTTGAATTAAAGATTTGCCCAGTCACTGATTGTCCAAAATCTGCAACTCAGGGTTGGCTTCAGACTGCCAGATTGCCAGGCAGTAAGACTGTCGGGTGTGGGGCTCAATGGTTAGTTCTAGGAGGGACAGAAGCTGGTAGAAGACCATATTGAAATTAGTGTTTGGTGATAGAAGGAGTGATTTAGATTATTTAGATTATGTAAAATTACTAAAAACTGACAACTCTTAGCTGAAAATATGTAGTGAAAAATTAGATTTCAAACAGATCAGCTATTCTCTCTGGTTCAATGCATGGAAGCTAGACCTGCCACAAGGAGAGCAGACTGGAATAGGCAGCCAGAGCTTGGGGAGGCCTGAGACAGGGGAAGGACGGGCAGCGCAGTAGCCTGCAGTTAGATCTGTTTCATGACACTGAAATTGCAACCTCACATGGAGTTCCCAYCATAATTTCATTCTCTATGGAGGCCTTAAGTTTGGAGAGTTGAGCCTACTTTTTGCTCCAAAATATATGTGATACTAAAGAACAATGTCTGTTTTGATTCAGTTTTGCTTTCATGCTTCAGGATTCATTTAGATAAATAGCTTTTGTTTTTGGCTTTTCTAACTGCAATAATATTTGGCTTAGCATTTGGCAACTRCAGATGGTATTTTAGGTAGCTCTTCTAACACAAGGATCTTGTGGCTTCGCTGGTCCTTTGTASAGGACACTAGATGTAATTGCATGAATTCCTTTGTGTATTATTCATTATTTTCAGTCAAACAAACACATAATTTCATCTGCAGGATACCATGTGATTCAAAAGGAGAGTCAATTAATTGCTATTTTTTGCCATGGTCAAAGTTCACTATTTGTTACAGAATGATCTGTAAACAAAATAATTTCGCAGTGGAAATGATTGCAGGATGTTTAAAATTGTTCTTTTATGAAATACCTGTTATGCAAGTAAAAATAGAGTAGAAAAGGAACTTGAGATTTCTAGTTTAAAGTTAATAAAATAACTAAGAAATAATAACTGCTGTTATTGCATTACTGTCTGTTTTCTGTAGTTTAGAGTGAAGAGTTTCATCATATTTTACATTGATGCTTTCTAGTTTGGATAAACTGCAATGGATTGGACCCTGATAGATAAGAGATGGAACTAAGAGGACCAAACACTGGCCAATGGAGCCAAACGGGGATTGAAAAGTGGATTCTTAGTTATCAAACTGAAACAGATAGGTATATGCCTTAATTGCCCAAGCAGTAGTTARTATTTATCCCTTGGAGACATCAGTCCAGTGTTATCTAATCAGCTGAATACATCTTGGGTGCCTTTTCAGCTCTTGGGWGTTACAGCAACTTTCATGCACTTATAAACTGTGCTGGGCCCTTGATCATGGATGCTCCCTTTTTTACTCCTGGTGGGGAGCAAGAAATACAAATGTAACTGCTGCCTTTTTCCCCCCTTCCTGCTTCTCAGACTCACTGAGAGTATTCCAAGTTTGCTTGACAACCTGGGGAAAAGATTCATGAATGCAGAATGTCCAGTAGTCTTAAATAAGTCTTTGCGAAACACAATTAAGGCACAAATAAGCAGGATATAGATGCTAAAATTGCATCCTGAGCACACAAGTCATTTAAGTCATGGGTGTTTTAATTAAAAAAAAAAAAACAATGAATACCTAAATCAACTTTAAAAGCTCTTCAGCTCCATTGCAATTTTGTGTTCTTGAAGGCCCMTTGTCTAATAATAGTGACCCTTAAAGTCTCTTGGAGACTATTTTACTTACAGATTTTGACTGTGTATTGAAATTCTGTCTTTAGAAGATTACATCTTGGTCATCACTTCGTTCCTGAGCCTGCCTCCTTGGTATCTGCAAGCTGTTTCTTGGTAGCCTGAATAAGAGCTTATGGGCATGCTCAGGGTGCAGCCAGTGGACATCCACATACTGAGCTCCAGGCTAAGCTGGCAACCTCTGGCTTTTAAAATACAGCAAAAGAAAAGTCACAGTCACCTGGTCTTCAGAGTACTCAGACAGAATGGGGAGGACCTAGGTTCAGTCTTCAAAGTGTCCTGTTGTATAGCTCCAGGTCATTCTCTGCTCAGGGAGCAGCTTCTTTGTATAGTTTGATCTGAGGCACTAAGGTTATTTGCATTAACATTTTGTTTGCRTCAGCAATGTGTTTTTGGACTGAGTCTTCCAGTCATTCACATTCCTCACTTACCTTGCTTTGGAGAGCACTCTGAGTGGTCAATCTGGTTCCTTTTTCAAGACACTAAATCAGAAGACATGCTCCAGGAGAACAGCTGGCACGCTCTGATTGCTAGAGTATTCAGCTGGTTGCACCATATTGAGCTATTGTGAAATAAACTCACAAAATGCATATTCTGTGGTGACTGGCTTCCCAGCACCGACTGTTCTGCACTACAGATCAACTCCTATTGGACTGCACTACTTGSTAAAACAGTTAGGTACTTGGTACAACTAACAGTAGTAATGTACTTGCCAACAGCCTAACTGTGCCCTGATGCTGTGTTGAAGCTGATGGGCCTAGCACAAGGTCCCAGCATTGCTTCAGAGCTGGATGCTTAAAGCTGGCCATTGCAGGATTTGAAGTGAAAACACCTTCATCCCTTTTTAGCTGCAGCCTAAATACATGTGTGTTGGCATCTAACCATATTACACTCAGCTGTTAAGTTTCCTAAATAGAGCTGTTCGTGATAAGCATGTGAAAGGAATTTGCAGTTTACATTAGAATCTTTCATCAGGAAGAACATGCTCATTAGTGCAACATTCACTTTAATCTCATCTTTTTCTTCTGCTACTGCACACTGTTCTTCTTTCAGCATTGATTAACAACTAGAAACCTGGCCTGTTTTTCTCTTACTTGAGCATCCTGCGCATGGGGGATGGACCTTAGCTGTTGGTAGGCAGGCAGTGAGGCTCTCTGTATTATGTTAATGTTGTCACTCACAATGTTTTCATTATGAGCTTCATTGTTTACTGTTAATTTCCTGGCTGTTTCAAATTATATCAGGATGAATTGTAGAACAAAGGCTTGTAGACTTGATTTGATTTCCTTTCCCAGAGAGGGTGAAAAATTGTTCTCAGTTCTGATTTTTTGTCTGTGGATTTTCAGATACTACTTCCCGATCATTTGTATCCAAATAGAATTCTGATTAAAGGGAGAAAAAAAGGAAATAATTTTTTTGTTGGCTGTTTGTCCTTGGTCTTCCAAGTGCTTTGCTTCTGCAGCTCTCAGTAAAAGTACCTGGGAGATCTTGCAAAGCCACTTGCCAATTCAGTCTTAACAGAACCACTAATTTTTGTGTGTATGTTGAAAAGGAGATAAAATGTGTATGTGTATGTATGTGTGTGTTTTTTTTCAGAAAGCGTATTCTTAATTCATATAGGGGATTTACACTGCAAAGAATGTCAGCACTCAAGAATACCAATATCCTAATAGTGCCAAAACAAATGATTTAGAATTGTAAATCTAAAGATACAAGTTTAGATTAGCATGCAATAAATTCCAGGCTCCTATCTTTTAGAACTGAAGTTCAATAGACACTTGGGAAAATAGCTGATAAACAGTAAGTTAGTCACAGTTTCAGAGCGCTTACTCTTCCATGAACATGAATATAGTAACTGACAATAAAACGGGATCTGAGAATGACTGCTGCATGTTTTTACAAAATAATAGGGAATGTGGCACCAAAAGCTCCCAGTTTCCAAGCTGTCATGAAAGGATATGACTCTTTTATGACTCTTTTTTAATATAATACAAGATTCAGCATCGAACTATATTCTACTCCACTGTTTTAGTAACTTAGAAACTATTTTTAAAAGCTACTAAGGTATTTCAGCTATTTCACTGGCTTAGTAGGTCCTTTTCTCTTCCCAGGCTGCTTTATTTTTCAGGGAGATACTTCTTTTTTCACATTTGTTAAAAATACAGCCATAGAGAGATGTGGTTGATTCTACTGGCTGCTACAGAAATAAGTAATGTAGCTGAATACCACTTTTTGCCATCCTGTACATAAATTTGGATACAATAATACATAAAAAAATCCATCTATATTGGTCCAAGCTACAGCACTTACTTAGTCAGAGRTATCTTTCGAAATTTAATGTTTCTTTTTGCATGCTGGTGTATGTCAAGCAATATCTCAGAAGCTACTGACTCTAGCTTTGCCCCTGTGACAGCAATGTGGGCAAGAGTGGGTTGGATACCGGTGAAGAGAAACACTCAAGGTATAAGGGTTTAAGAGGATAGGTTTAATAAAGGACTTATTTACACTACAAGTTGCACAGGGAATCCCAGGAACTGCAAGGTGAGGTTGCCGAAGGGAAGCTGCTGGAGGCATGGGTTGGACACACGGGTTGGACACCCAGGCAGGACTGGTAACAGTTCTTATTGGTAACAGTTACAGAATCACAGAATGGTTGAGGTTGGCAGGGACCTCTGGAGATCGTCCAGTCCACCTCCCCTGCTCAAGCAGGGTCACCTAGAGCATGTTAGAAGACAGGGTTGCATCCGGGCAGGCCTTGAATATCTCCGGAGGAGGAGACCTCACTACCTCTCTGGGCAACTTGTTCCCATGCTCCCTCACTCTCACAGTGAAGAAATTCCCCCTCACGGTCAGGCAGAGCTTCCTGTGCTTCAATTTCTGCCCGTTGCCTCTTGTTCTTTTGCATGGGATGACTGAAAAGAGTTTGTCCCCATCCCCTTGACACCCTCCCTTCAGGTACACATTGATAAGATCCCCCCTCAGTCTTCTCTTCCCCAGGCTGAACAGGCCCAGCTCTCGCAGCCGTTCCTCACAGGGCAGGTGCTCCAGCCCTCTGATCATCTTCGTAGCCCTACACTGGACTCTCTCCAATAGCTCCATGTCCCTCTTGTACTGGTGAGCCCAGAACTGGACACAGTCCTTGAGATGAGGCCTCCCCAGGGCTGAGTAGAGCAGGATCACCTYCCTCGACCTGCTGGCGACACTCTTCCCAATGCACCCCAGGAGACCATTGGCCTTCCTGGCCACAAGGGCACATTGCTGGCTCAGGGTAAACTTGTCATCCACCAGCACTCCCAGGTCTTTCTCTGCAGACCTGCTCTCCAGCAGGTCAGCCCCCAGCCTGTACTGGTGCCTAGGGTTGTTTCTCCGTAGGTGCAGGACCCTGCACTTGCCCTTGTTGAACCTCACAAGGTTCCTCTCTGCCTGGCTCTCCAGCCTGTCCAGGTCTCTCTGAATGGCAGCACAGCCCTCGGGTGTATCAGCCACTCCTCCAAGCTTGGTATCATCAGCAAACTTGTTGAGGAGGCACTCTGTCCCTTCGTCCGGGTCATAATTACCTACATATGGAGGCTGATCACCAGAAAAGCAAGGCAATTCAAGCCGTAGGAGGGTAATGAAAACCCTTGTCATTTCAAGGAGAGACAAAATGTCCTGAACTCATTTGCTTATGTACTAAATGACGTGCATTGCTCACATTGTTCTGAGTCCTTAAAATACTTTGTTAGATGAAAGTTGACAATGGGGGAAGGTTAAGAGCTCATTTCTCAACTATCTGTCAAAAAAGAGGCTAGAAGGCCTCCCTGTGCTATGTACATGGTTAGATGAGCTCATTTGGAGGAAGAGAATTTCTTCAGACTAGATCTCTTGGGAAACGTGCTCTTCCAGGCAATATATTTTCTCTCCAAGTTGCAGGTGGTCCACATGGGAAGTCCTGGCCTAGATGAGCACTGTTGATAGCCATCATCTGGAGAGATCTGCATAGAAAGAAGCTTATTTGGTGAGATGTAGCTACTGCTGTCTCTTGGGCTCTTCTGGGGATCTTCCCCCGCCCCAGGTGGACAGCATTGGTCACTCAGAGCTGTGGCTAGTATGCAGTTCTGTGGACCAGAGCTGGTTCTGGCCAGGGCTGGAGAGGGCCACGACTGCTGTATGCGACTACATAGGCATGACTTTGGGTGAGAGACAGCAGATGGAGACTGGCAGCTGACTGCAAAGAAACAGTGAAGAAAGTTGTTCAGCACATCTACAGCCACAAATACGAATTCTAAACGGGGCTGAAACCCCCCAAAGTGGTAGACTATGGTCTGATAACAGAATGTCACCAAATCCGAGAGCCTAACAGAATCAGGTGGTGCAGACTGACGACTGATTGGTGCTTAGCTCTCAAGGGTGTAGCTTTTAACTCAGAATCAAAGGAAACTGATTTATTTTTTTTTTAATTTGATTCGAACCCAACCAAGGATACCACTCTGTGGTCTAAAATTGTTAGCCAAGAGAATGAAGGCTGTGACATGCCCAATTATTTGATCAGCGTATTCTCACTTAATATCTTGCTCAGCAAGGTCACAGATTCATAATAGTAAGTCATTGAAGGGGTGAAAGTCAGTAATGTGAATTTTAAAAGAGCAGGCTTGCTAAGGAGATACTAGAAAGAGAAAGGACTTCAAAGGAGTGAACTGGTGCTTTTTTGTTTGACACTTCTCCCTGTGCATACCTTGCTATAATTCCAAACCCTTGTTGGATTTCCTTTCACTTGCACTTATTGATGATAGTCAGCAGGCTGGTGGCACCAGTAGTGCCCCTGTGAGCTTGCTTGAGTTCTTTTTATCAACTTGGGTGAGCTTGTGCCCAGGAGTTAAGGTATGGATCATGTTAGAAATGACATGCTTGAAAGCTTTGTATGCAGGCGAGCAGGGTGGATTGGGCAAGCATAGGTGAAGGATTATGATGGAGAGCTACAGTGTAGACAGTGTGCCAACGACTGACTACATAGACCCATGTTGCAGAGCTCTTTCCAAGCCTGAAATTGGTCTGCACACCACTTTGTAGCACCCTATGGAGCTCAGCATACACCAAAAGCCCACAAAAAACTGCTAATAGTTCTCACAAAGAAATTTGTTTAATCTGCATTCCTCAATACACAGAATAGTGTTTAGACTTTAGTTTGTGACTTTCTAACATAAAAAGATATGTCCTTTTGGGTTAGCAGTCAGCTCATCATCCATCTGTGCTAACTGGTAGAATGGGGGTATTAGGGACAATATTTGACTAGACTACAATCTATTTTTTTTTTGTTTTTTCTATACACGRTTGCATATAACTTCATTCTGCAAAACTTTATTTTGCAATTTATTGCTCTAGTTTCTCCTTACTGCACTTAGGAAGGTGAAACTTGAATATCCTTGTTGAGTATCCATATTTACTGGCTCATTCTAGTCGTACTGCATGGCTCTGTGGAAAGACAGGCGCCACCAAGGAGAAAAAAAAAAACATATAATAGCTTCTCTTTCAAATAAAGAACTGGGAGGATTACACTTATGGACAAAGAGAGAGATGCACATGAAAGTCTCTCAGTTAGTGTTTGGATGATAAACTTTCTTCCTCTTCTTCAGCGATTTCCCTGAAAATAGGGATGCGATGCCATCATAGGACGAAACAGAGTAGCCTTTTCTTTTAAAGAAGATGTGGCACGTTGCAATACTGAGCATTCTGTCCATCCAAGTGCATCCTCGCCTGGCACCTGTACCCTAGTGAAACAGGCTGACCGACTTGTGAGCAGGCACACAGCCAGTCTAACAGATGGAAGTGAGTGAAGTCAGCCAAGAGACCATGCACTCGCTGTGCATCAAGTGTGCTAGCTAACGGCAGGATTCCCAGACAGAAGTATCCAAATGTCTCCTAATCTCATATTCCCATACTGGTGCAAGGCAAAAACCAACAAGAATAAGAAAAGAGAATTAGAAATAGAAAGATATGAGAAGCTGTTTCTATGCAGTTTAGATTAGCAATATAGCTGTGGTGTATGAATCAACATTTTAAAAAATGATCTGTCAGTTCAGATGGGTTGCTTGTGCACATCTTTTAACACCACTGGCAAAATTAGGCTGGCAGGGAAAGGACTATCTATCTTCAGAGGAGATTCATTCAAGGTCATAGGTACATTTCTAACATTAATTAGTAGAATGCTATTTTCTGACTGACTGTCTTTTGCCTTAGATACCAGATACAAGACCAGTAAAATGAGAACAACCTCTTAACACTCTCTCTCTTAATAAACTGATCTTTATTTATTGCTGTCAGCAATGAGGACAGACTTGTTTTTGTAACTATGATTTTAAACTCATGTGATAACCAAATAGCAGTAAAAACCAGCTGGACTATTGTGCAAGGAGCTGAAAATGAGGGTATGGATAAATTGCCACCTTAAAGGAAGAATAAATATTCAATCTATATAAAGATCTGCTAGTAACTTGTCAGACTCACTTGGTACTCCTGTGATAGTGGCATCTTGTTGTTTGCAGTGCAATATAATAAATCTGTGCCAGGCGTAAAGAGGAGTATTATTTGCCATTTGGGATGCTACACAAGTATAATAAAAGGTAGTCAAAGCTTCCATTCTGACCAACTTTTCAACAGCTTAGAATTGAGCCATACACTGTCTCTCCAGGGGGGCAAATCAAAAAAGGGTTTCAGCGGAGCATAGACTTGCCATTGTGTTGTTGGAATTTCTTGCATGTTTGTGAATTGTAAGAGTCAAAATAAAAGGGCAGACTGAAGCATGCTTGATGTGCAGTCAGGACTGTGAAGCTTCAGAAAATCCCCATGGCTCCCTTTGCATTGTGGGCTAGTGAGTGGGGCAGAAAGTAGACTAAATAGTACTAGGACCAGGCAGTTGGTCAGGCAAAGAGCTTTTAGTTCCTCATTCCCCCGCCTCTTCCGTTCCCAGGCATGAGCTGAACTGGCATGAGGGTTGCTATAATTTGCTGCTGGTATAAACCAGCAACAAATTACTGCCCTTGAGGAGCAACCAGGAATAGGGAAGAGTATCCCTAAGGCGTAAGGCCTTCAGGATGATTCCTCTTGCACCACCCATCTCTCAGGGCCATACCTAGAGGCACAGGCTACCCTGTAGAGCATTTTTCCACAGCCACTAGAGAGCAGAGAACCTCTCTCCCACCTCCAGAGTTTCCCTCTCCTCTTCGAAAGTGTAATCAGGGTAGATAGATGTCAACTGGATTACACTTGAAAAGCCAAACTGTATTGGCACGTATCTTTAACCTCAGCGTACTAGAGAGGCAGTCATCTACTGGCAAGCATGGAACTGTATCTTTAGCTAAGGAGACCTGCTTCTACTTGCTGTGTTTTTTTGCCACTTTGTAATGTTGCCTTTCATGTGATAATTGGTGAAGCAAAGCATTACTCAGTGTGAATACTGGGGGCACAGCTGCAGTCCAGAGGGATGTATTTATGATCATAACTTCCCCATTAGGATGAGGCATGCAGTAAATCCCTGCTGAACAAGGCAACTGGGGATGGGATTCATCTGAACAAATATAGATGTCTGCAATGTAGGTATCCAAATCCCCCTACAAATCCTATGCTAACTTTCATTAGAGAGAGGTATGCACATCTAGCACATTTCATTTTGTCCTAATTTAGACATCTAAATGAGGTTGGATGAATCTTTTTCCAAAAGTGCCTTTGGTTGCAAAGAATTCAGGGTGAGTAGCTCAGATGTGGATGTTTACACTGTAGAGGCCTAAACATGAATCCTACCTAGGGAAATTAAAGACTACGGAAGGATTTAGGTGTCTACATGCAAAACATGGATCCTCAGAATCCTGTTTTAGTTGCCACTTCTCCTTGGACATATCAAAAGTTCCTGAGAACCAGATCTGTAGAGCTGCTGGAGGCAGGCATGCCTGTCTGTGAGGCACCTTGACTCCCAGTGACATCCACTGCCCCAGGCTTCCCCTGTTCACATGAGGAAAAACACAAAAACATCAGTCAAGACAGAGTCTATCTCTGAAATAATACACAGTATGAGCAAAGCTGCAAAAAAATTGCATGAAAATCCATAGATTTTTTTGTTAGATTTTTAATATTTTAGGTTTCCGGATAGACTAGAATTTTCTCAAAAGTAGCATTCTTTGATGATATAGTGGTTATGGCTTCTATCCCTATAAAAATTAAAGGTTCAGGTATCAAAAAATATATTTTCCCCAAATAAGGGAAAAAATAAGGCTATAATATACATATAAGATATCAAATATACTGTATCATAAATACAATTACATTTGATGCATGCACACATATATAAAATACATAGATATTTCCAATTTTCAAATATATTATAAGCAAGAAGAAGGTAAGGACAGTAACACATTCATTAAGACCAGCAATTTCAACCAATCATTAATGAATAGTGAAGCCTGGGAAGACACGTTTAATGGGATCTTACCTTTCTCATTGGTAACTTATGGAATGGAGAAAGAAGGCAAAATATGTGACTATATCTGTCATACAACCCTATTTCCAGCCTCCGTGTCCCTCGAGATGTATAGGTTCTTCAAGCCTCTGCTGGCTTGTTATTAGAAATAGTGTCAGGTAGATGGTATGACTCAGGTGCTCAGGAGTAATTTGATGCATACTTCCTACTAGAATCCATTTATTCTCTTTGGTACTTTTCTCAATACTGTAAGCTCTAAGTTTCCTTACTTATGCTTCAGCAGCAATACAGTTCCTCCTTCCCGTTAGTGTGCTTGACAGAACTAGAAACTGATGGTTGTACTCTTAATTTTTTGTGCCAGGCTAGTGAAATAGTAAAGTGACTACAAATCTCCATCTTTACCCACTGTGACACACTATTCCTTTAGTAAGTCCAAAATATCCTGGATTTCCATGTAATTGATCAGAGCGTTTATTTTTCTAATATCTATGAACTATTTGATCAAAACACACTGCTATTGTGGGTGGCAGTTGGTCTTTGCTGACTAGGGCAAGGAGCAAAGTGGCATGAGTGTTTAGTCTGTTGAAGAAAAGGTATACAGACTAACTGAAAAGGAGAAAAAAAAGTGCTTTCCATTTTGGTGATGGTTGAGCTAAAACTGTCATTAGTGACATTAGCACACACACAGAATTCTTTGATTTGTTTTCATAGATTACATTTTTTAGACTACAAAGTACAAAAATATCCCCGTGTTTATTTTGAGCGTAAGATACTTTTCTGGGCTTTTTATGGACTGAAGTGACTGGGTTACAGTTAGGAGAAGTGGAAATAAGCAGGAAGAAGCTAATTAGAAAACTGCCGACTTCTGAGTTTCTCTAACTTGTGCCTGAGTGAGCACATACATCATTAATTGTCAGTTCTTGCTCAATAACATCTTTTTGAACAATTAAACTGACTCGCAAGTGGTCCATCTAAAGTTAAATTAATCCAGAAAACTTTATTCCGAGCAATCAGAAGCCTGTGAATTAGAGTGAAACTCCTACATGATGCTGAAAGCACATTCCTTTTTGAGCCGAACTTCTCCTTTTTGATGAGAAGGTTTAAAACAAATGGGTTGAATTCTGCCCCTCTCCTTTATCATAAATACCACCATATCCTGCAGATAGTTCTTCTTCCTTATATAAAACTACTTTTGGATTAAGGTAAAATGAAAAGTGAAAAAAACAGGGAAAAATTGTACATGGCTTTCTTTAAGGTTAAATACAATATAATTCTCCTCCTGTCATCTTTTCTCCATCTCCAATGTTATTTTCCATTTCCCTCAATTTCTGATTTGAACCTATTCTCTCTGGGTAAATGAATAGTTCACTCACAGGTTGTGTATGGAGGTATGACGGGAGAAGTGGTTACTCAGATACATCAAGATGGAATAGCCATACTGATTTTCTGAAGTAGGCAACAGTGGAAAATAGCATGGAGATGGCTGAGGGAGACATGAACAAGAAAGTTACCTATGACAATGCATGGAGGGGAATGTCAGGTCAGGTAGGGGCTTAAAGACTAATGGAAAAGAACTGGATGTGGCAGCTCTGCTGATGAACAGTGACAGAGGGAAGTCATCATGCTCTGGCAGAACAGGCTTTTCTCATTGTCACACGAAGAAGGGTCTCCAGGGCTTGATCTCAAGAATAACTTGGTCCAAAATCTTCTACCTTCTTGAAATTATTTAGTTTCCTTACAAACGTCACATCCTGTGATGTCTTTTGAGAAATGCAAAGAAGTATATATTCACATGTCTTGGTACAACCACCTTTCCCAAACACGTCCCTTCCAGACTGCAGCACAAGAGCCCATATGCTGGGAGGTGGATTCAGTCCTCAAAGTCCTTCTTCTGAACAAGAAGCAGCTTTAGACAAATATTGTGAGATCTCCTCACTGAAAGATCCTCTCCTGGGCCAAAGTAAGACAAAGCTGGGGCCTCTATAGCCTTTCTTTCTCCAAGATAGAAAGAAAACACAAAAGGAAAGAGAATCAAACCCTTGATTCATGAGTTTTGGTCTTTTCCCTACATGGGAGGTCTCCTCTTTTTCACTGTGAATCTACTTTGGCAGGCTGCATAAATCCTTGCTTTAGAAAGTTCATGCATGTTTGTAAGGGATAGTGTTTCCTGTTCAGTACAGCATATTGAGAAGGTCAGAAGGGAGAGTGTAATGATCATATCACTGATGAGAATCTGGATGAGAATTTATCTCTGTGGAAAAACAGAAGTAATCATATCTTTAAGAAGGCTGTAAGAAGAAGGAGGCAAGAGTTAGAGCCCTTTACCTGAACGGCATGAGGGAGAGCTGAAGTTAAAATACACACCCAAATTATTAGTCTGAGAGTCAGGGGAGTCAGTAGCACTGCCTGAAGGGCAGCACAGCAAAGTTCAAGTATTCGCTGCTGGCTGTATTTCATCTCACTTGGTGGCTCAACATCTAGCAGACATGAGACAGCCAAGCAGCTCTCCAAAAGGAAATGTGTTTAACTTGCCTTATGAAGTCTTTTAATTTTTATGGAGGTGTGTGTGATAGAGAGTGGGAGGTTATATACGAGACTAGTTGCAGGATTTTTTGCTTTTTCTTTTTATTAATGTGTATGAGGGCAGTTAGTTGTTCTTAATTATGTTTGTTAAAGTGCTTATTGCACATGGTGCTGAACTAGAAACAAACATTTATGAGAAAAACTTTTTTGCAGTAGTAATTTGAAAACTGAATTTTCATGAGAAAAGACCAATAAAAGTTTTCAATGACTTCCATGAAWTTTTTTTGACGTAAAGCTCGTTATACAGAGATAGTCTACATGAAAACTCTAAGGCAGCTCCAACAAGAGTAAATGAAAGTCCCTTCAATAGCTCCATTTTCAGACATCTCTCTCATATTTACATTACATAACATTATCTCAGTGTGTTTAAAATGCATTGGKACACACACATCAGTGAAACCTTTATTTGCTGGAGTGCACGTACCACTGCTGTGCACRGAGCGCTCTGTGAGGATACACCCATATGTTGCTGAAGTAGCGTTAACGTGTGCACTTATTTTGATCCGGAGGAACCTTAGGCGTTCTTCCCTTCCCTCTTGTATGCTGATTATTTCTGCCAGGGCTAGAATAATCTGTGTGAGAGCGCAGGGCCATTGCTTGGTGACAGGCTGTACATGCAAATAGATAGCTCGCATGATGCTTAGAAATGTTTTTCCTGAAGGTGCTGCGTGGCAGCGTCTTTGACTTGTAGGAGAAGACAGCATGGGGCAGGCGGGAAGGGACTAGCCCCGTTGCTCTGTGGCTGTGGTTGGTTGGTGCACAGCGCCCCATTAAAATGGGGCCTAGAAACGCTCCTTCTCAAGTCCTATATGTAAACATGTCAAACACATACTGTGTAAATATGCCAGAAAGAATGATACTTTCATATTTTTATGCTAAAAATGGGTAAGGGAATTGTCATGACTCTTGCAAGGAAAAATTATAATGTATGACATTAAATATTGACTGAAAGCATCTGCTGGCCCACCTCTTTCTATCATTTCAGTATTCAGTTGCTTGAAGGTAAAGTGTGTTTCTTCTTTCCCCTCCATAATGCCCTATAATACATCCAAATAGAATTATTTAAACCTTACTAGAAAAATTAATCCATTTTTCTTAYTCAGATACAGATATAAAACTATTAGATCCTGTAGTAACTACATTAATAATTTTTTCATTTGAGAGTCTGTGCCACATTTAATTCRAAATATAAAAGTTTTTTGGAGTGTAGATGGACGAAAACCTAATGGGAAATCATGAGATATARGAGRTTTTRTTTGATTTGATTTGTAACATGCTAAGTAGTGGTGCCTGTGTAGTCACGTTTTTAAAATACTGAAAAAGTCACACGGTAAAGATAATATTTACTAGTGGGATCAGTAAGATGCTGTATAAATTAATCATTGCTGGGAACAAGTGTCTTCTGTTTTGAATCACGAATTGCACAGTCAAGTCRGCAATCAATGATTTTACGTGATACATATCCTATGCGATAATGTAGTCAACTGGGAAATGAGTTTGTCATGGTCTAACCAGATATGAGCGGAGCTTAGCTAGCATGCAGTAGACCGAGCTCTTCACCTAATGCTTTATTTGGTGAAATCGGTGGTCATAGCAAGTGACTGGGACTTATTCAAAATAACGCATTTGAAATRCAAATGCTCATTATTCTAGTTAACAAACAACACTGAATGCATTCCTGTGTACAAGGCTATCTTCACGTGTGACTGSTTTCTGCTACTCATTTGATTTTAAAGTAATAGTTATTATTCCAGTGGAGAAAAATGCTCTTACTTYGGCAGGATAGTATGTACTGGAAACCCATCTGATTTTACCTGAAATAAAACATTAGGACTTTGAGCTGTATACGTTCTATATGAGCCCATATGTGCACATGCACGCTCGGGCGTTGACACTGTGACACAAAGCAAACACCACAGGCGCACACGCATACATAGGAAGAGAAAATTACGTTTCTCGTGCTTATTTTCTTGGCACTTGCAGTTTGGTTAGATGTGAGATAGATGAAACATTTGCATCTTCTATCTGCATAATGAGTTCTACACAAAATGATTGCAGCTAATGCAAAAGACAGGGTGGCATGTTTTCAGTTTTAATGGGGACACTCAGAAAACTTCCAATCTTTCCTGACATTTCTTATAGCAAAATAAATGTGGTCTAGGTTGGAGTGTCTATTATGAAAATAAGAGAAGAGCAAGTCAATTATATTTCAATGACTGAATAGCCAGGGGTCCTCATTAAAATGATCAGAAAGGCTGCAGTGTTGCTTTCCTATATGTAGCCACTGATTAAGTTGTAGAAGAATGACATGGCCTTTTTGGGAGGAAAGCAGAGTATGCCGTGGTATCTAGCCAGCCAGCCAGAAACCGTTGACACTTACAAAAGTGAGATGCGCACTCCATCAAGAAAGGGAAGTTACTACTTATGGGGTCATGGACTCCTGATGTATTTAAAAATAGTTGTGGCTGTTTTACTGGGCACAGTCTCAGAAAGCTTTGAATTTGCACTAGGTTGTATGAAAATGCCTGCGGTATGGTGGTGATATGGTATGTTTTCCTTTCCACTGGCTTCGATGAAGTATACATAGCTTAACAGAATAGTACCATTATTGCAATTTTTCTGTATTTGAACCTTTAAGCAATATTTTAGTTATCAGTTCATTACTATTCATTTCTTAGAACTTAAATTCTTCCCATTTGCCAATTATTTTTTTGGTATAAAATGTTAAGAGAAAAAGCATCTGTAATTCTTTTTCCCGGGAGAGACTGTATCCTGAGACAGTAAAAAGAATATTTACTTAACCCTCCTGAGGGTCTGCAGTCTAAGGGAATATAGTATTGCCTAAGATCGGCTAATCCTGAATCAAGTGGCTAYAGAATCTCTGCTTAAAAATATATTTTCCTTTCATACGAGTTAATAGACCTTACGTATCTACATATATATTTAAAATAAGCATTCTGCAATTATGTTTTATACAATTTCACCTGATAAAGAAGTCTTATCATAAGGATTTTTATAAAGAGATATACATCATATTTCTTTTTTATTGGAAAGTAATGCAGAAGGTTAATGTTTTACATTCAGTAGTAATGCAATGCAGAACAACACCCATGTGTTAATTAAGTTGTCATGATTTAAGTCTCCTCCCCCTTTAAATAGATCACATCACTAACCATTTCTGAAGATAAAGATAGAAATAAGAGATTTAATAGTGATCTTTTTCTTAGTGCAGAGAAACAGTTTAAAACAACAGTCTTAATTTTCTCAGTTTAAAGYAAGGTGGAGGTTTACCTTAGCATTGTCTTCTACTTTTATTATCTTGATTCATGTAAATAATTCTAACACAGCAAATTAAAACAGATAAAATCTCTGTTATTTCTAACTGCAAGTACTGGCTAATCTAAGCTTATATTCTAAGTCAAATCACATCATATAGTGCTTCATCATTGATAACAATGTTTCATTATAAATTAGGACAATTTGAGATTTRTATTAAAACCTGATCATATTTTCAGGAAAGAATTTTCAGTTTCAAGAAAACCAATTGTCAGAGACAAGTATAAACTGAAAATATTATCATATCAAGTGCTTGAAATTAGTTTACTAAAAATCAAAATCAGAAATTCAGCTAAATAATGGTGCTCTTCCTGTACAATTCAAGAGTTCAGTGACAGAAAAGGGAAGCAATAAAAGAATTGATAATTTTACCAGTTATTATGTACAACAAAGTGTCTCCTTTGAAAGTTTTTCATTGTTTATTTACATATATGGCATCTAAATAGAAGTCTTCTAAGTGCCTCTGCCAGCAGTAGTGAGGAACACATGAATTAATTTAATTCTCTTCCYTATAGTTTCTGTTGTATGTTTGACTCTAAAAAGTGCTTGTGAAATTCACCCATTTTTTCTTATTTAGTAGATGCAGAATCTCATTGTCTTAAAAGTAATTTGTTTTGTTTTCTTTCTTATTACTAATTAGCAAATGTAATAAGAATATACATTTGATATTAATTTTTGTAATAGAAATGAAATATGTAAATATGACCTAATGCAATAAGCATATAAAAATAGACAACATGAGTATCAATGTTTGTACCCTGAGTAGGAATACAGCAGTATTGTGCTTCATWCCTGAATTTAGTTCAAACCTTCAGATATTTTTTCTCTCAACAGCATTTTGTCAGCATATCTTTAGTCTAGTATATCTTCTCAGCAATATTTAATATTGAAATTATGTAATGACTAAAGAAGCTAAGTAGAGTTATGTGTTATATTGTAGCGTGTCCTTTGGGGAAAAAAAAACTTTGAAGTGTTGTGAAAACTGAAAAGTAGCACTTGAGATATTTCAGATATCCTGATTTTGTGCTTCTTTGTGTGCACGGATACGTGAACAAATTGGAGATATCTTTCACAGTGGTCAGGGAGGTATTTTTAGAAACCTTGGCATGTTTCTCTAATTTGCTTCCATAGCTTTAGGATATGTATGACAAAATAAAATTTTTTAACAAAAAAAGATGTAAGATAATGTGGATATTATTTTTTAAAAATGATTTTTATGCTATTGTGACTGTCCTTTAAATGTGAATTATCAGCAGCAGACCATAGGCTTTTCATCCGACTGCTATGTTCTTCCAGGATACTCATCTGGGAAATCACCTCAGAGCCGATGTTTCTGAGTGCTTCTTCCAAGTGGGAGATAAGATTATGGCTCCATATGTACAATTTTAAAGAGCAATTTACTATTTTTCTGAGATGGGATTTTTTTAATGTGACCTATAGAGGTATTTGGAAGAAACGGAGATTTCCAGGAAACATTCTAGGTTGCTATCTGCGTCTTTATTTAAACCTTTTTTCTTTTTCTTTCTTTCTTTCTTTCTTTTTTTCTTTTTTTTTTTTTTTTNTTTTTTTTTTTTTTTTGAAGAAACTCTGTTCTAGTTCTGTTGTGCAGAACTTGTATCCTGGAAAGATTGTGGTGCTTATTTTAAGTGTTTAAGCAAGCCTAAGAGATTAAGGTTGAGAACAAGTTGTTGGATATGAATCTAAATGCAAAATAAGCTCATTATAATAAATCACAGGAAAAAAATGTTGTAGATTCAGAACTCGCCAAACATGACCTAATGTCAATAACGAACTATACTTTTAACCGGCCTTTCAACCTGTGTATCATCAGAGTAATTGGTCTTTTAGTTGATTTGGCTAACTGACAGCTAAGCCACTAATAATTACCTATGGCAGCATTTATATTTTTTGTTTTACACTGGAGCACCACATCAGTGAATGTATTTTAAATATTAACAGTATTTGAATGTTTAGATTATCATTTAAATAATTATTTATGGAATTATGATTATACATCCATGCCTGCAATAGAGAGACTTTTAAATTTAATTAAAGAGAAAACAACAGCATGTCTGCCCATCTAATTTTGTGGTTAAACTATTCATGGCTTATAATAATATATTAATTTTGCCAATTTGTTAGGGTATCATTTCAACTTCATGACAAGCTTTCATCCTTATTTAGCTAAATTCAGACTCAAGCTAGTGCTTACTTAATAACTTATGCTTTATGAAGCTCTTCCAGAACATAGCATTCTCACTACCTTCCACAATTTTCTTACTCTGTTGTGYTGACTCTTTAACATAATTTATTTCTATATGAATGATCTAAAAAAGCCAGAGTATATGGTCTTAGCTGAGTAGAAATGTGCTACAAAGGCATCCAAGAGCAACATAAACTGGAGAGCTCAGTTTGAGGTAAGCTAAAGACAAGGACTCTCTAAAAGCTGARTTAATACAACTGTTTGTTCCTTTGCAAAATACTGATGTAAGTACTGTGTTTTGTTCTTAACTAAGAAGATATTTGTTTAAAAAGATAAGAAACTTTTTTTTGGTTATAACTGAATAGAAAATAATAGATTGGGAAATAACAAACAAAATTTTCAGATTTCAGTTATTTTGAATTATTTTGATTTCAAAATGTCAGCTTTAATTTATAGAACTGTAGATATTCAATTTCAAAGATACTATTTTAGCTTCCAATATGTATTAGCAACTAAGTCTCTCTCTCTCTCAAGCTAGATATACTTTACATTCTACTGCTCAAAACTGATTCATATGGATAAAACCATAGATTTTTTTTTCTGTACAGCACAGTGCAACTCTTCTRTTCTGACACTTGTGTCATTTACAGAACTAATGATATGTAATCACATCAGTMCATTTATTGGTTTTCATGTCTGAATTAAAACTTCTAGGGTTGAAAAGAATGATAGGTTTGATCAAAATTTCATGCAGTACCTATATGAGCAACCRATATTTTTTCTGGTCTTTTAAACTATTTAGAAAAGCTATCTGAAGATTCTTGGTAATAGTTCATTATTCTTGAGACTATGTTACTGTGTTTTTGTCAAAAATATTGCTCGGTTGGTTGTATTAAAAAGTGAAATTTTGTTAAAAAGATGAACCAGATATTTAGCATAATTGATGAATATACATAATAGCATACATAATAGCACATAATAGAACATAATACTGTATATTCCAGTTTTACATGAAAGTGTACTTTCAAAAGATTTTGGCTGAAGAAATTCAGAATATTTAAGATGTGCAAGGGTATTTACATGATCTAAGATGAAGACTGTTAAAATCTATTACTATTACTTGAAGCACAGATTAAGAATATATACCTACGCACGTGCAGACATACACACATGTTTAGTGGCTGATTTGATTTATGATCATTCTTTTTTATTTAGTTGYAGTTATTTACTCACAGACAGAGGAGCAATGCTACATTTAAGATTTTAGCCCTTTAAAAATTATTCTTCTATCAATTTATTTCTAAAGGAGCCTTACCAGACTGCTTTTAAAATAAATATTTATAAAACTTTCTTGAACTATGAATTCAGATAATCCATTTCAATGAAATGATAAAATAGAGGAGTTTCTCTGATTCTCATTTTAATGGCCCAGTTTGCTGTTACAAAGTAGCTGAGGGCAAGTGTAAATATAACATCTTCTAGTGCCTGWGAATACTGGAAGTCTATGCTCTCTCAAATTCATTTCAAAATATTATTTTAAAAATATTAATATATTGTGCAAACATTTTCTAAAAATTGCTATAGAGGAGTAGTGTTATTACAATTTAAACCCTCTTTGTGTGTGTTGAATATCAGCTGCCGATTATCTCAGTGAGTTTAAAACGAAGTGGAATGGAAAAGTTTTTCTTGGATTATTTTAAATTGGAAATCAAATAGAAGTGTTCTCCGATAAGTGTATCTAAATTTCAATGATAAGTAATGATAACAAGATATATGATGTCAGTACATACAGACACATTATAACTGTACTTTGATATGCTATTTTTTCATRTATTGTTTTATTATCCCCAAAACGTGCACTATCAATTATAAATGTATAAATTACATTTGTTCTGATACTCAAACTGTCAGGAAATTAGAAATAGTCATGAAATRATGTTTTTTTTTCAAATAATTGCTTCAAACAAGCTTTTGACTAAGAGAAAACAAAAAAAATACTGCAGTGAATGCTACCTGACATTTTTAAATTCACCCAGAGAAAAATAAAATGATTGCTGTTGCTAAAGAGAGACAATTGAGTAAAAGAAAAGTTAGATGTATAAAATATATACGTGATATAATATTTAAAAGAACACTAGGGTAACTCAAGTATTGGAGGGGGTCATTGAAAGTAAAAATACATTTTTTGCAGGTATGTCATTCACATTACTAAATAATTGTAATGATTTTCAATTGAAAATCTCAAAGAAATTTAGAGTTTGTATAAACAGTAGGTCTACAGCAATTTGCAAAGTTTATTTTTTTTTTTATACACTGAATTGTAGACTGAAATGTTCTAATGAATACTTAGTGAAATATCAGACAAGTAAATTAGTCTGTTAGTTATTCTTATCTGGCTTTTTAGATAACTACTGGTATCTCCAACAYAGATCATCACAGTTTTCCTGGGTGACCTCCTACAAAAAGCAAAATATTAGTAATGATACTTAATGTGTAGACTCATTGCTTCTGTTCTTAAAGAAATCAGATTTATCAGTTTGCTTTATTACAATTCTCATAATGCTGTCTGGGTTAACCAGCCAGCCAAATATATATTTAATTTATCTGATCTCTATTAGCTGCCTACCTAAACAGAACCTATGCAAAAATCAAAACGTTCCAGTTGCTATATTCATGTTATGTCAATATTCACAGAAATATTTCACATGTAAATAATCCCTTCAGTTCAGACAGCTTAATAAAGTTGTGGGGTCTATTTACGGGTATTAAAATCAATAATCTAATCTCCCCTCGCAGCTCTATCTCACTTATAAAGCCTCCTGCTAAAACCTACAAAATGTAAGCCCTGAACAGAGTCCTCTAGACCCTACAAACCGTCACTATGAAAAACTTAAGCTGTATGGAGCCCATGGATGAGACAGATTAAGGGTGACGGAAGCTGAGAAGCTGCTGAAGAATGAGACCTGCTGTGAAACTGGTCTGTATCTCAAGTCAATAGGCAGCTCCCAACTGTTCGTGTCTTGGTTCAAAAAAAAAAATGTTCGAAGTGAAATGTAGATGTGCATCCATCTTGTGCATGCTTATCTAAGTCTTAAAAAGGTTCATCTGGTAATGGTGAAATCCAGCAGCGAAGTAAATGGCTAAGAAATCCTAAGGCACTTGGCTGTAATTTGGACCGAGGACAAGATAAGAACTCTCTACTTTAAAAAAACAGAGCAAATCCCTCCCAGCCAAGGTTTTGATGTTTGTATCAATATAGAATGAAATCACTTCAAATATTTTCTGAAAAAAAAATATGAGACTGTGAGGAATACAGTAAATCCTGGAATATTTTTTTAGGGTTTTCACTTTATCTGTGAGAGACTCAGTTTCAAGTTCTTGCCTAAAACTAGCCGTGCGCTGTGTCTTTATTCAGCTAACTCTTGGTTTCTCTGATGATTTTGTGTTTTTTTCTAATCCAGAACAAAATTAAAACAGTTTAGGCACCTGAACATCTTTTGTAAAATATATACATATATTAAAAAAAAAAAAATCTTAGTAAATAGACTGTTTTGTGTCACACAGGAGTTTGAATAATAAAGGTCTTTGCAAACAACTGAAGCTTTCAGATCCAATAAAAGAGATATCTGATTATAGTTTCCAATTAATATTATATACATTCAAAGAAATGTAAAAGAAATCATTAAAGAATCTAAAGAAATCATTATCCAGGAGAAAACATATTCTTTTGTTCCACAGAGAAGCTGTAATGTCTCAGAGCACTGAATGGGGGCTTGATCTATGATGGGGAGTCTGGCTGCTGTAGAGATGCCACTTTCAGTCTTCTGAAAAGCCTTCTGGTTGGAGGGTGGCAGCAAACTTCCTTGCCCAGGCCTCTGCTTCCAGAGTCCCTGGTGGCTGTGACTAGGTAGGCTGCCACGTAGCTCTGCCGTGCATGCATGAGCCAGTGTGACTAGGCGGTCAGGGACACAGATAAGCCGCTGTCTCTTCTCTCTAAATATTCCTACCTGCAGATTTCTGTAGAGATCCGTGTTGCCTCTACATACCACTTCAGGACAAAGCAGGAGCAAGGATCTAGTTACCTATTGCAGCAGGTAACCTGCAGCAGGTAACCTGTAAAATTCATTCATTGCCAGTGCAGCTGCTGACAAGGTGGCTGCAAGGAAGCAGCTCTTGGGTAGAGGACAACTGGTGCAGCTGTGCTCAGGAAGAACAAAGCTATGCTGGTCAACAAAGAGAAATCTTGAGGAATATGTTGCACCTTTGCCCTCAGCTTTTTAAAAATTACACTGACTATTGTGTGAAGCCTGTTTGATAATTAGTTAAATATAACCAGGTAAAAGGGAATATTTCTGGAAGAGCTTRAAAGTTGTTGTGTTTCTCTAGTCAGTGTCCTGCTCAAGAGAGCAACCAAAAGTGGATATCCAGGAAAAAGTATAAATTTGGATACTGCTTTTCCCAAACATTTACTAGGGCCTCTGAGGAGCAGGTGATTACCTTCTTTTTTTTTCTTTTGTAAGCTTGGAAACATCATAGTTTCGACTCCAATTCAGATATGGCTGCATTTGTCTCCACAAGGTTGGATTGTTTTGACTGACTCTATCTACAGTTGAGTGTGAAGGCAGGGCACAGGTCTCGATGAGTCCAGAGGYAGCTGCCTGTCTTCTCTGCAGCTCAGGCCATGGGAACCCTCTGCTCAAGAGTTTCTGGGGGCTCCAAGTCAGTAGATGATGATTTAAGACTTTCTTTCCAGGTAGCTAATGAATTCAGCCCTGAACACCTGATAGCGCTGCATGTCCATCAGTGCACTCTAAGGATTTTCCGTGTGACTGGAGGCACTGTGAAAACCATGGAGCTCTTGAGCTCTTGCAGCTCTAAAGCTTCCTTATGCAAAGCGATGGAGGCCCCAGAATGGCTTACTGTATATCACAGCACACGTTCTGTCTTTCACAATATAAAAATTCTCCATTGGATCAGAGAGAAGATCCATTTGCCCCTGTTTCTTCTGTCTGTGCCTAGCTAGGAGGATAAAAACAAAGGATATAGCAATATTGTCCCATGATATTCTTCTGTTCTTCAGTGATTTGTAGCTCAGRGAATTCCATAAACAGAAATAACATTTAAGAATAAGAAATATTTAACAGCTCTTAACTGATTTTTTTTCATGGATTTATCCCCCCCTTTTTTCTGTRAATTGAACAACATCTTGCAGCAAGGATTTCCATAATTTAACAGTTCACTACATAAAAGACCACTGCCTTATTTGTTTTCAAACTGCTACCTATAGTTTTATGCTATGCTCTTATCCAGGAAAAGACAATAAAACATTGTTCTCTATTCACTTAGACTGCTTGTAATTTTTTAGACCTCAGTCATACCCCTGTCTATCTTGTTTTTTCAAAGCTGAGGAACACTAGTCTATTTAGTKAAATCACAGAATTGGTAAGGTTGGAAGGGACTTCTGGAGATGATCTTGTCCAACCTCCCTGCTCAAGCAGGGTCACCTGGAGCATGTTATACAGGGTTGCATCCAGGTGGGCCTTGAAGATCTCCGGAGAAGGGGACTCCACAACCTCCCTGGACAACCTGTTCCAGTGCTCCGTCACTCTCACAGGGAAGAAATTCCCCCTCACGGTCAGGCGGAACTTCCTGTGCTTCAGTTTCTGCCCATTGCCTCTTGTCCTGTCACATGGGACAACTGAAAAGAGTTTGTCCCCGTCCCCTTGACACCCTCCCTTCAGGTACTTGTACACATTGAKAAGATCCCCCCTCAGTCTTCTCTTCCCCAGGCTGAAGAGGCCCAGCTCTCGCAGCCGTTCCTCATAGGAACGGCTCTGATCATCTTTGTAGCCCTGCACTGGACTCTCTCCAGTAGCTCCATGTCTCTCGTACTGGGGAGCCCAGAACTGGACATGGTACTGGAGATAATGCCTCCCCAGGGCTGAGTAGAGAGGCAGGATCACCTCCCTCCGCCTGCTGGCAGCAGTCTTCCCAATGCACCCCAGGATACCATTGGCCTTCTTGGCCACAAGRGCACATTGCTGGCTCGTGGTCAACTTGCTCTCCTCACCAGCACTTGTCATAGTGCGTCACCAGCACTCATCACCAGCACAGCTCGTAAGGAAGCTGTTCTATATGCTTGAGTATGCTCTTTTGATCCATTTTCTCCCCATGTTGCCCTTTGTCTACACTGAACATCCCTCGTTATTTTATCTTCCAATATCATAAGACCAGATCCTTGGCTGTCCTAAATAACCTGGTATTCTAGCAAATACTGGCACCTTATAATTGCCCCCTTTTTGATACAATTTCTGAGTATATTAACTGCACCGCCTTTTAAACGCAACCGAGGTAGTCTACGCCTTGGTACTTGCTGTTGCAGCATAAATGATAAATGTATATATCGCATTTTCTGTTACAAAGAAGCTCTTTGACACTATTTTGAATCAGGTTCCTGTAGTCTCTGCCTTTTCCATATGCTTTCCCTGCACTTACTCATGTATTACAGTAGAATTTTATTTTATTATCAATGCATTGTTCTGCCAGCTCTAAATGAACACAAAATCTTTTTTTCTTCAGATATGTACTAATATATATAGACATATACTAATTAAATGTTTAAATCTAAGTTAGGCTTCTGCTAACAGACCTATTTGCAGTGCATTTCATCTCATTGTCTTAAACAACGATCTAAACTGTAGAGGTCAAACACAGGCAACCTCACCTCTGAATGCAGATACCATTGTAGACCTTTTGGTATACACATAGACAGCAAACAGCACATTTCTTAATGTGATCATTCAAGTTTTTTGCACAGCTAGAGAAAGGAGAAAGGACAGGGGATGAGCCCATGTATCTGGCATTATTGTCCAGAACGGAGACCCTGGGGTAATTCCTTGGTAGGAGCCACATTGTGGTGGGCTAGGATTTGATGAACTGGTAATGATGAGGGCTGGTAAAGATCAAATACCTGTATTTGAACAGTTCTTCACTCCGTGAATCAACTCATACACAGCCAGGCCAGGGGAATCTATAAAGATCTTGTAGCAGGTTTCGCAACTGTTTGATCCAGCATTCAAGAACTGTTAATACTCCTGGAGTAGCTAAATTGGAAGATGAAGGCACTTTCTCCAAAGCTTTCACAACCATTTTTCTAAAATGCAAAAGAGAAGAGGAAAGGAATTCCTATTAAGTTTGGAGGACTGAAATTTACTACCTCAGTGCAAGAAACACTTGCTCTGGTGCTGATCCCACAAGATTTGCATTTCTGAGAGGAGTTCATTTTAGAAATTTCAATATATTAATATTTTCTGTGATTACATGACAAATTGAGAAAGACCTATATCAATGAAGTAAAATAATTTGAGTTTTTTTTTTTTTTTTTTTTTTTTTTTTTTTTTTTTAGGTATGCATGACAAAGCTAAGGGAACATCTAATTAGGTATTCTGTAAGAAGTCTAGAGCTTATCCAATAACTATGCGGTAAAAGAGTGTCCAGTTATTGATTTGACCCTTGTAGTATGTCCTGTTCTCTTTCATTAAGATTTTTCAAAGTGAATAGCTGTGATGTCTGCATAATTTATTTTCTATGTGCAGAGCACTGGTTTCTTTTATCTTTTCATCAGGTGACGAGAAATAAAGATGGAACATATGGCTATAACTACACAATGAAGACTCATAAGGAAATTGCTAGCGTGGAATTTAGATAATTTCTAAATTGCAGTTTACAGATGACAGGAAAATTCTGGTTTTCAAAATGTGTTTCATTTGGATAATCTGATCTTTAGATGCTCCAGTACTTAGTCCTACAAAACCAAGTAAGTATATAYTAAATTGACATGAAATTATTAAAGACATGAAAGTACCAAAGAGCTTTCTGTATTCAAATATACTTCTTTTGAAAAACTCTCAAAATTGAATATCATTATAGGTAAGGATAAAATTGTCCCTGGATGATCCTCATATGCAATATCTCTATTGATCACATGTTCTGTAAAATATTGATTAGATATGAATTGTTTGAATGCTGAATATCAATGTTTTGACTGAAATTCTTCACTTTTAATTTGTTCATTCCATTAGATAATTTGAAGATAGTGATATACAAGCCAAGAATCCAATTGCTACTACATTATACAGGCATAATCTCTAATGTAAATATTTCTCTTCAAAAAATAGCTTTTGAAGTGTTGGAGTTAAAGACAATTTCAAATATCTGCTATTTTTTCAATAGCTTCTGTAAGAATTAACTGTTTTTTGGTAACTGCAAGGATGAGTAACTTAAATGAACTCAAAATTTATAGGATTACAGTCCTATTCTGCTCACCTAGGCTCTAAATTTCTAAAACCAGCTCATTTTCTTGCCATTATTTTTGGTAGTCCAGTGCTTTTATTTTCAGAAATATTTTTTCTCTCCCTCATTGTTTTAAAAGTGCCTGGCTTAATAGCCTTTGTATTCAGAAAGATGTAACACATTAAAGAAAAAAAAATAACTCCTACAGCTGACAAACTTAATTTGGCGAAATTCAGGTTACAAAACCAAATTCTCTTCATTACCTCCCTCTTTTATGAAGCTCCCTTGAACCTCTGAGTAACCCTGGCTTTGTATCAAGTGTTTAATGGCTTGGACTCACTATTGTACACCAAGCTTTTTGGCCTACATTTTTAGCCCAAATGATTCTTGCTGTTGCTTTAGGATAATGATTTAGGATAATTTAGCCATTGCACCAGACTTTGCCTTCTCRTATGAATTTGGAAGGCAAGATGTTTGAATGAGAAAGATACTAAGAAGAGAGAAAAGTGTAGAAGACTTAAGGGTTTTTTGGGAAACTTCAGGGGAACCTGAAGCTCTAGATCTGCAACGATATTTTCTTTTGTGTGTGTGGTATATCTCTCTGGTGGCTTTCTTATCTTGAGGAATAGGTTGTTTCTAATGATTAAATAGTAATCACAAAGAAGTTCTCTGTTTATTTTTAATGGTTAATGAATTTATTATTTGATTTTTATTCCATTGCAAATTGTTTAGTCTTTTATATTGGACTGCAAACGTGTCACTTTAATGACATCTTTAGACTTTGAAAAAAATATTACACAGCAGAAGGATGACACATACGGAGCTGATCACAGAACAGTGGTTCAGTAAAGTTGGAACCACATGATCTGCCAGAAGCTGACCTCGTTTCTGAATGCTTTTAAGTAGTATGAATAGTTTTGCAATGAGTTTAGAAGAACAGCTATTTACATATTCAGTATCGGTTTATTTTGCTTGGTGTTTTATATTTTTACTGATTTTTTTTCTTAAATGAATTTCCATACTCTTTGCTCAAGAACAATTAAGATTGTTTAAAGAGTAATTAAGATTGTAAATAGGAAACATCAGCTACAATTAAACCACAGATATGTTGTGGCCATATTGTCAAAATAGAAATGATAACGTTTAGATCTATTAACAGGCTGAGCAAGACATCTCCGTGTTTCTTTTAATTTTTTATAGAATTTTTTACTCATGCATTCTAAAGAAAGAAGTACCATTATGAACCTGGTAATTTATTACTTTCCCCTTTTTTGCTGTGAAAACCAAACAGCCGTAACTATAATTAAAGACTATTCATGGCTAAAGTTGAAATGAGGTTCCAGAGTCCACTCTAAATTTAGATTTTAGATAACACAGTTGGAAAAAGGGTCTTCTTTTCTTTTGGGCTACGCAACAAACTCCCATTATTTCGTTAGCGTTAATGTATGCAAGCTAAAGGGAATACAACACAAAATATGGAAAAGAGTAAAAATTCTTAATGGAGGAAATAAGAGGCTAGAACAACTCTCAGCTGACATTGATTTGTCGGATTTTTAGGTTTCAATTTTAGTTATTTTGAAGAGATTTTCTGAATGCCGTGAAGCTGCCCCTTTCTCCCTGCCACCGCGCTGTGAAGCGTGGTGCAGTGCTGATGCCACGCTTACGGTCCCAGCCCAACATCCATCCTGCTCCCACGTAACACTGAGACTGGACTCATTTAAACCAGTTTCTCTTTAGCTGCCCTAGTCTGCTGAAKGTTACATCTACAGCTAGGAAACGACAGGTGAGAAGTGCACATCACAGGTACTGGCCTGAACGACTGCAGCATGCGCAGTTCAGGGAGTTTTCTACTGCTGCCYGGAGCCAGTTTGCTGCTGTTGCAGGTATGATGCCAGTTGATGCTGAAAGAGCACTTTMATGTTCTTGCCATGTCTAAACATGGTGGCCTTAACACCCCTACACCCGAGTGATGGCTGAGACCCGTGATGGAGCTCCATCTCATGCAATATTTCAGAGTGGAATGAAAGACGAGATTTTTTTTTTCCCCTTGAGATTTTCAGGAGTATTTAAATGCCTTAGAAATAGAGGTAGAATTAAAAGTTATTGGAACCTGTGCTTCTAAATTTCCTTGCATACTTTTGAAAGACTAGCCTGTGCTGCTGGAAGCAGATGCTGATGTAAAAYTGAAATATGAGCAGCCCCATGCCTYTTTAGGGTTTTTCCAAAAAGAGTAAAAGCTCAGGGAAAAATAATAAAAGCCTTTCAAATTTATATATTTGTGCTCAAGATAAACAATACTTGTTCTGATATCTTTTATGTGTGTTTCTTTAACACTGCAAATATTTATGCCTGCTTGCAGAGTGCCAGGAGTTTTTTTTTTTTTTTTTTTTTTTTTTT